>NC_086098.1:96838510-97188010 GCF_963921235.1 Mobula hypostoma
TTCCAGCGGAAACATCCTTATTACTTTGTCTAGTTGTTATTACACAGGCTAAGGTATTTCGGTAGCATCCCATTAAACTTCATTCTTTCTCTCAAATATAATCTTACTGGTATAAATTTCAGCTGGTCTTGTCCAGAATTTCAGTGCAGAAATTTTCAGTTTCATTCTGGTTTCAATAGACCAGTGACAGTCCATTTGTTGCCTCAAATTTGAAGAAAAAAAATCTAATCAATTTTCAGTTGCTGGAGTTTAGGCCCCCTTTTGTCAATGAAGGGCTTCCTATAAGGGTTTTGGGGAAGAAACTGAAAGTGTAACAAAATTGTATCCAACTTTCCAGATTCTGGGTTGTTTTGTAATTGAGCTATGTGCAGAACACGTGGACCTTCTAGTTTATACCTTTTTCTGGGGTAATATGATTTACATTTTCAAATCTATAGTTCCATGATTTCATCCTTTGATTTTTTTTTGAACGAAAGTGTTACTTACTTTCTGACGTAGTCTGTCACTTTTCTGAACTAAAAATTTCCTCATGTTAGAAAGTACCCACTGTGATTTACTCTTGGCCAGACAAACTTGTTTCTTGGGTGTAGTTGTGTTGGTTACTCCTTTTAAACATACTCAACTCAAACTGCTTTTTTAATGATTTTTGGGTTTTTTTTTCTCTCTCTCTGTGGGCACTGAGGGGTTGGTCTTATTTTTTTTTAAATTGGATCCTTTTGGGTTCCTTGCTTTGCGATTGCCTGTAAGCAAACTTTGGAGGGGTTGTATAATTTATCTCAAGATTGTACAATTTAAACTTTCATTGATAATGCACTTTGAAACTTTGCATGTACTATAGCAGAATAGCCCAGTTTCGTTTGCAGTTCTGATCACCATACTATAGGAAGAATTTGATTGCAATAGAGAGAGCATAGAGGAGATTAACCAGGTTGTTGCTTGGATTGGAGTTTTGGGGAGATGTTGGATAAGTTGGTCTTGTTTCCCCTGGAGTAAAGGAGACTGAAAGGTGCCTGATAGAAGCATAAAGGTTGAGAGGCGTAGATGGGTCGAAAGCAGATTATTTTCCCCCTCCATGTGAGGGCTATCAAGAACAGAGCGCAATAGTTCAATGTAAGAGATCGGAATTTTAAACGGGATCTGAGGGGCAAGTGTTGTAGAGAGTAATTGATATCTGGAACATGCTGTCAGTGAAGATAGTGGAATCAGATGCAATTAAGAGGCATGTAGAAAGGCTCTTAAATAGGGAAGCATAGAAGGATACAGCAATGTATGGGCAAATAGAATTAGTGTAGTTGACATGGGGGAAATGAAGGGCCATTTCTGTGTTTTCGGACTCTAACTTTATATCCCCAGTTAATACAATCCTAAGTCCAGAACAGTTTGTTTGAGTTGGATGTTTTATTTCATGGACTTGGCTGTCAAGATTTTTACAGTGATTTCAGTCTGAAGCTAGTAATCCCTGGGCCACTGGCTGATGTGTCCTAATTTCATTTTAAAGGGCTTTCTTGTCATCATCAAACTGGCTATGTTCATTATTAAGTCTTGTTAGCTTTGCATCATGCTTCTCTTCCCTTTTTCCAATTTGATTTCATAATCAAGATTCCTGTCTTTGAGGTTTGAAGCATCTTTGTCTTATTTTACCATAGAAATATTTGAAGTAAATTTAAGAAAAGTAGCAATAGAAATTCCATTTGTGTGGGGGGAGGGTGGAATCAAATGAAGATTTAATTTGACATTTTTGTTATACTTTTCCTGCAGGTCCAAGATGGGCTTCTTGGAATCTTGGTGTTTTCATTTGTATCCGGTGTGCAGGGATCCACCGTAATCTTGGCGTTCATATATCACGAGTAAAGTCTGTTAACTTGGATCAATGGACACCAGAACAAATACAGGTAGAAAACTGTTATTATACTTTGTTTTTACTAATGACATTTTACCTAAAATGAAATGGGTGTATTTAATATTGTCATACATTCTGCTCACTTTGGCTGGAGCAGTTCCTTAAAAGAGTTGCTGACTGTTTGCTTGTACTTCACAGTGTATGCAAGATATGGGAAACACCAAGGCTCAACTTCTATATGAGGCAAACCTTCCTGAACACTTCCGGCGCCCTCAGACTGACCAGTATCCTTGTCTTTGTGTAATGTGAACTGATACCCAATATACAAAGAATGATTTGAGTGTGTTGGTCAATATGTGAAAGACTCACTTTCTTTGGTGCTGATTTTCCACAAGCTGGTATATTTGTGTTTTGATATTATGCATCTATCAGAATCAGTTTTATTATTACCAGCATGTGTTGTGAAATTTGTTAACTTAGCAGCAGCAGTTCAATGCAATACATAATGTAGAAGAAGAAAAAGAATAATAATAATCATCATCATAAGTCAAAGGAACTGCACAAATGTGTTAAAAAAAATAACCATTTTGCTGTTATATTTTGTATTGAGCCCTTTAATCCCCTACCTAGATTTATATGTTTCATGCACTGAATTATTAGGATGGCCCAAGAGTCTGTTCCTCTGCTGTATTGCTCTGTAGGTTGTCTATTGTTCTGTAGCTTTGTCACTAGTTTAAATGTAATTGACTTGGCAGTTGCACTTATTAAGTTATTTAATCTCCCACCATGAGCCCACTGACCCAGTCTGACACTGAGATTTATTTTTGTCCATTTTCAAAATTAAAGATTTGTTTTTCTTTGCCTAGAATAAATTTGAGTGCTTCTGCTACTGAAAGAAAAACTGTGATAAAATGGCTTAAAATATCTGATAATAAGTGTATCATTTGTGAAACTTCTATTGTCTCCATTTCTAAAAGATCTTGAGTAGATTTATTGAAGTACTTTTTATTCTTAAAGATGAAGGATATAAGAGCCAAGTGAAAACAAATGACATTACACAGCATTGATTAATACTCAAAGGGTTTTATCATAGAGTCATAGAACTACACAGCACAGAAATTGACCCTTTGGTTTAACTGATCTATTCTGACCAAGGTGCTTCTCTGAGCTAGTCCCACTCTTTTGCTTTTCATCTTAAAACCTGTACCTTCTTGTTTAAGATTACCCTGCCTTGGGAAATCAATTGGCTGTGACCATCCACCTTGTCTAAACCACTTATGATCTTGTAAATCTTTCTGAGGTCATTCCTTGGCTCCCATTGTTCCAAGGAAGACAGTCCCAGCCTATTGAGTTTTTCTACACAACTCAAGCCATCCAGTCTCAACAACTGCTTTGTGAATCTTTTTCACCATTTCTATCTTAATTGGATCCTTCCTGTAGATGGCAACCAGAAATGCACATAATCAAGTACAATTTTACCAACATCTTGTATAGTTGGAATGTGCGTCGTAACTCTTGTACTTGGTACCCTGTCCAATTCAGGCAAACATACCTTCCACCTTCTTTACCTTGTCTGCATGTGTAGCCACTTTCAGAGATGTGTGTACTTGCAACTCTTGGGTGTCTCAATTCAGCAATACTTCCCAAGGCCTTCCATTCACTGTGGCTGTCCTGCTTTGGTGTTGCTTCCAAAACTACATTACCTTGTATTTGTCAAAAATAAGTTCTGTGTGCCATTCCCTTGTCCACTTATCCAGTTGATCTAGATTGTGTTATTGTTACCTTTAGTGCCCAATGTGACACCAGTATTAGTGTTATCCACAAACTTAACTATGCCATCTACATTTCTCATCTAAATCATTGATCTGTGACAAAACTGGAGCCCGGAACCAATCTGTGTGGCATGCCATTTCAGGCCTCCAATCTGAAAGCTGACTCTGCTACCTCTGATTTCTTCCTCCAGCTAATTCTGTATCCAGTTCCTAGATCTGATATGACCTAATCTTCTGGATCAGCCTACCATGTGGGAACACACATAAAAGTTGCTGGTGAACGCTGCAGGCCAGGCAGCATCTCTAGGAAGAGGTACAGTCGACGTTTTGGGCCGAGACCCTTCGTCAGGACTAACTGAAAGAAGAGCTAGTGAGAGATTTGAAAGGGGGAGGGGGAGATCTGAAATGATAGGAGAAGACAGGAAGGGGAAGGATGGAGCCAAGAGCTGGACAGTTGATTGGCAAAAGGGATATGAGAGGATCATGGAACAGGAGGCCTACCATGTGGGACCTATGTCAAAGGTTTGCTTTGGTCCATGTGGAAGTAATCTACTGTTCTGCCTCATAAATCCTCTTGGTTACCTCAAGTAAGTTGGAAAGACACTTTTGTGTACACAAAGCCATTTTGACTATTCCCAATCATTCCTTACCCTTTCAAGTGTAGGTAGAACCTGCCTCTCAGAATCTCTTCTGGTACATTTTCCAACACTGATACTCACTGTTTGCAGTCCTCCTTAAGTAAAGGGACATTCCCCCCCCCCCCCACCCTGGGAAGTTTTCATGTTTTATCGTCATACAACATTGAACTATAGTGGATTAAATTCGGCTTTTTTTTGCCACTGATCAACAGAAAAGACTTCCATATCAAAGTGAGAACAGATCTCTACAAAGGGATTTTAAATTAATTACAAGTATGAAACACAAAATAATTGCATAATTACTCACCCCCTTCAAGTCAGTATTTAGTAGATGCACCTTTGGCAGCAATATTAGTCTTGAATCTGTGTGGATAGGTCTCTATCTGATTTGCACATCTGGACACAGCAATTTTTCCCCATTCTTCTTTACAAAACCACTCAAACTCTTGTCAGATTGCATGGGGGTCGTGAGCAACAGCCCTTTTAAGTCAAGTCACAAATTCTCAATTGGATTAAGGTCTGGGCTCTGCCTTGGCTACTCCAGGACATTAACTTTGTTTTTAAGTCATAAAATTTTGGCTTTATGTTTGGGGTCACTGTCTTGCTGAAAAACAAATCTTCTCCCAAGTTGCAGTCTGCAAGGGAATTGCATCAGGTTTTCCTCTAGGATATCCCTGTATTTTTCTGCATTCATTTTACCCTCTACCTTCACAAGCCTTTGAGGACCTGCTGCAGTAAAGTATCGCCACAGCATGATGTAGCCACCACAAAGCTTCACAGTAGGGATAGTGTGTTTTTAATGTGCAGTGTTCGACTTGTATCAAACACAGCACTTAGTCTGGTGGCCAAAATAACTCAGTTTTGGTTCCATCAGGCCATAGAACCTTCCGGCTGACTTCAGAAGCTTCCACATGCTTTCTGGCAAACTAGCTGAGATTTCTTGTGAGTTTTTTTTCCAACAGTGACTTTCAATTTGCCACTCTCCCATAAAGCTGTGATTGGTGAAGCACCTGGGCAACAGAAGTTGTTTGCACAGTCTCTCCCATCTCAGCCACTGAAGCTTGTAACTCCTCCAGAGCTGTCGTGGGTCTCTTGGTGGCCTCCCTCACTAGTCCCCTTCTTGTGTGGTCACTTAGTTTTTGAGGATGTCCTGCTCTAGTCATATTTACAGGTGTGCCATATTCTTTCCATTTGATGATTGACTTAACTATACTCCAAGGGATATTCCGTGACTTAAAAATTTTCTTGTATCCATCTCCTGACTTGTGCTTTTCAATGACTTTTGCACAGAGTTGCCTGGAGTGTTCTTTTGTCTTCAAGGTGTAGTTTTTGCCAGGATACTGGCTTACCAGCAGTTGGACCTTCCAGATACATGTATTTTTTTTTACTACAATCAATTGAAACACCTTGAATGCAGATAGGTGATCTCCATTTAACTAATTATGTGACTTTTAAAACCAATTGTCTGTACTAGTGATGATTTGTTGTGTCATATTAAAGGGGGTGAATACTTAGCAATCAATTATTTTGTGTTTTCTATGTGCCAGGGCCATAGCAATCTCTTCCCTTGCTGTCTGCAATATTCTAGTATATATTTGGTCAGGCCCAGAGATTTATCCAACTTGATGCTGCTCCATTTTGCAACTAACCACCATGGCTGACAAGTGAAGTCAGAGCCAAAGTACAAGCAAAAAGGAGGGCATACAAGGAAGCCAAAGCTAGTAGGAAGATGGAGGATTGGGAATCTTTTTAAAAACTTGCAGAAGGAAACTAGGAAGGTTATTAGGAAGGAAAAGATGAATTATGAAAGGAAGCTTGTGACTAATATTGAAGAAGATGCTGAAAGCTTAAGTATATAAAGCGTAAAAGAGTTGAGAGTAGACAGAGGATCAATAGAAAATGATGCTGGAAATATTGTAATGAGAGATGTAGAGATGGTAGAGGAACTGAATCCGTATTTTTTTCAGTCTTCTCAGTGGAAGATATCTGCAGTACACCGGACATTCAGGAGTGTTAGGAAAGTGAAGTATGTGCAGTAAAAATTATGACTGAGAAGGTGCTCAGGAAGCTTAATGGTCTGAGGGTGGAGAAGTCTCCTGGTCCTGATGGAATGCACCCTCAGGTTCTAAAGAAAGTAGCTGGAGAGATTGCAGAGGCATTAACGATGATCTTTCAAGAATCGATACATTCTGGCATTGTACCAGATGACTGGAAAATTGCAAATGTTATTCTGCTATTTAAGAAGGGTGGGAGGCAGTAGAAAGGAAACTTTAGACCTGTTAGCCTGACATCAGTGGTTGGGAAGTTACTGTAATCGATTGTTAGGGATGAGATTATGGAGTACCTGGAGGCACATGACAAGATTGGCCAAAGCCAGCATGGTTTTCTGGAAGGAATATTCTGCCTGACTAACCTACTGCAATTTTTGAGGAAATTACAAGCTGGGTAGACAAAGGAGATGCAGTGGATGTGGTGTACTTGGATTTTCAGAAGGCCTTTGACAAGGTGCCACACATGAGGCTGCTTACAGGGGAGTTACTAGCATGGGTGGAGCATTGGCTGACTGGCAGAAAGCAGAGAGTGGGAATAAAGGGTTCCTATTCTGGCTGGCTGCCGGTTACCAGTGGAGTTCCCCAGGGGTCAGTGTTAGGACCACTTTTTTACGATGTATGTCAATGATTTGGACTATGGGATTAATGGATTTGTGGCTAAAATTGCCGATGGTACAAAGATAGATGGAGGAGCAGGTAGTGTTGAGGAAATGGAGAGCCTGCAGAGAGACTAAGGTAGTTTAGGGGAATGGGCAAGGAAGTGGCAGATGAAATACAGTGTTGGAAAGTGTATGGTCATGCATTTTGGTGGAAGAAGTAAATGGGTAGACTATTATTTAGGTGGGGAGAGAATTCAAAATGCAGAGATGCGAAGGGACTTTGGAGTCCTTGTGTAGGACACCCTAAAGGTTAACCTTCAGGTTGAGTTGGTAGTGAAGAAGGCAAATGCAATGTTGGCCTTCATTTCTAGAGGTATAGAATATAAGAGCAATGTTGAGGCTCTATATGGCACTTGTGAGACCATACTTAGAAGTATTGTGTGCAGTTTTGGGCTCCTTATTTTAGAAAGTGTATACTGACATTGGAGAGGGTTCAGAGAAGATTCAAGAGAATGATTCCAGGAATGAAAGGGTTATCGTATGAGGAACGCCTGGCAGCTCTTTGGGTGTATTCCCTGGAGTTCAGGAGAATGAGGGGGGGGGATCTCATTGAAACATTCTAAATGTTAAGGGCCTGAATAGATTAGATATGGCAAAGTTATTTCCCATCGTAGGGGAGTCTAGGACAAGAGGGCATGACTTCAGGATTGAAGGATGTCCATTTAGAACAGAGATGTGGAGAAATTACTTTAGTCAGAGGGCGGTAAATCTGTGGAATTTGTTGCCACGAGTGGCTGTGAAGGCCAAGTCATTGGGTGCATTTAAGGCAGAGACAGATAGGTTCTTGATTAGCCAGTGTCATTATACACCAGTCATTGAAAGTGGGCATGCAGGTACAGCAGGCGGTGAAAAAGGCGAATGGTATGCTGGCATTTATAGCGAGAGGATTCGAGTACAGGAGCAGGGAGGTACTACTGCAGTTGTACAAGGCCTTGGTGAGACCGCACCTGGAGTATTGTGTGCAGTTTTGGTCCCCTAATCTGAGGAAAGACATCTTTGCCATAGAGGGAGTACAAAGAAGGTTCACCAGATTGATTCCTGGGATGGCAGGACTTTCATATGAAGAAAGACTGGATGAACTGGGCTTGTACTCATTGGAATTTAGAAGATTGAGGGGGGATCTGATTGAAACGTATAAGATCCTAAAGGGATTGGACAGGCTAGATGCAGGAAGATTTGTTCCCGATGTTGGGGAAGTTCAGAACGAGGGGTCACAGTTTGAGGATAGAGGGGAAGCCTTTTAGGACAGAGATTAGGAAAAACTTCTTCACACAGAGAGTGGTGAATCTGTGGAATTCTCTGCCACAGCAAACTGTTGAGGCCAGTTCATTGGCTATGTTTAAGAGGGAGTTAGATATGGCCCTTGTGGCTACAGGGGTCAGGGGGTATGGAGGGAAGGCTGGGGCAGGGTTCTGAGTTGGATGATCAGCCATGATCATAATAAATGGCGGTGCAGGCTCGAAGGGCCGAATGGCCTACTCCTGCACCTATTTTCTATGTTTCTATGAAAGGGAGAAGGCGGTGAAGTGGGGATGACTGGAAGAATTGAATTGGATCAGCCCATGATTGCATGGCAGAGCAGACTTGATGGGCCGAATGGTCTACTTCTGCTCCTATATCTTATGGTCTTAGCTGCTTTTATAATGTCAATATGTTCCACAATGTCACTTTTTTCCCATGATGTTCATGATAAACGTGGAAACTATAGAAAGAGTGCAGAGGAGATTTACAAGGAAATTGTCTGGATTGGGGAACATGCTTTATGAGAATAGATTGAGTGAACTTGGCCTTTTCTCCTTGGAGCAACGGAGGATGAGAGGTGACCTGATAGAGATGTACAAGATAATGAGAGGCATTGATCATAGGCTTTTTCCCAGGGCAGAAATGGCTAGCATGAGAGGGCATAGTTTTAAGGTGCTTGGAAGTAGGTACAGAGGAGATGTAGAGTAAGTTTTTTTTTGACGCAGAGAGTGCTGAGTGCATGGAATGGGGTGGAAACCATATGGTCTTTTAAGAGACTCCTGGATAGCTAAATGAAGCTTAGAATAATAGAGGGCGATGGGTAAGCCTAGGTAGTTCTAGGGTAAGCACATGTTTGGCATAGCTTTGTGGGCCGAAGGGCCTGTATTGTGCTACAGGTTTTTTTGTGTTTCTATAAAATCAAAGTACTCATGTAAAACCTTGCCCATCTTTGATGACACCACCTGTGGACAACTGCACTGATCTTTATTGGCACCTATTCTGTCCTTGGTTACCCTTTTGCTCTTCATGTACTTAATCTTTTTGGATTCTCCTTTATTGTCAAAAATATGTACTCATATATCCCTTGAGTGCAAAAGATTTCTTTGATCCCAGCTGCTTATACCTGACTTGTGCTTTCTTTTTCCTGACTAGAGCCTGAATATTCCTCTTCATCAGGGTTTCCTAATTCTACCAGTCTTGGTCTTTACTCTAATAGGAACATGCAGTTCTAGAACGTCTCACTTCTAAAAGCCTCCCACTAGCTGATGCTTCTTAACCTACAAGCAGCCTTTCTCAATTACCCTCTGCAAGTTCCTGTCCAATGCCATCAAAAGTAATCTTGCTATAATTTAGGACTTTTAACTCGTGGTAATGCAACATGAAAACGGACCCTTTGGCCCACTTCTTCGTCTAAGCTAGTCCCATTTGGGCCATATCCCTTTAAACCTTTTCTATCTTGTTCTGTCTTTTTCTGTAACTTTTATTTAATTTCTTCCCATCATGAGTTCTTTCCTCTTGCCTGTCCCAGTCTGACACTGAGATTTTTCTTTCTGATGGTTTTAATATTTTAAATTGCAGTGACTAGTTTTCTGATGGAAACTAGTTTTTTGCTATCTTTTGGCGTGATTTTGCAGGTTCTCATAAGATCTGCTATAGGGTTCAGATGTTAACTCAAATGTATATTACGTTACATTTAAACATTTTAATCACTTCATTTACATCAACCCTTTCTTCCTCAGGAGTCATGTGCTTGCCCCACTGTGGTCTGTGTTCTTTAATATAATCCAGTGTTTTCTCAATAAAATAATCACCTAACTGCTTTATTAATGTTCAATGATTTAATTGCTGGAAGATTTGGGGAATCCCCTGTCCAAGCAATTGAGTATCTACTTACACTAGATATTCCATCTTAATCCAGTTGTATTCATACAACATTCTTGTTAATGTCTACTTCATATCTACCCCCGCCATCCTCACCTGCACAATCATATCTGTAAGTCCTTTGGGATCTGGCAGTAATCTAGAGTGCCTGAACGCAATCCATGTTGTTACTCTGATAATGTACTAGTTCCAAACCAACAACACTAGAGGTCAGTATTGAACCTGGTGGTGTTGGAACTATGAATCAGTGGCATGTGTTGTGAAATTTGTTGCTTTGCAGCAGCAATACTTTGTAATTTATGGGTTTTTATTATGTATTACAATAAGTATATAAAGAGAAAATTATATAAGTAATGTGAAAAAGTGAGGTAGGGTTAATGGGTTCACTGTCCATTCAGAATTCTGATAGTGAAGGGGAAGAAAACTGTTCTTGAAATGCTGAGTGTGTGTCTTCAGGCTCCTGTACCACCACCTTGATGGCAGCAATGAGAAGAGGGCATGTGAGGGCATGTCCTGGAATGATGGGGGTCCTTAATGATAGATGCCACCTTTTTGAGGCATTGCCTTTTGAAACTGCCCTGGATGCTAGGGAGGCTAGTGCCCATGATGGGGCTGGGTAAGTTTACAACTCTGCAACTTTTTCTGATCCTGTGCAGTGGCCTCTCTACCAGACGGTGATGCAACCAGTTAGAATGCTCTTCCAGGTATATCTATAGAAGTTTGTGAGAGTTATTGGTGACATGCCAAGTTTCAGGTCAATGATTGTGCTGAATGCTGAGCTGTAATCAATAAACAGCAGCCTGATGTAGGAATCACAATTGTCCATGTGATCCAAGACCTAGTGGCTGTGCCATCAAGCATGGATTTATTTGATTAAATGAAGGTATTAAAGTTGGCAAGGAATACAGTCAATGTTTATGTAGGTTTTCAAAATTATTTGGAAGATTTCAAAATATTGAATTCCAAAATGAGGCCCATGGAATAATTATTTTTTGTTTGGCAACATGGATAATAGAATCAGTTTAAACATGGTAGGTGCTGCTCCATTTCCTATTGACATTGAGAAAGGATATGAGTAAGAAATAGGGACCAACAGAGCCATACTCGGCTCTGAGCTGAATATCAGCTTTATTTCCAGTAATTTTTTAGAGGATTTGTGGAATCGGGCAAAAAATTGCACCCCATTTTTCATTTGATTTTACAGTTGGAACAGGAAATTGCTGAAGTTTTCAGTTACATCATCTTATAGCATGTTGGCTACCAATTTAACCATGTAGGTCAGTTTCTATTTTACATGTGAATAGTCATGTTCAAATCTTAGAATATTGAAACATCTCCATTTTTGAACATCACCTTCAGCTCTTGAAACACAACTTTCCCTTGCTTACATCTCCTCTATTGTCTGAACTCCATCAGACTCTACTTTGATTTCAGCTAACACCTATGTGCTATTACACCGGACACAGCCTCAGAATAGAGGGTGTCCTCCTAGAACGTAGATAAAGTGGAATTTCTTTAGCCAGACAATGGTGAATCCAAGTCTTTATTTATATTTAAGGCAGAGGTTGATAGATTCTTGATTGGTGAGGGCATGAAGGGATATGGGGAGAACGCAGAGGTTGGGGCTGAGAGGAGAATTAGATCAGCCTCGATGAAATGGTGAGGGGAACCAATAGGCCGAATGGCCTAATTCCATTCCTATGGCTTGTGGTCTATATGATTCCACCACTAATTGCGACTTCACATTCCTGCTCCTTTCAGTTTTCCACAGGGATCACTATGACTCTCTGATTTACTCATTCCTCCCTACCCACTTCTTCCTGTCTTCTAGCACTTTTCTCACAATCATAGAAAGAACAAGACTGTTCTTGCACCACTTCCCTCACCACCAAGGACCTAAGCAGCTCTTTCAGATAAGGCAGAGATGCACGTGTACCTCCTCCAACTTTGTAGATTTAATTTGATACTTGTAATGTGGCCTCCTTTACATTAGTGGGATCAATCATTGTCAAGGTGGTTACTAAGCTAAAGACTTGTTCTGTTCACAATTACTATCTTGAACTCCCAGTTGTATGCCTTTTCACCTGCCCTTTCCTTTGCCACACTGACCTGTCTGTCCTCTGCCCTCTGTGCTGCCACGGTGAGGCCATCCACAAACTAGAAGATGCTATCTCATGTCCTGCCTTGGATGTTGACTGTTTATTCATTACCATTGATGCTGCCTGAGCTCCTGCAGCATTTTGTGTGTGTTGCTATGAATATTGACTCTTTGAATTTCGGGTTGCTTGCACCTCTTGCGTTCATTTTTCTCTCCTCTTGTCCACATATATTGTATCAATCATGCTCCCCTCCCCCACCTAGTTCCATATGGCAGTCACCCATTTACTCAACCTATTGGGCCTTTTGGCCTCTCTGCACTGGTTCCATCTGGCCATCATTCCTCTTTTATCTGATGCCACTTGTCACCTCGTCAGATTCCAGTATTTGGTCATTTGTTAGCACCACCTGTCAACTTCCATCCTCAGACACCCACACCCTCCTCCCTGTCTGGCTCCGTAGCCCTTCCATCTTTTTTCATCTATCACCTACCAGCTCCTGCCACAGACCTCCCCTTCACCTCTTTATACGAGCTGTCTGCCCACCTCACTCACTCGTGATGTGCGGTCTCAATCTGAAACATTGATTAACCCTTTGTCTCTATAGATGCTACCTTACCTACTGATTCTTCCAGCAGTTTGTTGTTCCCATTTCCAGTACCTGCGCTCTCTCGTCTCTTCAGTTTCCATTTGATTATTCTGTTCCCTTCCTGTGTAATATTTTCTTTATTTTAAAATGTAACCAGTCACAGGTTGGTTTGCTTGCTTTGTATTTCTTTAATAGCTTTTTCAGACTTGACTGCTTCCCCCAGATCTAAAGTAATCATTTTGCATAGGGTTTGTAAATGTTAGAAAATAATAAAATGAATCCAATTGTAAGCCGGTCACAGTAGTGATAACACCATGACTTCACTAACATTTTCTTTAATATGCCGGAATATGCTATTTATGTTAATAAGAATAACTGGAAAACCTGTATATTCAATAGGTCAGCTAGAGTTAATGTTAATATTTTGGATGTGTGCCCTACGTAAAAACGTTTCTGGTGTAACTATTGACAAGGTGATGCTTTCAAAGTAAGGGATAATGTCTGAATTGAGCTCATTGCAACTTATTAAGTTGTGCAGATTCATTTGTCTTAATTACTTGGCATTTACAACAGTTAGATAGTATACATTTTCTAAATACAGTGCATTCCGGCTCATTGGGGTACCTGTTAATTTGGATCAACTCTTAAAGAGCAAAAACTGATAGAGCAAATAGCCAGAATTCCTTTATTTTATTTGGGACATTGTGCCTCTTAATTGGGACAGGAGACTTGTCAAACAATTTCTAAGTAGCGTCAGTTGCGTGGAATTGTATGTGACCAATAAATAGTACCCTGTGCTTCGAATGAACAATTTTAAAATTGCATTAGTTGTGTGTTTGTTTTTTAAAAAAAGGAGTGATTTTTGTCACTGATACTTGGCAACAAATAAGTAAGACAATCCAGAACTGTTGTGCTCACTGTGGTTTCAAGCATGCAAGCTTGGAGATGTTAGAAGTGGCCAGAGTGAAAATGAAATGATTTTACTACTTCAAGTGAGAAACTGCAAATAATTGTAAGGTATCAACAATCATCTTGAATGTTATAATGAAAATGATGATTTGGAGGTTGCAATCATCAAAAGCATTGTATGATGGCAGTTCACTACCTGCACTAGCTGTCTTTCCTGATTTTGTTCATGTATAGCCAACATACATTGGATGAATTCCTCTTTGAAAAGTATTAGTAATTAATATAGTTTTGTAGTATTGATAGTCTTCTAATTTGTTCTGTATTTGTTTGAAGTACATAATTTGTTACTCTGTTAGATGGTAATTTGTCTTCATAGGTTCTTAACTATTTCCATGAAACTTTGGTTTATTGGGCCAAAATTTACTGGTCCTGATCTGTCCCAATTAAACAGAATCCACTATCTTAAAAATCCAAAGCAGATGTGTTTGCTCTCTGGCATTTCGAAAGTTGACCAATTTCCAATCATAAAATTGAACAAAATTACAGTGCATACACTTTGAGCATCGTGATCAGCATACTGGCTGAGAAAACTTGAGTCCATTTAATATAGCTGGAAACCCAAAGTTGGAAGTCTTGATCAGCAAATATTTTTAAGCTTGTGATCCGAAAGATGTTGCAGTTTACCCCCTATGTGAGATCTTAACTAGAAAATCTCTTTTGCTGAGTTTGTTTTGCACCTTCAAAAATATTGTACTGCATATTTTTAAAAAACTGCTTTAGCAATAAGAATTTTCTTTAAATAGGAGTCAAAATACTGAATATTATAGTAATGCATGCTTTTAATTTGATTCTAGAGACATGAAGTTTCTCTCTTAATTGCATTGTAGCAAAGGAGGTGATTTTCCTAATTTAATAAAAATTCCTTAATTGAATATTCATCAGAGCTGTAGAATTTTTCATCAGAGACAAATATGAGAAGAAGAAATACATAGATAAAAATATAAACAATGTTGTAACAGTAAGTATTGAGGCATGATTTATATTGATGCAAATTTATTTAAATCTTTTTTTCGCACCATCAACTCAACTCCAGGAGCTGTAGAAATTAAAGGATCTGAATTGAATTTGATAAGTTGACTCTCTTGCTGAGTTATTTAATGATAATATGGCATTATTGCCTCAGTGCACTTAGTTTTTCTGGTCCACAAGAGGCAAGATGTGAATGTGTTGTTTAGCTATGTATTTTCAGTCTTCTGAGAAGTCAGGCACTTTCTATATGTAATATATATTTTGTTAACATGATTGCTGTAGCCGTTAATGATCAGGTTGCAACTTCTAAACAAATTGTGGTGAAATTCAAATAGTCCTCTCCATGCTATTATACTCGAGGGAGAAAAATACTCCCCTCTAGATGTGCCATTTTTTAATGACCATTTTATTCAAGAACAAATAAATAGGTTGTTGATTTTAAAAAAATTCTCTTCTTTCCCCCCCCCCCCCACCCCATAAAGCAACTCTCAACTTGTGTTGTATTTACTGGATCAAATTTCAATCAAAAACCTCATAAAACACAACACTGTACATAACCTATTTGGTTATCCTGCAACTTCCGAGTTAGTTTTATAAGACTAGGGTTTTCTTTGATCGGGGCCAGTTTTTCACACAATCTGATTGAAAAAGGATCTATAATAGTAAAAATCTTTTAAGAGCTCAGGATGCCGCAAAACAATTCTGCAATTAATTACATAATTTCAAGTATAGTCAGGTATCATTAATGTCTGTCAGCAGTTTATTTTTTTTTAGGCTTAATTTTTGGTCAAACTATCTGGGGAATATCCTCTGCTCTAGAAATAGTACCATGAGATCTTTCTTCTGAGAGCACTGCTAGTATATAATCTAGAAGTCTGTACTCATGACAGTCCAGCGCATCCTCTGTATATTACGAGAGTGGGACATCTTGCATTTAGCTAAGAATAGCTGCAGTAGATAAATGTGTAACATTTTCCAAACAGTTAACTCTGTTTTTGTTTGACTTTCTCCAGTTGTAACATGCATCATGAGTTGAGAGCCCAGAGCAGACAAAAGCATTAGTGCAATAACCTGTTGAAAATCCTGTTCAAATGCATTTAGTGATTACCAAGTAAGATTTAACTGAAGGAATCTTATTTGTTGATGAAAGCTCTGTGAAGCAAAAATTATTTCTAATCAATTATGCCACTTTGAAAATATAACTTCAGATTGACTTCTGACTGTTCTCTTTTTAAGTTCCTCTTTTTTTTTACCCTAAATTTAAATGAAGTTTCTGATATGACAATAACTCTCAATAAGTCTGTTTTGGATTTACCATCTTCAGTATAACTTGGTGTCATAGAGTGCTACAGCACAGGAACAGGCCCTACGGCCCATGTAGTCTCTGCTGAACTGTTATTCTGCCTAGTCCTATCAACCTGCACCTGAACCCTAGCCCTCCATACCCCACCCATCGATATAATTGTCCAAACTTAAATGTTGCAATTAAAGTCCAAAGTATTGACTCTAAATGATTTTCAAAGACACCAAACTATCTGTAATCTCACTGGGACTTCAAACTAGTACTCTTCACCATGTGTGCATTTGAGGTCTGAATGGTTTCAGAATAATGAATAGTTTGATACTTTGATAACAGCCACCAAATTTAAAATCTTTTGTCCAATGGACAAGTAAGCAGGTTAATTAAAATTTTAATCTTTATTTCAAAAATAAATGTAACAGTTTGGTATTAAAGCCGTATATTGGAATGGTGATATTGCAACTTACAAACATGTTTTAATGAAAATGGGAGACATTTGTAGACACTAGAAACAAATGTTGATCAAAGTGCTTTACTGTCTGTGAATTAACTTGGCGATGTGCTTGCAGTTCTAATGTAGTAGCAGTAGCAATTCTGGAGTTCCCTGTGCAGCTTGTTGCTTCCATATTTCCTTCCTCTTGGTTGCCTTTTTAAAGTTGGCTTGCTTTGACAAAGCTTCGTCTCCTGCCTTTCTTTACCATGATAGTATTGTATTAAAATTCCATGGAAAGTTTTGTCAGGATGGAAGGATAGAGCCAAAGATGATGTTTCAGTCCTTATAGTAACTAAATAACCTGCCCTGTAGTGACCATACTGTTTTAATTTATGAATTCTTCCAAATAAGAAATTATCTGTGTATTCAGGTTATTAACTAGTAATCTCAAAAACTAGGGTGCTCTTAAAATAACTTGAACACTTGATAGAACTTAATTTGGAGGACTGAAATGGCTTGCACAATAATAACTTAGTTTTATTCTGTTTTCCTTGTCAATTGCTCTGATAATAAGGAGGGTCAGAGGTTCATTATTTTGTAACCTTAAATATCCCCATCTGAACTTGTGTTATTAGATGCAATTTCCCCTTGAATGTGAGTAGTTGTGAAATGGCAGATGAAGTCATTCATGTAAGGAAAATATCCCATTTGATATATGGTGTTCAAATCATAGAATACAAATCTAAAATTTTACTGCATTTGATTAAATGTGAGTGAAAAAGCTTTTGACATGTTATTGGCATTTTAAGCTGTAATCAAATTGATTTCTATACATGGCCAATATTACAATATTTTCTACAAAGTGGTGAGTTTTTTGTGTTCATGCATTATGTAGTTATACAGTATATTTCAAATAATGCCATACAACATGCCTTATACCTTGGCCATAGCTAATAGTTTCTGCTTTCATATCTGTGTATTCTATAATGATAATTAGTTTCTGCTCTTATTCTATATGCTTCAGCGTGTTCTTTTCTCTGTTCTGTGTAGAGCAGCTCTGTTGCTGTGCCTTTGCCATCATCTCCTTCTTTATCAAATGCTGCTGAGAAGAGCAAGCTAGAGGTATTGCCTTAGGACTTTCAAAAAAAAAAGTGATGGACATTGAATGAGATGCATTTTTCTCTGCCCGGTTTTCCTTAGCTTTTAATAGTGTTTTATTAAAAAGCCATAATACATATAATCACTTTCCAATCTAATTCTCACATCTCTTGACTAAAAATCATTTAATTGGAATCCACATTGCATTGGGTTAGAAAATTTGCAGATTTGTAGAGTTTTGCAGCACAGGAATCAGCCCTTCAGCTCAACTCATTCACGCCAACCAAGATACCAGATGAAACTAATCCTATTTGTCTACATATCCCTCCATGCCTTCCCTTTCTATGTACCTGTCCAAATATTTTTTAAATGTTGTTGCATGTACATCTATCACCACCTCTGGCAGCTTATTCCATGTATAAAAGACTTGACTTTCATCTCTTTTAAATCTTTACCCTCTCACCTTAAATTTGTGCCCTATAGTTTTTAGACTACTCTGGGGAAAAAGACTGACTACTCAACTTAGCTATGTATTTCATAATTTAATATGTCACCCCTTATCCTTTTTAGTCCAGGGTAAACAGTCCCAGCCTATCCAATCTCTTTGAAATTAAATCTTTCCACTTCAGGCAACATCCTTGTGACTCTTCGTGAAACCCAGTCTGGCTTTCCATAGCATGGCACACCATTTTATAGAAAAGCAAATGACTGACTATAAATCTTGAGAATGTGTCTCCAGCTATAAGACTCTGTCCAGTCTATTAACATCTATGTCATCAATTCCTTCCAAAATGCAGAATTTTGATTCAATCACCCCTCATTCCTATGTACTCCTTTGAAAGTAGGCCAGTTTACTCAGCTGGTTCTCCTTATGACAAGTTCTCACTGTAAAAAGCATTCTAGTGAACACCAAAGCAAGCTTTTATCATTTTTTGCATGTTGCATAACAGTATAATAAATTTTCCATTGAACCTGCTAAGTTTAAAAGGAGTGCAGGAAACAGAACCAGCTAGGTTTAAAGGGATTGTGGGAATTGAGGCCCAGTGGATTTAAAGGCAGCTGTGAAACTAAATGCCCAACCATCAGGATTGCTCAACAATCACTTAATGGGTGATCAAAGTTTTCACTATATTCTGGTTCCTGTTTTCTTAACAAAGTAGCTGATGTGATTTCCTACATTAAAATCTGCCTGCTTGCTAAACTTGTAGTAATCCCTTGGACAGTGTTGGACAGTGGAGATGGTTATCTAAGATTACAATAGAATCTTGAATAACTAGAAGAGTGAGCCAAGGACTGCCAGATAGAATTTAGTTTAGACAAGTGCAAAGTGTTGCACTTCGGGAAGTTAAACTGTGTTGCGACTTTCACAGTAAATAGCATGACCCGAGTGAGTCAAGAGACCTAGTAGTACAAGTACGCTGAATGTAGCAATATTGGTAGACTGGATGGTGGTGAAAGCATTTGGCGCACTTTCTACAAGACATTATTTAGAGATACACTGCAGAACAGGCCCTTTTGGCTCAATGAGCTGCATTACCCAGCGACCCACCGATTTAACACTAGCCTAAGTACAGGACAGTTTACAATGACCAATTAACCTACTAACCGGTACATCTTTGGAAAGTGTCAGCAAATTGGAGTACCGGGAGGAAATCCATGTGGTCATGGGGAGAAGGTAGAAACCCCTTGCAGACGGCACTGGAATTGAATTCCGAACTCCATCCCAAGCTGGAATAGTGCTGCGCTAATTGCTACAGTACAGTGGATTTTGAGGTGCACTTGGTATATTGTGTGCAGATCTGGTCACCTACCAAAAGGAACAATGTCATTAAGCCAGGTGGGATACAGAAAAAAATCGCAATGATGTTACTGGAACTGGAGGGGTTGAGGTACAAGGACAAACCAGATAAACTGGTGTATGTTCCCTGGAGAGTAAGAGGCAAGGCATATAAAAATCAGTCTTTTTCCCAGGGTAAGTAAGTCTAAAACTGGTGGGGATAGATTTACCATTGGGGGTGAGAGATGATTTAAAAGGACCTTGAGGGGTAAGTTTTACCAGCACAGAGTGAGATGGATATGTGGAATGAGCTGATGAATGATTTGAAGGATGTGAACCAAACGAGGGTGAACGATTAGCTTACGTAGGAAACATGGTGAACATGGACAAGTTGGGCTGAGCAGCTTGTTTTTCCCTTGGTTTCCTTTTTTTAATTCTGTAAGAATTATTCAATCACAAATGAACAATGAGAACCCTTTTTATGCTTCAGTTTTATCTGAAAGGCAATAAACACTTTCTCAACTTGTAATTATTTTTTGCGATAAGTTATGTTTTTTATATTTGTAGAGAGAAAAATACAAAAGGAAAGATGAAAAGAAGGGGGGCAAAGATCAAGAGAAACCTGCTGCTTTTGACAAAGTAAAAATGGTAAGTTCAATAATTTTCTCCGTTTTGAATTGTATTGATATTGTGTCAAATGCAGAAATTTAAACTGACAAAGATGTAGTGTAATTATTTAATGACATGCCACTTGGCTGTTAAGCTCAATTAACTAAGGAAGCGAATGGAAAAAAGCACATCATCTTTGACGCAACAAGTTATGATGACTGGCATTTGCTGTTTTTGCAATTCAAGTATAAAAAGAATTAAATGTTAACTAAATACTAATTCTGACTCTGAATAACTAAACATTTCCAAAAAGGGTAGGCCATAAGATCCATTTCCACTCTTGAATTTCTAATTATGATTAGTTTAATAGGAACAGCTTTGAGCTTCATTATGGAGAAGCAAATCAATCCAGTTCATAAAGTCATGCTAGATGGCCTACTTGCAAGTGGGAATATATTATTGTAGAAGCACACCTTTGTGGCCCAAGGTGGAAAATAACTATAATGGAGATCAGAACTGTATAATTTTCGATTCTGGAGCCATAATACTAATTTACATTTTTATAGCACCTTTCACTTAGTAAAGCATACAAAATGCTTCATGAAATGTTTTTTTTCAAAGATTAAGACATGAGCAAGTCTCTGGATCAGATTTCCCTGCAGCAAGGAATTTAATATTTTCAATGAGCAATGTTACTGGTGTCATTGCTTGAACATATACACAACGTTTGGTTTCTACTTTTTTTTCTTGTTCTGGTATTTTACCCCACAGATAAGACTGTTATTTTGTTCCTAAGTTTAAGCCTTAACCAGTTTTTCCATAAAATGGCACTTTACCTATCTAATTGCTTTGGGTCATCTGAATCCACCACTACATTTGTCATCGAATTCCAGATACCCATCAATTTTTTTCGTTAAAATAAACTTGTCCCTCTAATCCCTTCCTTCCCAGAATCTCCTTACTTCCGGGGCACCTTCAGGATGGATACTGTTAAATATTCCCATTTCAGCTTGCTACAGCTGAGACTCACAATGTGTCCAAGGTCTGTACAGTTAATAAAGGTGTTTTAATGCGATCGAACAACGCTGCTTCAAACCGATGGAAACAATGCTGAGTGTAGCTGTACTTTTTGTCGGACTCTTCAAAAGAAACATGGCTGCCGGTCCGGGATACAAGTGTATTTTTTAAAAAAGTAAATAAATAAATGAGGGTTTCGACTCTCACTACCAACAATATTGCTGGCAAACATACAATCTCTAGTAAATAAAACTGATGATCTCAGAGCCAGGATGCTGTATCAGAAGGCGTTAGGACAGCACATGTCCTCTGCTTCACTAGTTAACCCCTTCCGTACCAGACACAGTGACTCAGATTGACATGTTCACTATAACTCCATCAAGATAGGGCTTTCGAATCTTTCAAAAGCAAAGCTAGAGGTGTATGCCTAATGATCAGTTCCCCATGGTGCATAAATGTGTCAGTGATATCCCAGTTCTGCTCACCAGACCTGGAATATCTCGCAATGAAGTGTTGAACATTTTACCTGCCGCAAGAGACTTTGGTATTCAACTCGTGGTCTAAAAATTCATCAAGAACAGAAGAAATGCTTGAAAATCTCCAACCCAGGGCCCCGCATTGACCAGATTCTGTTAAGAGGAAGATCAAATCAGTCGGATGAAACTCAGCGGCAGGAAGAAACCCACAGTCCGCAGAGTATCAGCACCCTACGGGATGTTGAGGAAGTTTCAGGCACAAGCAGCAGTCCAAGACACAGCCAGACACATCGTAAAGTGGAGACCATGCAAGGACGTAAGCCGTTGATGAAATGGCCAAAGTCTCCCAGCAAGGAGTGGGAAACCATCAATGCAGATGTGAGCCTGATCTTAAGTGGCATCAAGGGATCAGCAGAAAAGAAGTTTAAGAGGATGGGTGACTTGAGCTACAGAAAGGAGAAATTTGGAGTGAAGGAACAAGTCAGCAGGAAAGATACACCTCCTCCCCCCAAATCCCGTCGTCTCCAGGAAATCCAACGACTTGTTAAAGAAAGAAGAGGCCTAAGGAAGTTGTGGAAAAAAGCAACAGCAGAAGAAAGGGAGGACATCAAGCTCCTTCAAGGGGACCTGAAACAGAGGCTCTCGAAGCTGCGCAGAGCAGAGAATTTAAGGAAACGACGCAAAAAGAAGGAAAAAGCAAGAACAGACTTCTACAAAGATCCCTTTAAATATGTGAAAGGCATTTTCACAAAAGAGAAAAGCGGATGCTCAAAAGTATCAAGAGAGGAGGTTGAAAGACATCTCAGAATCATCCACACTGATAAGCAAAAAGATGAACCGATACTTGTACCAACTGACGTTCCACCAATCTCACCCCCACAACATCAGTTTAACATCAGTCCTCCCAAGCTGAGTGAGGTGAAAGAGGCAGTGAAGGAGGCAAGATCGGCATCAGCGCCAGGCCCTAATTGTGTCTACACGAACACCCTGGATGTTCTGAAATTCCTTTGGAAAAACATGAGGGTTGCATGGAAAAAGCAAGTTATCCTCAAAGCCTGGAGAAGGGTGGGGGGAGTTCTGATCCCAAAAGAAAAGAATTTGTCCACCATCGAGCAATTTCACCAAATAAACCTTATGAACATAGAGGGCAAGATTTTTTTCAGCATGTTGGTGCAAAGGCTTACAAAGTATCTGAAACAAAACCATTTCATTGATACATCAATCCAAAAGAATAGCAGGTTTCTTGGGATGCCTTGAACATACCAGCGTCATATGGCATCAAATCCAGATGGCTAAGAAAGAAAGGATCTGCATGTCTTGTTCCTCGACCTGGCCAACGCCTATGGATCAGTTCCTCATTCCCTACTGTGGACTGCTTTTGAATTCTTTCAGGTGCCTGCAACAACAAATCTGGTAAAACACCTCTACCAGGATCTGCAAGTTTGTCTCACAACATCAGACTTCAACACAGCGTGGAAGTAGGCATCATGGCGGGGTGCACCATCTCCCCATTGGGCTTCACTATGGCAATGGAGCTCATTATCAGAGCCTAAAAATAGGTTGCGGGAGGAAAAGGGCTACAGTTTGGTCAACGGTTACCACCGATACGAGCCTGTATGGATGATATAACAATACTGACGACAACTGTCCCCTGCACCAAGAGACTTCTGGAAAAGCTTCATCAAAACATCACATGGGCAAGGATGAAGATCAAGCCCGGCAAGTGCGGAAGCATCTCCATTGTCAAAGGTCAAGTCACGGATCAAAGATTTCATATTGAAGGAACACCTGTCCCAACTGTTTCAGAAATGCCAGCGAACAGCTTGGGCCGATGGTATGATGCTAAACTCAAGGACACTGAGCAGTTTAAACAACTCAAAAAAGGATTCCATCATGTACATAGCTCACATCAATAAGACCTGGCTGCCAGGAAAACTCAAGCTGTGGTGCTTCCAGTTCGGCATACTCCCAAGACTCGTGGCCTTCAACAGTGTATGAAATCCCCATCAGCAAGGTTGAAAAGCTCAAAAGAATGATCAGCACACATGTAAAACAGTGGCTTGGACTTCTGCGATGCTTAAATCCTGTTGGACTATACGGAAACGGCAAATTGGAATTACCAATTGCAAGTCTTGTGGAAAAATTCAAATGCACCAAAGCAAGATCTGTCATGACCCTCACTGAATCTGAGGATACTGTTATTCGAACAGCGCCCTCCCATGTGGTAACGGGGAGGAAGTGGGCCCTATCTGAAGCTGTTCAGGGTGCTAAGTCTGCTCTTCGCTTCAGGAATGTGGTTGGCCAAGTCCAACATGGGAGAGCCAGGCTCGGGCTCGTCCCAAAGACTCCTCAATGGTACAAGGCAACATCAGTGCAGAAGAGACGGCTCGTGGTGGAGGAGTTGAGAAGACAGGAGGAGGCACAGCGAAATGCCAGAGCCATCTCAATGGCCAAGCAGGGCCAATGGACTAATTGGGAGAGCCTGGAAAAGAGGAAACTTAGCTGGCATGACATCGGAGATGGAGGGATCTCAGCTAAGTTTTGTCATCAGAGCCACTTATGATCGCCTACCCACACCCCAGAACCTGAACCAGTGGTGGGGAGAAGACCCCGCTTTCTCTCTTCGTCAAGCACCTGCATCACTAAGGCACATTTTAACAGGATGAACCACGAGCCTCACCCAGGGGCGGTACACTTGGCGGCGTAACCAAGTTCTCAGACAGCTGTCATCAATCTTGGAACAGAGGCGAATCACCACAAATGCTCCCTCACAAACATCGGCAGGAAATGTCCACATCACATGATTTGTACCAGCAGGTCAACCTCCAGGGCACCATATAACATCAAAAGATGTAAGCATTCTGCAGGTTGCTTGGGATTGAAAAATGGATGTGGACTTGGGGAAAAAAGGTTGTGTTTCCCCCAGACATTGTGGCTGCAACACTCTGGCCAGACATGGTCCTGTGGTCCACAACAGCCAAGCTGAGCTTACTGGGCCTGAACACCTCCCTCTGCAACTGGATCCTAGACTTCCTGACTGGGAGATCTCAGTCAGTCCGAATTGGTAGCAGCATCTCCAACACCATCACACTGAGCACGGGGGCCCCCCAGGGCTGTGTGCTCAGTCCACTGCTGTTCACTCTGCTGACGCACGACTGTGCAGCAATACACAACTCGAACCACATCATCAAGTTCGCCGATGACACAGCCGTGGTGGGTCTCATCGGCAAGAATGATGAGTCAGCATACAGAGAGGAGGTGCAGCGGCTGACGGACTGGTGCAGAGCCAACAACCTGTCTCTGAATGTGAACAAAACAAAAGATGGTTGTTGACTTCAGGAGGACACGGAGCGACCACATGGAACGACTGCTCCATAGAGATTGTTAAGAGCACCAAATTTCTTGGTGTCAACACCAGCTCCATGGCAAAGAAAGCCCAGCAGTGTCTCTACTTTCTGCGAAGGCTGAGAAAAGTCCATCTCCCACCCCTCATCCTCACCACATTCTACAGAGGTTGTATTGAGAGCATCCTGAGCAGCTGCATCACAGCCTGGTTCGGAAATGGCACCATCTCGGATCGCAAAATCCTGCAGCGGATAGTGAGGTCAGCTGAGAAGATCATCGGGGTCTCTCTTCCTGCCATCATAGACATTTACACCACACGCTGCGTCCACAAAGCAAACAGCATTATGAAGGACCCCACGCACCCCTCATACAAAATCTTCTCCCTCCTGCCATCTGGAAAAAGGCACCGAAGCATTCAGGCTCTCACGACCAGACTATGTAACAGTTTCTTCCCCCAAGCCATCAGACTCCTCAATACCCAGAGCCTGGACTGACACCAGCCGACTGTACCCTCTACTGTGCCTACTGTCTTATTACAGTGCCTGCACTGTTTTGTGCACTTTATGCAGTCCTGGATAGGTCTGTAGTCTAGTGTAGTTTTTGTGTTTTTTCTTACATAGTTCAGTGTAGTTTTTGCATTGTTTCATGTAGCATCATGGTTCTGGGAAACGTTGTCTCATTTTTACTATGTTCTGTACCAGCAGTTATGGTTAAAATGACAATAAAAAGTGACTTGACTATTAGCTAGTAGCATTCACATCTACAGTGGTGAAATACCTTGAGAGGTTGGTCATGGTCTAGACTCACTGCAATTTGCCTATTGTCACAATAGCTCTACAGCAGATGCAATTTCAATGGTTCTTCACACAGCATTAGGTCACCTAGACGATACAAACAGCAATGTTAGGATACTGTTCATTGACAGTACCTCAACATTTAACGCCACCATTCCCACAGTCCTGATTGATAAGCTACAGAATCTGGGCCTTTGTACCTCCCTCTGCAATTGGTTTCTCAGTTTCCTAACTGGAAGATCGCAATCTGTACAGATTGGTAGTAATATCTCCTCCTTGCTAACCATCAACACTGGCGCACCTTGGGTGTGTACTTAGTCCACTGCTATATTCTCTCTGTACCCATGACTCTATGGCTAGACGTAGCTCAAATGCCATCTCTAAATTTGCTGATGATACAACCACTGTTGGTAGAATCTCAGATGGAGAAGAGAGGGCATACAGGGGCGAGATATAAAAGCTAGTTGAGTGGTGTCACAGCAACAAACTTGCACTCCATGTCATTAAGATCAAAGAGCTGATTGGTGACTTCAGGAAGAGTAAGGTGAGGGAACACAAACCAATCTTCACAGAGGGATCAGAAGTGGAGAGAGTGAGCAATTTGAAGTTCCTGAGTGTCAAGATCTCCGAGGATCTAACCTGGTCCCAGCATATTGGTGCAGCTGTAAAGAAGGCAGGACAGCAGTTTTATTTCATTAGGAGTTGAGATTTGGTTTGTCAAGCTTGCACAGATTTGTACCGTGGAGAGCATTCTGACGGGCTGTGTCACTGGTTGGGGGGGGCGGGGGGTGATACTGCACTAAATTGGAAAAAAGCTTCAGAAAGTTGTAAAATTAGCTCCATCTTGAGTACAAGCCTCTGTAATATCCAAGTTACCGTCATGGAGTGGTACCTCAGAAAGGTGTATTATTAAGGACCCCCATCACCCAGGACATGCCCTCCTCTCTTTGTTATTGTCATGATGGAGGTACAGAAGCCTGAAGGCACAAACTCAGTGAATCAGGAACAGCTTCTTCGCTTCCCTTCTCCCATCTAATTCCTAAATGGACATTGAACCCATGGACACTACCTCACTTTTTTTTTTATATATTATTTCTGTTTTTGCACTATTTTTAATTTCACTATTTTGTGTGTGTATATATATATATATACTTGTAATTGACTTATTTATTTTTTATATTATCATGTATTGCATTGTATTGCTGCTGCCAAGTTATCAAATTTCATGATGTGTTGGTGATATCTATATACTACTAAAACTCTCATGCTCTGTCTGTCTGTTTGTGACCTCCAATTAGCGCAAAGGCTGCATTACAGCAGCACTTTTTTTTGGCTCAATCAAATTGAAATGCGCTAACTTATAGAATGCAGGCAAAATTCAGGGTTATGTATTCATATAAAATTGCTCATTTGCCAAAAATCAACAGGCTGGCTTTCACTCGAGACCCGATCGGCCATCATGGAAATCGGGACGCGACAGCCCGACACCTGCGCACGACCAGCCTCAGCAGTGACACCTACCAGAGCAAAAGGGCAGGGCAGCTCTGTTTCGAGGGGGTCGCATTCTGTTAATCACATTGTGCAGGATGAGGACAGATCCTACTGCCACCCATCGATAACATAATTAAATCTTATTATAATGACGTACTTCGAGACACCCATAAAACCCTTTGCTGCAGTCAAAGGACAGCAGTGACTATATCACGTCCATTTAGGAGAGCGCCAACCACATCAAGAATAATTAGCATCCTTTGGTGTTAGTGCTTCATATCTTCTATCCAGCATTAGGGTAAAAAAAAACGGTCAGCCTAATTATGCTGCGTGGAAAGGGAAGGGGGACATTATGGTCAAGAGATTACCCCAAACATCATTGGGAAGTGGCAAGGAGAGGGAGAGAACAAGAATCGGATGAGGCCAGGGCTGCATGACTCCAGGATCAAAGAGTCAGGACAAAAAAAGATGAGAGAAGAAGAGACAGAGGAGGAAAGTTATGATGGACGTCTCCAGGATCAGAGACAAACAACAAACAACAGCTGAAGAGACGGGGGATGAAAGGGCTATACGTCTCCAGAATGACAACGAGAGGCACAAGGGTGGCAGATAAGCCAGAAATAATGCCATCAAAAGTGCCCTTTGTTAAATGAGGAGCAGCTATATTTGCTTTGCCAAGTGTCATTTTTCTTTAATAAACTGAGGTTTTCTACTTCAGTTTCCAAAGCAAAGTGATACCAATAGCATTCAGGGAAATTTAATGTTTATTCTGGTCACATCAGACTACACTACCCTTCTCTCAAAGGGTGCTCCAACAGGTCACCCCGTTGTCTAGTTAAACCTGTTTCTGATACTTTTAAGTTCCTTCCTCTCACTTTAAGCTATGACCATTCATAGGAGATTCTTTTTCTGCCTCTTATAAATATGCTTCCATCAGATTATTTTTTCAGCTTCCTTTGCTGCAAGGAAAACAAGCCAAGTTTACCTACTCTCTCCCCATAAGCCATGTCCTCTCGTCCAAGCAACATCCTGGTGAATCTCCTTTGCATTCTTTTTCAGCACAACATTCTTTACAGTGTGATGACTTAGAACTGCAAGCAATACTCTTAAGTGGGATCTAACTAGTATTAAGAACATTTCAAAGAGAATTTTAATTTTGCTGAATGTTTTGTCAACAGAGGGAAAAGTAAAATATTTGTTCCAAGAGTGAAGTTGAGATCTAATCATTTGAAGCTTATAATTTGGTTTAGTGTTAAACTCTTGTGACATGACAGCAATTAATTGAGTATTCATGATATTCTAAACTGACCTGTATGTTTAGCAGTTCTGAAGCTGGACAAATTAGTTCTGAACTTCTATTTGGTGGTACCTGTTATTACACTGGCTTGTTTTTTGATTGCCAATTACAAATTTTCATTTTCATTGTGCCAATGTTTTCAAATTGAATTGCGAAGTTAATCGCTTCCTTCAAAGTCCAATAAAGTAATGGATATTTAAATTGTATCCCTTGTGCCTTTACAACAATTTGCCTTGTTAACTACCATATTGATTCATTTGGATTCTTAATCAATTCCTTTTTCCTTCTGGAAAAGAGCATAGAAACCATAGAAACTACAGCACAGAAACAGGCCTTTTGGCCCTTCTTGGCTGTGCCGAACCATTTTCTGCCTAGTCCCACTGACCTGCACACGGACCATATCCCTCCATACACCTCCCATCCAATTTATTCTTAAATGTTACAAAAGAACCCGCATTTACCACCTCGTCTGGCAGCTCATTCCATACTCCCACCACTCTCTGTGTGAAGAAGCCCCCCCTAATGTTCCCTTTAAACTTTTCCCCCCTCACCCTTAACCCATGTCCTCTGGTTTTTTTTCTCCCCTTGCCTCAGTGGAAAAAGCCTGCTTGCATTCACTCTATCTATACCCATCATAATTTTATATACCTCTATCAAATCTCCCCTCATTCTTCTACGTTCCAGGGAATAAAGTCCTAACCTATTCAACCTTTCTCTGTAACTGAGTTTCTCAAGTCCCGGCAACATCCTTGTAAACCTTCTCTGCACTCTTTCAACCTTATTTATATCCTTCCTGTAATTTGGTGACCAAAACTGAACACAATATTCCAGATTCGGCCTCACCAATGCCTTATACAACCTCATCATAACATTCCAGCTCTTTTACTCAATACTTTGATTAATAAAGGCCAATGTACCAAAAGCTTTCTTTACGACCCTATCTACCTGTGACGACACTTTTAGGGAATTTTGTATCTGTTTTCCCAGATCCCTCTGTTCAACTGCACTCCTCAGTGCCTTAACCATTAACCCTGTATGTTCTACCTTGGTTTGTCCTTCCAACGTGCAATACCTCACACTTGTCAGTATTAAACTCCATCTGCCATTTTTCAGCCCATTTTTCCAGCTGGTCCAAGTCCCTCTGCAGGCTCTGAAAACCTTCCTCACTGTCTACTACACCTCCAATCTTTGTATCATCAGCAAACTTGCTGATCCAATTTACCACATTATCATCCAGATCATTGATATAGATGACAGATAACAATGGACCCAGCACTGATCCCTGTGGCACACCACTAGTCACAGGCCTCCACTCAGAGAAGCAATTCTCTACCACCACTCTCTGGCTTCTTCCATCGAGCCAATGTCGAATCCAATTTACCACCTCTCCATGTATACCTAGCGACTGAATTTTCCTAACTAACCTCCCATGCGGGACCTTGTCAAAGGCCTTACTGAAGTCCATGTAGACAATATCCACTGCCTTCCCTTCATCCACTTTCCTGGAAACCTCCTCGAAAAACTCCAACAGATTGGTCAAACATGACCTACCACGCACAAAGCCATGTTGACTCTCCCTAATAAGCCCCTGTCTATCCAAATGCTTGTAGATTCTGTCTCTTCGTACTCCCTCCAATAACTTACCTACTACTGACGTTAAACTCACCGGCCTATAATTTCCCGGATTACTTTTCGATCCTTTTTTAAACAACGGAACAACATGAGCCACTCTCCAATCCTCTGGCACTTCACCCGTAGACAGCGACATTTTAAATATTTCTGCCAGGGCCCCCGCAATTTCAACACTAGTCTCCTTCAAGGTCCGAGGGAACACTCTGTCAGGTCCCGGGGATTTATCCACTTTAATTTTCCTCAAGACAGCAAGCACCTCCTCCTTTTTAATCTGTACAGTTTCCATGGTCTCACTACTTGATTCCCTCAATTCCATAGATTTCATGCCAGCTTCCTTAGTAAATACAGATGCAAAAAACCTATTTAAGATCTCCCCCATTTCCTTTGGTTCCGCACAAAGCCGACCACTCTGATCTTCAAGAGGACCAATTTTATCCCTTACAATCCTTTTGCTCTTAATATACTTGTAAAAGCTCTTTGGATTATCCTTCACTTTGACTGCCAAGGCATCCTCATGTCTTCTTTTAGCCCTCCTGATTTCTTTCTTAAGTATTTTCTTGCACTTCTTATACTCCTCAAGCACCTGATTTACCCCCTGTTTCCTATACATTTCATACAACTCCCTCTTCTTCTTTATCAGAGTTGCAATATCCCTTGAGAACCAAGGTCCCTTATTCCTATTCAATTTGCCTTTAATCCTGACAGGAACATACAAACTCTGCACTCTCAAAATTTCCCATTTGAAGGCTTCCCACCTACCAATCACATCTTTGCCAGAGAACAACCTGTCCCAATCCACGCTTTTTAGATGCTTTCTCATTTCTTCAAATTTGGCTGCCTTCCAGTTCAGAACCTCAACCCTAGGACCAGATCTATCCTTGTCCATGATCAAATTGAAACTAATGGTGTTATGATCACTGGAACTAAAGTGCTCCCCTACACAGACTTCTGTCACTTGCCCTAATTCGTTACCTAACAGGAGATCCAATATTGCATCCCCTCTAGTTGGTCCCTCTATATATTGATTTAGAAAACTTTCCTGAACACATTTTACAAATTTCTAAACCATCTAGACCCCTAACAGTATGGGAGTCCCAATCAATGTATGGAAAATTAAAATCCCCTACCACCACAACTTTATGTTTCCTGCAATTGCCTGCTATCTCTCTGCAGATTTGCTCTTCCAAGTCTCGTTGACTATTGGGTGGTCTGTAATACAATCCCACTAATGTGGCCATACCTTTCCTGTTTCTCAGCTCCACTCATAAGGACTCAGTAGACAAGCCCTCTAATCTGTCCTGCCTGAGCACTGCTGTAATATTTTCCCTAACAAGCAATGCTACTCCCCCACCTTTCATTCCTCTGCCTCGATCACATCTGAAACATCGGAACCCTGGAATATTAAGCTGCCAGTCCTGCCCCTCCTGTAGCCAAGTTTCACTAATTGCTACAACATCATAATTCCACGTGTCAATCCACGCCCTCAGCTCATCCGCCTTCCCCGCAATACTCCTAGCATTGAAATATATACACCTCAGAAGATTTTTACCACCACTTACAACCTTTCTATCAGCGGATTTGCTTAAACCTTCAACATCATTTATTTTCACCCCAGCCACACTGTCAGCTCTAGCACTCTGGTTCCCATCCCCCTGCAAATCTAGTTTAAAGCCTCCCCAGTAGCACTAACAAACCTCCCTGAAAGGATATTGGTCCCCCTGTGGTTCAAGTGTAACCCATCTCTCTTGTACAGGTCCCACCTGCCCCAGAAGAGGTCCCAATGATCCTGAAATCTGAAACCCTGCCCCCTACACCAGTTCCTCAGCCACTTGTTCCTCCTCCAGAGCATCCTATTCCTACCCTCACTGGCACCTAGCACAGGTAGCAATCCTGAGATTACCACCCTTGAGGTCCTGCTTTTCAACTTCCTACCAAGCTCTCTATACTCACTGTCCAGGACCTCTTCACTCTTCCTTGCTATGTCATTGGTACCGATGTGCACCACGACATCTGGCTGGTCACCCTCCCGCTTCAAAATCAGCATTAGCATAATAATACTTTTCTACTATCAGGAAAGGTGCCTGACTGAATAAGGTGCTGCATCTGGAGCTCAGATTTGTTTGTCTTATGAGTATGAATTTTTTAAATCAATGAGTCTCACTGGCATATTATGCTAATAAGATGGTAATAATTCATTTGCTAACGGCTGGTTTACATGTATAAAGAATATTCCTGATGTAGTTGTCAATCAATAGATATGCAGCATATGTGTAAGTTTCTCACTGCATTAAGTGCCAAGTAAAGGCACTCCCCTATTGAAGCTGGTCAAAAGACCTTCCCTTAAGATTCAGCCACAATTATCATCAGCTATCATTTTGAGAAGTCAACATTGACCAGGAACTTAAGTGCAGTGCAAATAATTCTTCTACTTCAGACTGGAGACCAACACCTTGACTGATTTGCTTCTAATCCAAATTATCATCTTCAGGGCACATGATGAGTATTTCAATTATCAGTTCTTGGGTGGGGCGGGGGGGGGTAGTAACTTTGGTTCAATGCAGAAATGGGCCTCTTGGCATGCATGTCCATGCATATACAAATTCCATTTATCAGGTAGATAGCTGAGGTATCAAGTATAGAGTTGAGTAGAAAATATTTTCGATTGCTTATTGGAATGTGCACTGCTTGAAGCCTGAAGATTACCAGATTGCTGGCTAATTCCCACTTCTAATCAATATTGCCACAGTATGCCTGCCTTTTTGTCGGCTACGTGGGGCAGTCTATGTTACAAACCTAGACTGGTGTCTGTCCCCCACTTTTCTTGCGTTGCATCAACGACTGCATTGGTGCTGGTTTCTATACCCATGCAGAGCTCGGTACTTCATCATCTTTGCCTCCAACTTCTACCCTGCCCTCAAATTTACCTGGTTCATTTCCAACATCTCCTTTCCCTTTCTCGATCTCACTGCCTCTATCGCTGGAGACGGCTTACCTACTGATGTCTATTATAAACCCACGGACTCTCGCAGCTACCTGGGCTATTCATCTTCCCACACTGTTACTTGCTACTTCTCTCAATTCCTCCGTCTCCACTGCATCTGCTCTCGGGATGAGGCTCTTCATTCCAGAACAAAGAACATGTCCTCCTTTTTCAAAGAAAGTGTCTTCCCTTCTGTTTCATGCACATCTGCTCTTATCTCATTCTCCTGTCACCCTACCAGTGATAGGGTTCCTCTTGTCCTGACCTACCACCCCACCACCCTCTGCCTCCAGCACATAATTCTGGAACTTCCGCCATTTCCAACGGGATCCCACCACCGAGCACACTTTTCCCTCTCTCATTAACCACCCCCCCCCCCACTTTCTGCTTTCCGCAGAAATCACTCTTTATATAGAAAACATAGAAAATAGGTGCAGGAGTAGGCCATTCGGCCCTTCGAGCCTGCACCGCCATTTATTATGATCATGGCTGATCATCCAACAAAGAACCCTGCCCCAGCCTTCCCTCCATACCCCCTGATCCCCGTCGCCACAAGGGCCATATCTAACTCCCTCTTAAATATAGCCAATGAACTGGCCTCAACTGTTTCCTGTGGCAGAGAATTCCACAGATTCACCATTCTCTGTGTGAAGAAGTTTTTCCAAATCTCAGTCCTAAAAGGCTTCCCCTTTATCCTCAAACTGTGGCCCCTTGTTCTGGACTTCCCCAACATCGGGAACAGTCTTCCTGCATCTAGCCTGTCCAATCCCTTTAGGATTTTATACGTTTCAATCAGATCCCCCCTCAATCTTCTAAATTCCAACGAGTACAAGCCCAGTTCATCCAGTCTTTCTTCATATGAAAGTCCTGCCATCCCAGGAATCAATCTGGTGAACCTTCTTTGTACTCCCTCTATGGCAAGGATGTCTTTCCTCAGATTAGGGGACCAAAACTGCACACAATACTCCAGGTGTGGTCTCACCAAGGCCTTGTACAACTGCAGTAGTACCTCCCTGCTCCTGTACTCAAATCCTCTCGCTATAAATGCCAGCATACCATTCGCCTTTTTCACCGCCTGCTGTACCTGCATGCCCACTTTCAATGACTGGTGTATAATGACACCCAGGTCTCGTTGCACCTCCCCTTTTCCTAATCGACCACCATTCAGATAATAATCTGTTTTCCTATTTTTGCCACCAAAGTGGATAACTTCACATTTATCCACATTAAATTGCATCTGTCATGAATTTGCCCACTCACCCAACCTATCCAAGTCACTCTGCATCCTCTCAGCATCCTCCTCACAGCTAACACTGCCACCCAGCTTCTTGTCATCCGCAAACTTGGAGATGCTGCATTTAATTCCCTCATCCAAGTCATTAATATATATTGTAAACAACTGGGGTCCCAGCACTGAGCCTTGCGGTACCCCACTAGTCACCGCCTGCCATTCTGAAAAGGTCCTGTTTATTCCCACTCTTTGCTTCCTGTCTGCTAACCAATTCTCCATCCACATCAATACCTTACCCCCAATACCGTGTGCTTTAAGTTTGCACACTGATCTCCTGTGTGGGACTTGTCAAAAGCCTTTTGAAAATCCAAATATACCACATCCACTGGTTCTCCCCTATCCACTCTACTAGTTACATCCTCAAAAAATTCTATGAGATTCGTCAGACATGATTTTCCTTTCACAAATCCATGCTGACTTTGTCCGATGATTTCACCGCTTTCCAAATGTGCTGTTATCACATCTTTGATAACTGACTCCAGCAGTTTCCCCACCACCGACGTTAGGCTAACTGGTCTATAATTCCCCGGTTTCTCTCCCTTTTTTAAAAAGTGGGGTTACATTAGCCACCCTCCAATCCTCAGGAACTAGTCCAGAATCTAACGAGTTTTGAAAAATTATCACTAATGCATCCACTATTTCTTGGGCTACTTCCTTAAGCACTCTAGGATGCAGACCATCTGGCCCTGGTGATTTATCTGCCTTCAATCCCTTCAATTTACCTAACACCACTTCCCTACTAACATGTATTTCGCTCAGTTCCTCCATCTCACTGGACCCTCTGTCCCCTACTATTTCTGGAAGATTATTTATGTCCTCCTTAGTGAAGACAGAACCAAAGTAATTATTCAATTGGTCTGCCATGTCCTTACTCCCCATAATCAATTCACCTGTTTCTGTCTGTAGGGGACCTACATTTGTCTTTACCAGTCTTTTCCTTTTTACATATCTATAAAAGCTTTTAGTCAGTTTTTATGTTCCCTGCCAGTTATGACTCCCTTGTCCAATTAGTCCCTCCCCACTGATCTTCCTCCTGGCACTAATCCTTACAAGTGGAATATCCTGCCCCTACACCACCTCCTTCACTACCATTCAGGCCCCAAACAGTCCTTCCAGCTGAGGCGATGCTGCAACTTTGTTTGTTGGGGTCATATACTGTGTCTGGTGCTCCAGGTGTTATTTTGGGTTTCCAATGGAAGATAATTAAGAAGTGATTAGTAAAGAGTGACATTAGTGAAGTGTTTTCTGCAGGAAAAGACAAAGGGTCCTCTTAAAATCACAAACAAGAGAAAGTCTGCAGATGCTGGAAATCCGAGCAACACACACAAGATGCTGGAGGAACTCAGCAGGCCAGGCAGCATCAAAGTACAGAAACCCTTCCGCAGGACTGGAGAAGAAAAGCTGAGGAGTAGATTTGAAAGATGCGGCGGGGGAGGGGAGAGTGACAATCGAGGTGATAGGTGGAACTTGGAGGGGGAGGGATGAAGTAAAGAGCTAGGAAGTTGATTGGTAGAAGAGACAGAAGGCCATGGAATAAAGAAAAAGGGGGAGGGGGAAGGAGTATCAGAGGGAAGCGATGGGCGGGCAGGGAGATAACAGAGAGGGACAAGGGGGATGGGAATGGTGAAGGGGGGGTGGAGACATTACTGGAAGTTTGCGAAATTGATGTTTATGCATCAGGTTGGAGGCTACCCAAATAGAATATAAGGTATTGATCCTCCAACCTAAGTGTGGCATTATCCGGACAGTGGAGGAGTCCATGGATGGACATATTGGAATGAGAATGGGAAGTGGAATTAAAATGGGTGGCCACCGGGAGATCCTGCTTGTTCTGGCGGGCAGAATGTAGATGCTTGGCCAAACGGTCTCCCAATCTACGTTGGACCTTGCCGATTATATATGAGGCCACACCGGGAGCACTGAACACAGTATATGGTCCCAACAGACTCACAAGTGAAGTGTCGCCTCAGCATGAAGGACTGTTTGGGGCCCTGAATGGTAGTGAGGGAGGAGGTGTAGGGGCATGTGAAGCACTTGTTCTGCTTGTCAGGATAAGTGCCAGGAGGGAGATCAGTGGGGATGGACAAATAGACAAGGGGGTCACATAGGGAATGATCCCTGTGGAAAGTTGGGGGGGGGGGGGGAGGGAAAAATGTGTATGGTGGTAGGATTCAGTTGGAGATGGCGGACATTTTGGAGAATTATGTGCTGAAGGCAGAGGCTGGTGGGGTGGTAGGTGAGGACAAGAGGAAGCCTATCCCTAGTAGGAGGATGGGGTGAGAGCAGACATGCGTGAAATGGAAGAGATTCGGTTGAGGGCAGCATTGATGGTGGAGGGAGTGAAGCCTCTTTCTTTGAAAAAGGAGGACATCTCCCGAAACGTGGACTGTACTTTTTTCTATAGATGCTGCCTCGCCTGCTGAGTTCCTCCAGCTTTTTGTGTGGTCCTCTGTGAATGTTTGCTTTTGAAGATACATTCTCAACATTTTGAAATATTTAGATTTTCAGTTTTCAAAATATATTACATTATATACACTATCATTAATTTGGAGAAGGAAGTCTGAGAATTGGAGTGGGAGTGTGGCGGGAGCCATTTTGATTTTCTTCTCGTCGGAGTTCAGAGAGGCGGGGCTTCGCAGACATGTGATGTCGGGCAGTGAAGCGCGACAGATTTAAAAGGTCAGAAATCCTGATTCAGGTTTCATTTGGAGAAGGAAGTCTGAGAATCAGAGCGGAAGTGCGGCAGGAGCCATTTTGATTTTCTTCTCGTCAGAGTTCAGAGAGGCGGGACAGCACAGGCGTGTGATGTCGGGCAGTGAAGCGCAGAAGAGTTAAGAGGAACACAAACTTATACAGCGAGTAGCATCGTTTTGCGGGCAGCGGAGTGAGCTGTGAGCAGAGTGAAGGCGTAAGGGCTTTGGCTCAAAGGGCTTAGGCGGAAACAGGGGAGGCAAAGTAGGTTTGGTTTTCAAGTTTTCCTGCTATTTGAGGAAAGTGGGAAGTATGTGTGTGGGGGCAGCTTGCTGTTCTCAGTGTCAGATATGGGAGGTCCTGGACTCTTCTAGCCTCCTGGACATCCACATCTGCACCAGGTGCGCCAAGCTGCAGCTCCTAAGGGACCGCGTTAGGGAACTGGAGCTGCAGCTCGATGACCTTCGTCTGGTCAGGGAGAGTGAGGAGTTGATAGAGAGGAGTTACAGGCAGTTAGTCACACTGGGGCTACAGGAGGGAGACAAGTGGGCCACAGTTAGGAGGGGGAAGGGGAAGAGTCAGGAACTAGATAGTACCCCAGTGGCTGTACCCCTTAATAAGTACTCCTGTTTGAGTACTGTTGGGGGAGACAGCCTACCTGGGGGAAGCAACAGTGGCCGTGCCTCTGGCACAGAGTCCAGCCCTGTAGCTCAGAGGGTAGGGAAAGGAAGAGGAGGGCAGTAGTAATATGGGACTTGATAGTTAGGGGGTCAGATAGGCGATTCTGTGGACGCAGTCAGGAGACCCAGATGGTAATTTGCCTCCCTGGTGCCAGGGTCCGGGATGTTTCTGATCGTGTCCAAGATATCTTGAAGTGGGAGGGTGAGGAACCAGAGGTCGTGGTACATATTGGTACCAATGACATAGGTAGGAAAAGGGAAGAGGTCCTGAAAGGAGAATACAGGCAGTTAGGAAGGGAGTTGAGAAGAAGGACCGCAAAGGTAGTGATCTCAGGATTACTGCCTATGCCACACGACAGTGAGAGTGGGAATGGAATGAGGTGGAGGATAAATGCATGGCTGAGGGATTGGAGCAGGGGGCAGGGATTCAAGTTCCTGGATCATTGGGACGACTTTTGGGACAGGTGTGACCTGTACAAAAAGGACGGGTTGCACTTAAATCCTAGGGGGACCAATATCCTAGCGGGGAGATTTGCGAAGGCTGCTGGGGAGACTTTAAACTAGGATGGTTGGGGGATGGGAATGAAATTGAAGAGACTAGGAGAGAGGAGGTTAGTTCACAAATAGAGAAAGCTAGTAGACAGTGTGTGAGGGAGTATAGGCAGGGGACAGAGAATGGGAACACTCAGACCGAAGATGTAGGGGAGAAGGAAGAAAAAGATAATAAAGTTGTTCGCACCATTAGGGATAAACAGAGAGTAAGAGGTGGGGAGTTTCTTAAATGCATCTATTTTAATGCTAGGAGCATTGTAAGAAAGGTGGATGAGCTTAGAGCATAGATTGATACCTGGAAATGTGATGTTGTAGCTACTAGTGAAACATGGTTGCAGGAGAGGTGTGATTGGCAACTAAATATTCCAGGATTTCGTACCTTCAGGTGTGATAGAATTGGAGGGGTAAGAGGGGGAGGTGTTGCATTGCTTGTCAGAGAAAATATTACAGTAGCGCTTTGGCAGGATAGATTAGAGGGCTCGTCTAGGGAGGCTATTTCGGTGGAATTGAGGAATGGGAAAGGTGTAGTAACGCTTATAGGGGTGTATTATAGACCACCTAACGGAGTGAGAATTGGAGGAGCAAATTTGTAAGAAGATATTTGTAGTAAGCACAAGGTTGTGATTGTGGGAGATTTTAATTTTCCACACATAGACTGGGAAGCCCATTCTGTAAAAGGGCTGGATGGTTTGGAGTTTGTAAAATGTGTGCAGGATAGTTTTTTGCAGCAATACATAGAGGTACCAACTGGAGAAGGGGCAGTGTTGGATCTTCTATTAGGAAATGAGATAGGTCAGATGACAGAGGTATGTGTTGGGGAGCACTTCGGGTCCAGTGATCACAGTGCTATTAGTTTCAATATAAGTATGGAGAGGGATAGGACTGGACCCAGGGTTGAGATTTTTTGATTGGAGAGAGGCTAACTTTGAGGAGATGCGAAAGGATTTAGAAAGAGTGGATTGGGACAGTTGTTTTATGGGAAGGATGTAATAGAGAAATGAAGGTCACTTGAAGGTGAAATTTTGAGGGTACAGGATCTTTATTCCTGTTAGATTGAAAGGTAAGGTTAAAAGTTTGAGAGAGCCATGGTTTTCAAGGGATATTGGAAACTTGGTTCAGAAAAAAGAGAGAGATCTATAATAAATATAGGAAGCATGGAGTAAATGAGGTGCTCAAGGAATATAAAGAATGTAAAAAGAACCTTAAGAAATTGATTAGAAAAGCTAAAAGAAGATATGAGATTGCTTTGGCAAGTAGGTGAAAATAAATCCAAAAGGGTTTCTACAGTTATATTAATAGCAAAAGGATAGTGAGGGATAAAATTGGTCCCTTAAAGAATCAGAGTGGACAGCTATGTGCGGAGCCAAAAGAGGTGGAGGAGATTTTGGACAATTTCTTTTCTTCGGTATTCACTAAGGAGAAGGATATTGAATTGTGTAAGGTAAGGGAAACAAGTAGGGTAGTTATAGAAATTATAATTAAAGAAGAGGAAGTACTGGCGCTTTTAAGGAATATAAAAGTGGATAAGTCTCCGGGTCTCGACAGGATATTCCCTAGGATCTTGAGGGAAGTTAGTGTAGAAACAGCAGGGGCTCTGACAGAAATATTCCAAATGTCATTAGAAACGGGGATAGTGCTGGAGGATTGGTGTATTGCTCATGTTGTTCCATTGTTTAAAAAGGGTTCTAAGAGTAAACCTAGCAATTATTGGCCATAAGTTTGACGTCAGTGGTGGGTAAATTAATGGAAAGTATTCTTAGAGATGGTATATACAGACATCCCACCCTGCAAAAACTCATTTCAGGGAGGTAGCACCATCAATTTGCGGGACACTCCTGGGAGAGGTGGGATGTCGGCAATAGAGTAGCTCCTTAGCAGCTAGCCAGCTAGTTTAAGTAATGTTAGCTACGCTAATGAACGAATGACACCTGTTAAACTCACCTCAACACGTCTTTTACAGTCTTAACCCACCATGGGCAATAGAAAAGTCACTGTTGCAAACAGTGCAGCGAGCAGCACTGTCATTATTTTGACCCCTATTAGGCAGGGGTACACTTTAGCGTAGTCTGGGGTGATGTACGTTTTATATTTTTTTGGAGCACTCTGCCATGGCGCGCACTCTCTCTCATGGTTGCTCGTGCGTGCTCAAGCGCTCTCGCTTTCTCTCTTGCTCGCGCTCTCTCATGGTCACTCGTGCGCTCTCAAGCACTCTCGCTCTCTCGCTCGCGCATTCTCGCTCTCTCACGCTCTCTCTTGCTTTCTCTCACTTGCTCTCAAAAGAATTGATTTCCGTAATATTGTATATAATTTGCGGGCATCAGGGAGCCACTATTCATATGCGGGAGACTCCCAGAACTTCCGGGAGAGGTGGGATGTCTGTATATATGATTATCTGGATAGACAGGGTCTGATTAGGAACAGTCAACATGGATTTGTATGTGGAAGGTCATGTTTGACAAATCTTATTGAATTTTTTTGAAGAGGTTACTAGGAAAATTGACGAGGGTAAAGCGGTGGATGTTGTCTATATGGACTTCAGTAAGGCCCTTCACAAGGTTCCACACGGAAGGTTAGTCGAATCATTAGGTATTAATATTGAAGTAGTAAAATGGATTCAACAGTGGCTGGATAGGAGATGCCAGAGAGTAAGTGGTGGATAACTGTTTGTCAGGTTGGAGGCCGGTGACTAGTGGTGTGCCTCAGGGGTCTGTACTGGGTCCAATGTTGTTTGTCATATACATTAATGATCTGGATTATTAAGTATGCAGATGATACTAAGGTAGCGTTGTGGATAATGAAGTAGGTTTTCAAAGCTTGCAGAGAGATTTGGGCTAGTTAGAAGAGTGGACTGAAAGATGGCAGATGGAGTTTAATGCTGATAAGTGTAAGGTGCTACATTTTGGTAGGACTAATCAATATAGGACATACATGGTAAATGGTAGGGCTTTGAAGAATGCCGTAGAATAGACTGATCTAGGAATAATTGTGCACAGTTCCCTGAAGGTGGAATCTCATGTGGATAGGGTGGTGAAGAAAGCTTTTGGTATGCTGGCCTTTATAAATCAGAGCATTGAGTATAGGAGTTGGGATGTAATTTTGTAATTGTACAAGGATTGGTAAGGCCAAATTTGGAGTATTGTGTACAATTCTGGGTCACCAAATTATAGGAAAGATGTCAACAAAATAGAGAGAGTACAGAGGAGATTTACCTGGGTTACCTGGGTTTTAGCACCTAAGTTACAGAGAAAAGTTGAACAAATTAGGTCTTCATTCTTTGGAGTGTAGAAGGTTGAGGGGGAACTTGATAGAGGTATTTAAAATTATGAGGGGGATAGACAGAGTAGGGGAGATTCAAACAAGAGGACATGAGTTGAGAGTTAAGGGGCAAAAGTTTAGGGGTAACACGACGGGGAACTTCTTTACTCAGAGTGGTAGCTGTGTGGAACGAGCTTCCAGTAGAAGTGGTAGAGGCAGGTTCGATTTTGTCTTTTAAAATAAAATTGGATAGGTATATGGACAGGAAAGGAATGGAGGGTTTTGGGCTGAGTGCATTAGATGGGTCTAGGTGAGAGTAGGCGTTGGGCACGGACTAGAAGGGCTGAGATGACCTTTTTCTGTGCTGTAATTGTTATATGGTTATATCTTTTTAAAAGAAATTTTGTGCATCAAACAGTTAAGTACTGTTGAAAGAAGCTGTTTTCATTGTGGATGAGAGTCCAGTTAGTTTGATTTAGCTAACTTGTTCTTCAGTAAATGTTAATTCTGTTTCTTTTACTCATTTCAAATGCTCATCTTTCACTTCAGACATTTTGTCTTGACCTTCAGCTCTTTTGTTTCTAGTCCCCTCCCCATTCCATAGGGCTACCTCCAACTATTCTCAACCTAACTGGAGAAGAACTTCCTGCTGAGAAGGAAAACACTGTTAATGCAACTCCTGTGAGTATTTTTTTCTCAACGTAATGAAAATGAAATTTGTCCACCCAGAGTAAAAGCAGCTGGTGATAGCTAATGTATATGGGTTTGACAAAATTGTCAAACAAGGAGGGAAAAGGAAGCTGAAGTTGAATACTGACATGATGAATATCATCAGAACAAATACAGTAGAAGCCAAGTAACGTGAAGAATTCAATAGATTCTTGTAGGAACTTAAGCAAATGAACTTTGTCCATCGATAAGCGCATGAGAATATTGTTGCTAACAGAGACCATTGAAAGTAGGAAAAGACTGGTGACTAAATATTCCAGGAGAAGATTTTCATTCATGGTGTCAGGAGGTGAAATTGCATTTATTAGTTAAGGAGTTCGTTATTGAAGTAATGAAAGAGGATACCATAGAAGTCTCTCCAAATGAGGCCTTATTGATCATGCTTGAGAATGAAAAGGGTAATGAAAAGTAAATGAGCAAATCTGAGATGCAAAATAATAAAGTTAAAATGCTGGGCTCTCACTTTGGTGTTACACTCTGGGCCTTCAAATAGTCAGCAGGAATTAGAAGAACACATAATAGGTACATCATGGAAAGGTGTAAAAGCAGTTGGTTTGGGGATCATAACTTTCTCAATGTTGACTGGGTTGTTTTTCGTGCAAGGGTAGAGAGAGGGAGGAATTCATCAAATGAGGGTTTTCTGAAGCAATGTGCAGCAAGTCTCACTTAGAGAAAGCTGTGCCTGAGTCTAGGGAATGAAGATGGATAAATGATTGAAGTTTCTGTAGATGAGCGCTTTGGGAACAGTGGTATTTTCTGGTTAGTTTCAAGATGGTCATGAAACTTGGTTCTTAAGTTGGAGTGTAAACCAGGAAGGGATGGGAGGAGAAGAGTAGATTTCCATTGGAGAGCCTGATTGGAAGCAGCTGCAAGAGGGGAAAACAACATCTGGATAAGTGGGAAGCATTTAAAAGTGCAATGGTAAGATTACCAAGTCAGGACAAAGAGCAAAGAGGGGTAAAGAGCAAAGATAATTATTCAGTGAACTTTGGTTAACAAAATATTTTAAATGTTTGACTGTTAATCCTTTTTTGTTAATAGCTTGTCGGTCTAAAATTGTCCCTCTAATGTTTTATGGTTCTGAAACCCGGCAAATATACATTAACACATACAACACTGAAAGGATAATTATATCTGCTTGAAAGGTTTGAAATATTATTTACATAATGTTTATTTTCCCTGCCACCATTGAGGTCTTGTCACAAGGACTGCGAGTTGTATATTGTACTGTTGACCTGTGCTGCGCACCTTGTGCCTTTTGAATCATATTTTATTTACTTATTTGTGGTAATACTTTGTTTTATTTGGAGTGTGTCTCTCTGCTTTCTCTCTATATTCTGGTAATATTTGAATGTGCACAAAGAATATATGGAGTAGATTCCTTGTAAAATGTCTACCTCCCGTGCTGATATTTTTTTTGTCACCCCAGTATCTGAGCTTGCTACACAAGTACCCTATATATGCAACCCTTATAGCTAGATTTCCCATCAAATTTGGCATACTTTAAAAAGACAATAATTTTTACCGTTGTCATTATGTAACTATATTTATCCCTCACTCCTTGTTCCAAGCAAATTACTGACCCCTCATATATGTAAAATTCAAGGGACCGTTAGTATGTTAACTATGTACTTTTCTCTTTGAATCACTGAGTCACAAATTCACAAGTCTGGCCACTAAGTTCATTATAAACTACTTCCTAAATTCTAGTTTGCTAAACAGCTCTGTTTATTCCAAGTGCGTCCTGTTAAAGCTGGCAAATATTAAAGTGAATGTGAAGTTACTGATTGTGGTACAGGTCAGCAGGAATATCTCAAGCAAGAGACTGGATTTAGGGCTGGTTTTGCTTTGTTTGAGGTAGAAAAGGCTAGTGAGAGACCTGATATAAGTATTAAAAATTGAGATGGAAAAGTACAAAGCAAGGGAAGGAAGGAAAATTTGACTTGATTAGCTCAATGATTTGGTTTGTAAGATAAAAGCTGACGGGCAGTTAAAGCAAGATTAACAAGTTTGTTAATTTAAGACAACTGGTATACATATGGAAAATTGCATTTTAACCATTACTTTCTTGAGGCAGACTTGTGTCATCTCTGCCAGTAAGTTTTCAATAAATTGCACATTCTGTAATTTTTATTCATTCAGTGAATAAAGTGCATATTGTATCTGCCCTTTTATTAAATTTTTTTTATTTCTTGTCTCCTTTATATTGTGTTCTTTTACATGAATGGTATCTTAGAATTTGCATCAATTCTTGCAAATACATACCCCAGGAGTCCCCAACCTTTTTTGCACCGTGGACCAGCCGACCGGGACGGGGGGGGGGGTGGGGGGGCGTTCAAGTAGGGTTAAACTCACCGCAACATATCTTTTACAGTTAAGGTTGCCAATTTTCTCACTCCCAAGTAAGGGACAAAAGTAGCAGTCAAATCCTGACGAAGGGTCCTGGCCTGAATCGTCGACTGTACCTCTTCCTGTAGATGCTGCCTGGCCTGCTGCATTCACCAGCATTTTTTGTGTGTGATGATGGGACACTTGTGTTTACCCCGAGAAAGGCTACCATGACCATGGAGCCTTGCGTAGGCACCTGTGTGCGCATGCGTGACGTGCGCATATGTGTCATGCGCATGCACGTACATGCTGATTTTTTTTCTTTCTTTCTTTTTAAATCTTTTTATTGAATAAGTATACAAAAAGGTAAGCCATATAGACACTAATACACTGTTAGAATATAATAAAATTACAGAAGATATTAATACAAAAAAAATACTACAAACAATGTAATTTAAACATAACAAACCAAGGGAACATAATAGTATACTAATTTTATATATATATCAATAGGGAAAAGGAAACCCCCCCAAAAAAAAAACCTACCGTGCAACTAACTAAAAGCAAAGCAAAGCAATGGGCTAACTTGAAACCAAACAGAGTTAAACTTAAAATCACGTCCTCAATCCCGACCTCCATTAAAAACAGTAAAAAAAACAAGAAGGGTATATATTACATTAATTGAAAATATTGAATAAAAGATCTCCAAGTCTGTTCAAATTTAAATGAGGAGTCATAAAGGTTGCTTCTAATTTTCTCCAGATTCAAGCATAATATCGTCTGAGAAAACCAAAAAAAGGTAGTTGGAGCATTAAGCTCTTTCCAATGTTGTAAGATACATCTTTTCGCCATTAAAGTAAGAAATGCAATCATTCTACGGGCTGAAGGGGAAAGATTACTGGAAATTTTAGGTAGTCCAAAGATAGCAGTAATAGGGTGAGGAGAGATGTCTATATTCAATACCTTGGAGATAATATTAAAAATGTCTTTCCAAAAAGTTTCCAAAGTAGGGCAAGACCAAAACATATGAGTTAAAGAGGCTATCTGCCCCGGACATCTATCACAAAAAGGATTAATATGAGAATAAAAGCGCGCTAACTTATCTTTGGACATATGTGCTCTATGAACAACTTTAAATTGAATTAGGGAATGTTTAGCACAGATAGAGGAAGTATTGACTAATTGTAAAATCTGCCCCCAGTCCTCCACGGAAATGGTAAACCCCAATTCCTGTTCCCAATCTACCCTAATCTTATCAAATGGAGCTTTCCTAAGTTTCATAATAATATTATAAATCATAGCCGATGCACCTTTCTGACATGGATTAAGATTGATTATAGTATCTAAAATGTATGTAGGAGGAAGCATTGGAAAGGAAGAAAGTATAGTACTTAGGAAATTTCTAACTTGTAGATATCTAAAAAGATGTATTCTTGATAAGTTATATTTAGATAATTGTTCAAAAGACATAAGGGAACCATCTAAAAATAAATCCAAAAACCGTGAAATACCCTTAGTCTTCCAAGTTTGAAAAGCACGATCCGTAAAAGAGGGAGGAAAAAATATGTTACCTAAAATAGGAATCACTAACCCAAATTGATTAAGATCAAAAAATTTTCTGAATTGAAACCAAATACGTAAGGTATATTTAACTATCGGGTTAGACACCTGTTTAAGGCGTTTCAAATCAAAAGGAAGAGAGGAACCTAAAATAGAGCCAAGTGTAAAACCCTGAACAGATTGTAATTCCAATGCTACCCATTTAGGAATGGATAGTATATCCTGGTCCAGTAACCAGAATTTCATATGTCGAATATTAATTGCCCAATAATAAAATCTAAAGTTAGGTAATGCTAAGCCTCCATCTCTCTTAGCTTTCTGTAAATGTATTTTACCCAGTCTCGGGTTTTAATTCTGCCAAATAAATGAAGAAATTTTAAGAGTCAACTTTGTCAAAAAAAGATTTTGGAACAAAGATTGGTAATGCCTGAAATATATATAAAAATTTTGGCAAAAAAAACATCTTAACTGCATTAATACGACCAATCAAAGTTAAATATAAAGGAAACCATTTAGATGAAAGTTGAATAATATGGTCTATTAATGGTAAAAAGTTAGTCTTAAATAAATCTTTGTATTTACAAGTAATTTTAATCCCAAGATATGAAAAATAATTATTAATCAATTTAAATGGAAATTTATAATATAAGGGAAGTTGTTTATTAATCAGAAAGAGTTCACTCTTCCTGAGATTTAATTTATAACCTGAAAAAAGACCAAATTGTGCTAATAACTCTAAAACAGCCGGGATGGATTTTTGAGGATTAGAAATATATAAAAGTAAATCATCAGCATAGAGTGATAATTTATGGGACTTTAAGCCCCGAGTTATCCCAGTAATATTTGGAGATGCTCGAATGGCAATTGCAAGAGGTTCTAATGCAATATCAAATAATAAGGGACTAAGAGGACAACCTTGTCGAGTACCTCGAAAAAGAGGGAAAAAAGGCGAACTTAAAGAGTTAGTACGGACTGAGGCCACAGGAGAATAATATAACAGTTTAATCCAGGATATAAATTTCGAGCTAAAATTAAACATTTCAAGCACCTTAAATAAATAAGGCCATTCTACTCTATCAAAAGCTTTCTCAGCATCTAAAGAGATAACACACTCAGGAACATTTTGTGAGGGAGTATAAACGATATTTAACAGTGTGCGAATATTATAAAAAGAGTAACGACCTTTAATAAAACCCGTTTGGTCTTCCGAAATAATAAAAGGAAGTACTCTTTCTAATCTATTTGCTAATAACTTAGAAAAAACTTTAGAATCAACATTTAATAAAGATATTGGTCTATAAGATGCACATTGAGCAGGATCTTTATCCTTCTTTAATATTAGAGAGATTGACGCTCTATTGAAAGATTCAGGAAGTTTACCAAGTTTTAATGAAGCCTCAAAAACCCTACAGAACCAAAGGATTAATGAAGGTGCGAAACATTTATAAAATTCTACAGTAAACCCATCAGGGCCAGGAGCTTGCCCCAAATTCATAGAGGAAATAACATTTTTAATCTCATCCATGGTAATGGGAGTAACGAACCCGTTGATCCCGAATTGGTTTACTGAAATCCTCCACGAATCGGAACTTAAGATCCAAAAAATCAATGTAACCTTTAGATCGAACGAAACAGTTTCTCCTTGTCTTGAAAGTAATGAAAACGTAAGATGACATGTCGAGGTTTATCTGACCTAAGCAAGTATGATGGAACTCTGTGAACACGATCCAATAACGGTGGTTGGTCAGGAAATACAGTAGGAAATGCATCTTTTAAAAGTTGAGAAAAATACTTCATAGGGTTATCAGATTCAACAGCTTCACGCACCCCAATCATTCGAAGATTCTGCCGTCGCATTCTGGATTCTAAGTCAGAGTTTTTAAAGGTCAGAAAGTCAAGTTTCTTTTTCATTACATTAATTGTTTCTTCGATTTTCTCCATCTTAAGCTCACTTTGTTGCGTGGATTTTTGAAGATCAGATATAGCCGACTGATGTTCCGTAATAGATGTTTGTATCTTATCGATTGAATCGGCAATTTTCTGGAAATTAATTGAAATTTCCGCACGAATCAGCTCTGTAACAGAGGTTGAAATTTCCGCACGAATCAGCTCCGTAACAGAGGTTGAAATTTCCCTTTGAATTAGCTCCAATATAGCTTTCAAAGTTACCGGTGGTTCAGTCGGAGGGAAATCAGTACCTTTCGGTTTAACCGGAGGTTTGCCATCCTTCCCGTTTTTTCCATTCTTAGACATAGCAGACCTTAGACGCATCCAATTATCAGAGAGCCCAATTTATTTCAAAGTATTGTAAAAGTTGATGCCTTAATGGTTAATTAAAATATAGCTGATCATAAGAAGAAAAACTCAGAGGTAATGGAGCGAGTCAAGAACTCGACTTCACTCCATGAGCGCTACTGGAAGCCCTCGGTCGATTTTTTTTTGTTCCACAAATCGGTTTTGGCTTAATCTTCCCGACTATACTGTACATACATTACTTCTACTTTATATAGGCTGTGTATTTATCATATCATTCCTGCTTTTACCATATGTTAGTGTTATTTTAGGTTTTATGTGTTATTTGGTATGATTTGGTAGGTTATTTTTTTGGGTCTGGGAATGCTCAAAAATTTTTCTCATATAAATTAATGGTAATTGCTTCTGCGCTTTACACCATTTCGGCATGAAAGGTTTCATAGGAACGCTCTACCTTAGCGGGGTCTCGTATGGGACAAACCAATTTAGCCCAATATACAGGATGTCCTGGCAAATACGGGACAGTTGGCAACCCTCTGTTCAAGTTCAACAATGCGTGACCCGGAATGAGGAAAGGTGCAGCTGGCTCGTATCGTTTCCTCGTGGCGTGGTAGCACATCCTTTGCGGCCCGGTACCTGGGGACTGTTGCCCTACCCCACAACAGAGTAGATTTGAAAACATTGCATATCTGAAGATCTCTCCGTGACATTACCAAGTTTATCTCCTCAACCCTTTTTACAATTAGATACATCTTTGTTGTTTATTTCAGAGTTGGTAGTGATATTATCCATTGCAGCCTAAAGTTTTGGAATTCCTTCCCTCCTGTCTCAAATGTCCCTTTCAGAAGTAACAAAAGAATATTTAGTTGTGCTTCCAGTATACATTTATTTTATTTTCTTATCCAGGCTTCCTTTTAAGATTCTCACATATTGTTACCCTCTTTGTTTTGTCCTATGTTAAATTATGATTGGTGCACATAAACTTTTGATTTAAAGCTGCGTAATGCATTAACAAGTCATCATAAATGTTTTTTAAAAATTTGGGATCTGACTTGTAATTGGAAAAGAAAACTTGGTGTAGGTAAAACTGGATGTAGGAAGTTCAGAATGACAGAATGTAAACATACTGTGGCTATTTTTAAAATTTTAGATAGTTTTTGTATTTAAGTTATCTTAAGTTCCATTAAGGTGCATATGATTTCAATGCAGAAGAAAAATCAACTGGACACCAGAACAAGCCCTCAGAAGGTGACACAATCCACCATTGATCTGTTAGGACTGGGTAAGTAAAGAATATTTAATAAATATTAATGATTTTATAAATCAATTTTATTTGCAAAAAATAAGCTGTAGGAGAAACTCAGTGTGTCAGGCAGTGTATGCAGAAGTAAAGGAATGGTTATGTTTGGCATCAAGGCCCTAAATGTAATAGCATTTTACTGGAATTAAAATTACAATGTTTGTTAACATTATAATTGTTGATAAAATTTGAAGTGGCTAGGAGCCGTGATGCAGCAGTACAGACTGTAAGACACCCATGCATTTCCTGCACAGCGGTTTGGCTATATGCACAATGAGCTCGAAGGGAGGGGTTTTCTCAGGGCAAATATACTTGACGCTGGAGCAGTAATGATGGAAAAGGCTTTAGAAAAGTTACTGGAGAGATTTGAAATGCACATTTAGAATCTGTTGATGTTGGTTAAGTAACTTGCTATTATCTTGATTGGTTGTAATTATAATTTATCTTGTGGCTCAAATGAATTTGTAGGTATGAATTTGTTGTTGAATTTTCCTCATTTTCTACCTACTGGTTTGATTTTTGAACAAGCTTATTTTCCTGTAAACCATATTTGACTTTATATAAAATACACAGCTTAATGTTGAGATGTTAAAGTGTCCTGCTGTAAATTACCACAATAAACAGAACACACATGAGTTTGGTTCAAATTAAATTAAGAATTTATGTAATTATTGCTTAAGTTAATTTCAGGCTGAGTGTTTTTTAGATGTCCTAATATGCTGAAGAAATATTATATTTCAGAGTACAGCAACATCTAAGATGGTTTTAGGGTACTGTGTCTTTTAAATTGGTAAACTAGCTTTAAGATTAACTGGCATGAGATGATCTGCAATGAATTGGTTGTTTGGATTCAGAACTGGCTTGCCAATAGAAGTCTGAGGGTATTTGTTGAAGAGACTTATTCGAGCTGGAGGTCTGTAATTAGTGGAGTTCCTCAGGGATCTGTGCTGGGACCTCTGCTGTTTGTAATATATACAAGTGACCTGCATGAAAGTGTAGTTGGGTGGGTAAGTAAATATGCGGTTGATACCAAGATTGGTGGAGTTGTGGATAGTGTAGAAGACTGGCAAAGAATACAGCACATTATAGATCAGTTGCAGATATGGGATGAGAAATATCAGATGGAGTTTAACCCATATAAATGTGAGGTGTTGTACCTCTGTAGGGCAAATTCAAAGTGACAGTACACTGTTAAGGGCAAGGCCCCTAACAGTATTGCTGAGCTGAGAGATCTTGGGATTCAAGTTCATAGTTCTTTCAAAGTGGCTACACAGGTCGAAAAGATGGTTAAGCAGGCTTGCTTTCATTAGTTGAGGCATTGAGTTCAAAAGTCAAGAGGTTCTGTTGCAACTTTATGAAATTCTGGTTAGGCCACACCTGGAGTATTGCATACAGTTCTGGTTGCCCCACTGTAGAAAGGATGTTGAGGCTTTGGAAAGGGTGTTGAGGCTTTGGAAAGGGTGCAGAAGAAATTGTGGAGACATCAGCGGTGACCTTCCATAAATGAGTAGAGTCAGGAATGGTTTCATAGGATGCATAATTTCAAATGTTGCACCACTCTTTTAGAAGGTAGGGAGGAAAAAGAAAGTAGGAAATTATAGGCTGCTTAGCCCGACTTCAGATGTTGGAGTCCATTACTGAGGATAATGTTTCAGTGTAGGCCAAAGCTAGCATGGTTTCCTCAAGGAGAAATCTTGTCTGACAAATCTTCCAGAATTCTTTGAAGAAGTAACAAGCAGGACAGACAAAGTGGAGTCAATGGATGTTGTTTACTTTGTTTTTCAAACTGCTTTTAACAAAGTACCACACAATGTGCTGCTAAATGAGAGCACATGATATTACAGGAAACATACTAACATGGAGCGAAGATTGGCTAACTGGCAGAATGCAAAGAGTGGGAATAAAACATAGAAACATAGAAAATAGGTGCAGGAGTAGGCCATTCGGCCCTTCGAGCCTGCACCGCCATTCAGTATGATCATGTCTGATCATCCAACTCCAAACCCTGTACCTGCCTTCCCCCCCCATACCCCCTGATCCCTTTAGCCACAAGGGCCATATCTAACTCTCTCTTAAATATAATCAATGAACTGGCCTCAACTGTTTCCTGTGGCAGAGAATTCCACAGATTCACCACTCTCTGTGTGAAGAAGTTTTTCCTCATCTCGGTCCTAAAAGGCTTCCCCTTTATCCTCAAACTGTGACCCCTCGTTCTGGACTTCCCCAACATTAGGAACAATCTTCCTGCATCTAGCCTGTCCAGTCTCTTCAGGATTTTATACGTTTCAATAAGCTCCCCCCTCGATCTTCTAAACTCCAATGTGTATAAACCTAGTTGATCCAGTCTTTCATCATATGAAAGTCCTGCCATCCCAGGAATCAATCTGGTGAACCTTCTTCATACTCCCTCTATGGGAAGAATGTCTTTCCTCAGATTAGGGGACCAAAACTGCACACAATACTCCAGGTGTGGTCTCACCAAGGCCTTGTACAACTGCAGTAGTACCTCCCTGCTCCTGTACTCGAATCCTCTTGCTATGAATGCCAGCATACCATTTGCCTTTTTCACGCCTGCTGTACCTGCATGTCCACTTTCAATGACTGGTGTATAATGACACCCAGGTCTCATTGCACCTCCCCTTTTCCTAATCTGCCACCATTCAGATAATAATCTGTTTTCCTGTTTTTGCCACCAAAGTGGATAACCTCACATTTATCCACATTAACTTGCATCTGCCATGAATTTGCCCACTCACCTATCCTATCCAAGTCACCCTGCATCCTCTTAGCATCCTCCTCACAGCTGACACTACCGCCCAGCTTCATGTCATCCACAAACTTGGAGATGCTGCACTTAATTTTCCCCTTCTAAGTCATTAATATATATTGTAAACAACTGGGGTCCCAGCACTGAGCCTTGCGGTACCCCACTAGTCACCGCCTGCCATTCTGAAAAGGTCCCGTTTATTCCCACTCTTTGCTTCCTGTCTGCCAACCAATTCTCTATCTACATCAATACCTTACCCCCAATACCGTGTACTTTAAGTTTGCACACTAATCTCCTGTGTGGGACCTTGTCAAAAGCCTTTTGAAAATCCAAATAATCCACATCCACTGGTTCTCCCCTATCCACTCTACTAGTTACATCCTCAAAAAATTCCATGAGATTCGTCAGACATGATTTTCCTTTCACAAATCCATGCTGACTTTGTCCGATGATTTCACCGCTTTCCAAATGTGCTGTTATCACATCTTTGATAACTGATTCTAGCATTTTCCGCACCACCGATGTTAGGCTAACCGGTCTATAATTCCCCAGTTTCTCTCTCCCTCCTTTTTTAAAAAGTGGGGTTACATTAGCCACCCTCCAATCCTCAGGAACTAGTCCAGAATCTAAAGAGTTTTGAAAAATTATCATTAATGCATCCACTGTTTCTTGGGCTACTTCCTTAAACACTCTGGGATGCAGACCATCTGGCCCTGGTGATTTATCTGCCTTTAATCCCTTCAGTTTACCTAACACCACTTCCCTACTAACATTTCTTTCCCTCAGTTCCTCCATCTCATTGGACCCTCTGTCCCCTACTATTTCCGGAAGATTATTTATGTCCTCCTTAGTGAAGACAGAACCAAAGTAGTTATTCAGTTGGTCTGCCATGTCCTTGCTCCCCATAATCAATTCACTTGTTTCTGTCTGTAGGGGACCTACATTTGTCTTAACCAATCTTTTTTTTCACATATCTATAAAAGCTTTTACAGTCAGTTTTTATATTCCCTGCCAGTTTTTTCTCATAATCTTTTTTTCCCCTTCCTAATTAAGCCCTTTGTCCTCCTCTGCTGGACTCTGAATTTCTCCCAGTCCTCAGGTGAGCCACTTTTTCTGGCTAATTTGTATGCTTCTTCTTTGGAATTGATACTATCCCTAATTTCCCTTGTCAGCCACGGGTGCAGTACCTTCCTTGATTTATTCTTTTGCCAAACTGGGATGAACAATTGTTGTAGTTCATCCATGCGATCTTTAAATGCTTGCCATTGCATATCCACCGTCAACCCTTTAAGTGTCATTTGCCAGACTATCTTAGCTAATTCACGTCTCATACCTTCAAAGTTACCCTTCTTTAAGTTCAGAACTTTTGTTTCTGAATTAACTATATCACTCTCCATCTTAAGGAAGAATTCCACCATATTATGGTCACTCTTACCCAAGGGGCCTCTCATGACAAGATTGCTAATTAACCCTTCCTCATTGCTCAATACCCAGTCTGGAATAGCCTGCTCTCTAGTTGGTTCCTCGACATGTTGGTTCAAAAAACTATCCCGCATATATTCCAAGAAATCCTCTTCCTCAGCACCCTTACCAATTTGGTTCACCCAATCTATATGTAGATTGAAGTCACCCATTATAACTGCTGTTCCTTTATTGCACACATTTCTAATTTCCTGTTTAATGCCATCCCCAAACTCACTACTACTGTTAGGTGGCCTGTGCACAACTCCCACCAGCGTTTTCTGCCCCTTAGTGTTATGCAGCTCTACCCATATCGATTCCACATCCTCCCGGCTAATGTCCTTCCTTTCGATTGCGTTAATCTCCTCTCTAACCAGCAATGCTACCCCACCTCTCCTTTTTTTTCATGTCCAGGCCGACCAGGGGGAATGCCATACTACATCTCGTACTAGGTAATGAACCGGGTCAGGTCACAGATCTCTCAGTGGGTGAGCATCTGGGGGACAGTGACCACCGCTCCCTGGCCTTTATAATTATCATGGAAAAGGACAGAATCAAAGAGGACAGGAAAATTTTTAATTGGGGAAAGGCAAATTATGAGGCTATAAGGCTAGAACTTGCGGGTGTGAATTGGGATGATGTTTTTGCAGGGAAATGTACTATGGACATGTGGTCGATGTTTAGAGATCTCTTGCGGGATGTAAGGGATAAATTTGTCCCGGTGAGGAAGATAAAGAATGGTAGGGTGAAGAAACCATGGGTGTCAAGTGAGGTGGAAAATCTAGTCAGGAGGAAGAAGACAGCATACATGAGGTTTAGGAAGCAAGGATCAGCTGGGTCTATTGAGGAATATAGGGAAGCAAGAAAGGAGCTTAAGAAGGGGCTGAGAAGAGCAAGAAGGGGGCATGAGAAGGAAAACCCCAAGGCATTCTTCAATTATGTGAAGAAAAAAAGGATGACGGGAGTGAAGGTAGGACCGATTAGAGATAAAGGTGGGAAGATGTGCCTGAAGGCTGTGGAAGTGAGCGAGGTCCTCAATGAATACTTCTCTTCGGTATTCACCAATGAGAGGGAACTTGATGATGGTGAGGCCAATATGAGTGAGGTTGATGTTCTGGAGCATGTTGATATTAAGGGAGAGGAAGTGTTGGAGTTGTTAAAAATACATTAGGACAGATAAGTCCCCAGGGCCTGACGGAATATTCCCCAGGCTGCTCCACGAGGTGAGAGAAGAGATTGCTGAGCCTCTGGCTAGGATCTTTACGTCCTCGTTGTCCACGGGAATGGTACTGGAGGATTGGAGGGAGGCAAATGTTGTTCCCTTGTTCAAAAAAGGTAGTAGGGGTAGTCCGGGTAATTATAGACCAGTGAGCCTTACGTCTGTGGTGGGAAAGCTGTTGGAAAAGATTCTTAGAGATAGGATCCAAAGGCATTTAGAGAATCATGGTCTGATCAGGGACAGTCAGCATGGCTTTGTGAAGGGCAGATCATGTCTAACAAGCTTGATAGAGTTCTTTGAGGCGGTGACCAGGCATACAGATGAGGGTAGTGCAGTGGGTGTGATCTATATGGATTTTAGTAAGGCATTTGACAAGGTTCCACATGGTAGGCATATTCAGAAAGTCGGAAGGCATGGGATCCAGGGAAGTTTGGCCAGGTGGATTCAGAATTGGCTTGCCTGCAGAAGGCAGAGGAGGGTGGTGGTGGAGGGAGTACATTCAGATCGGAGGATTGTGACTAGTTGTGTCCCACAAGGATCTGTTCTGGGACCTCTACTTTTCGTGATTTTTATTAACGACCTGGATGTGGGGGTAGAAGGGTGGGTTAGCAAGTTTGAAGATGACACAAAGGTTGGTGGTGTTGTAGATAGTGTAGAGGATTGTCAAAGATTGCAGACAGACATCAATAGGATGCAGAAGTGGGCTGAGAAGTGGCAGATGGAGTTCAACCCGGAGAAGTGTGAGGTGGTACACTTTGGAAGGACAAACTCCAAGGCAGAGTACAAAGTAAATGTCAGGATACTTGGTAGTGTGGAGGAGCCGAGGGATCTCGGGGTACATGTCCACAGATCCCTGAAAGTTGCCTCACAGGTGGATAGGGTAGTTAAGAAAGCTTAAGGGGTGTTAGCTTTCATAAGTCGAGGGATAGAGTTTTAAGAGTCGCGATGTAATGATGCAGCTCTATAAAACTCTGGTTAGGCCACACTTGGAGTATTGTGTCCAGTTCTGGTCACCTCACTATAGGAAGGATGTGGAAGCATTGGAAAGGGTACAGAGGAGATTTACCAGGATGCTGCCTGGTTTAGAAAGTATGCATTATGATCAGAGATTAAGGGAGTTAGGGCTTTACTCTTTGGAGAGAAGGAGGATGAGAGGAGACATGATAGAGGTGTACAAGATAATAAGAGGAATAGATAGAGTGGATAGCCAGCACCTCTTCCCCAGGGCACCACTGCTCAATACAAGAGGACATGGCTTTAAGGTAAGGGGTGGGAAGTTCAAGGGGGATATTAGAGGAAGGTTTTTTACTCAGAGAGTGGTTGGTGCGTGGAATGCACTGCCTGAGTCAGTGGTGGAGGCAGATACATTAGTGAAGTTTAAGAGACTACTAGACAGGTATATGGGGGAATCTAAGGTGGGGACTTATATGGGAGGCAGGGTTTGAGGGTCGGCACAACATTGTGGACCGAAGGGCCTGTACTGTGCTGTACTATTCTATGTTCTATCCCCCCTGAATATTGAATATCCCTGAATGTTGAGCTCCCATCCTTAGTCACCCTGGAGCCATGTCTCTGTCATCCCAACTATATCATATTCGTTAATAACAATCTGCACTTTTAATTCAACCACCTTGTTACGAATGCTCCTTGCATTGACACACAAAGCCTTCAGGCTCGCTTTTACAACACTCTTAGCCCTTATACAATTATGTTGAAAAGTGGCCCTTTTTGATTTTTGCCTTGGATTTGCCGGCCTGCCACTTTTACTTTTCACCTTACTACTTTTTGCTTCTACCCTCATTTTACACCCCTCTGTCTCTCTGCATTGGTTCCCATCCCCCTGTTGTGAACTAACCTCCTCTCTCCTAGTCTCTTTAATTTGATTCCCACCTCCCAGCATTCTAGTTTAAAGTCACCTCAGTAGCCCTCGCAAGTCTCCCTGCCAGGATATTGGTCCCCCTAGAATTCAAGTGTAACCCGTCCTTTTTGCACAGGTCGCACCTGCGCCAAAAGAGGTCCCAATGATCCAAAAACTTGAATCCCTGCCCCCTGCTCCAATCCCTCAGCCACGCAATTATCCGCCACCTCATTGCATTCCTACTCTCACTGTTGCGTGGCACAGTCAGTAACCCCGAGATTACTACCTTTTGCGGTCCTTTTTCTCAACTCCCTTCCTAATTCCCTATAATTCTCCTTTCAGGACCTCTTCCCTTTTCCTACCTATGTCATTGGTACCTTTATGTACCACGACCTCTGGCTCCTCACCCTCCCACTTCAGGATATCTTGGACATAATCAGAAATATTCCGGACCCTGGCACCAGGGAGGCAAACTACCATCCGGGTCTCTGAACCGCGTGCACAGAATCGCCTATCTGACCCCCTTACTATCGAGTCCCCTATTACAACTGCCCACCTCTTCCTTTCCCTACCCTTCTGAGCTACAGGGCCGGACTCTGTGCCAGAGGCACGGCCACTGTCGCTTCCCCCAGGTAAGCTGTTCCCCCCCCCCCCCAACAGTACTCAAACAGGAGTACCTATTGTCAAGGGGCACAGCCACCGGGGCACTCTCTATTACCTGACTCTTCCCCTTCCCACTCCTAACCGTGACCCACTTGTCTGCCTCCCATGGCCCCGGTGTGACCACCTGCCTGTGACTCCTCTCTGTCAACTCCTCACTCTCCCTGACCAGACGAAGGTCATGGAGTTGCAGCTCCAGTTCTTAAACGCGGTCCCTTAGGAGCTGCATCTCGACAAACCTGGCGCAGATGTGGACGTCCGGGAGGCTTGCCAGGGCCTCCCACATCCGGCACCGAGAACAACAAACTGCCCTCACACTCATACTGCCCCTCTCCTCAAATAGCAACAAAAAATGAATGCCAAACCTTCCTCGCTTCGCCCGTTTCCGCCTAAGCCCGTTGAGCCGAAGCCCTTAAGCCTTCACTCTGCTCCCGGCTCACTCCGCCGCCCGCAAACTTCGCTGCCGGCTGTATGAGGCTCTGTTCCTTTTAAATCTTCTGCATTTCACTGCTCGACGTCAGACGTCTGCGCAGTCCCGCCTCTCTGAACGCCGATGGAAAAAAAAACCCGAAAAATTCAAAAATGGCTTCTTCCGCACTCCCGCTCCGATTCTCAGACTTCCTTCTTCGAATTAAACCCGAAGCAGGATTTCTGTCTTTTAAATCTTCTGCGCTTCACTGCCCGACATCACACGCCTGTGCAGTCCCGCCTCTCTGAACGCCGATGGAAAAAAACCCGAAAAAATTCAAAAATGGCTTCCTCCGCACTCCCGCTCCGATTCTCAGACTTCCTTCTTCGAATTAAACCCGAAGCAGGATTTCTGTCCTTTTAAATCTTCTGCGCTTCACTGCCCGACATCACACGCCTGCGCAGTCCCGCCTCTCTGAACGCCAATGAGGGAAAAAAACGGAAAAATTCAGAAATGGCTTCCTCCGCACTCCCGCTCCGATTCTCAGACTTCCTCCTTCAAAAAGGAGTTTTACTTATTGGCCGTCAGGATGATGGAATTCCTAACGAGAAAATCTCCAGATGCTGTAAATCCAAACCAACACACAGAAAATGCTTGAGGAACTCAGCAGGCCAGGTGGCCTCTATGGAACAGAGTACAGTTGATGTTTCGGGCCAAGTCCTGATGAAGGGTCTCGGCTTGAATAGTCAAATGTACTCTTTTCCATAGATGCTGCCCGGCCTGCCGAGTTCCTCCAGCATTTTGTATGTGTTGCTTGGATGATGGAATTGATGGCTTTGTGACTTATTTTGTTATGGATGATACAAAAATAAGTAGAGATGTAGGCAGTGTTGAGGAAGCAGGGAGTCTGGCAGAAGAACTTGACAGATTGGGAGAATGGGCAAAGAGATGGCAGATGGAATACAGTGTAGTGAAGTGTATGATCATGCACTTTAGTAGAAGGAATAAAGGTAAAGACTTTTTCTAAATGGGGCGAAAATTCAGAAATCAGAGGTGCAAAGGGACTTGGGAGTTCTTGTGCCAGATTCTCTAAAGGTTAATTTGCAAGTTGAGTCAATGGTGAGGAAGGCAAATGTGAGGTTAGCATTTATTGCAAGAGGAATAGAATATAAAAGCAAGAATGTAATGCTGAGGCTCTATTGGTGAGGCCTCACTTGGAGTATTGTGAAAAGTTTTGAGCACCTTATTTAAGAAGGGATGTGCTGACATTGAAGAGGGTTCAAAGGAGGTTCATGAAAATGATTCCCGGAATGAAAGGCTTATCATATGATCATTTGATGGCTCTGGGCCTGTACTCACTGGAATTACAGCCTCAGAATAAGGGGACGTCCATTTAAAACGAATATCATCCTCTGCACGATTCCTTTAAGGTTAATTTACAGGTTGAATCGGTGGTGAGGAAGGTGAATGCAACAGAGTCGTAGAGGCTTACACCACAGAAACAGGCCCTTTGACCCATCTAGTCCATTCCAAAACCATTTAAACTGCCTATTCCCATCAACCTGCACTGGGACCATAGCCCTCCATATCCCTACTATCCAAGTATTTATACAAACCTCTCTTAAATGTTCAACTGAACTTGCATGCATCAGTAGTGCTGGCAGCTCATTCGACACTCTCAGAACTCTGAGTGAAGAAGTTTCCCCTCGTGTTCGCCTTAAACTTTACCTTTCATCCTTAACCCACGACCTCTGGTTGTGGTCACACCCAACCTCAGTGGAAAAAAGCCTGCTTGCATTTACCCTATCTATACACCTCATAATTTTGTGCACATCTATCACATCTCAGTCTTCTATGTTCTAAAAAATATAGTCCTAACCTATTCAATCTTTCCTTGTAACTCAGGTCCCCAGACCCAGGAACATTGTGAATTTTCTGTAGTCTTTCAACCTTGTTGACATCTTTTCTGTAGGTAGGTGACCAAAACTGCACCAAGTTCAGCCTCATCAACGTCTCAGACAACTTCAACATAACATATGATCTTCTGTCCCCAATATGTTGATTTATGAAGGCTAATGTGCCAAAAGCTTTCTTTACAACCCTAGCTACCTGCGATGCCACTTCCAACAAATTATGGACCTGTATTGTTCCACTGCACTCCTGAGTGTTCCACCGTTCACGATATAAGACCTAACATGGTAGGTCCTACTAAAGTGAAAAGCCTCACATTTGTCTGCATCAAATTCCATCTTCCATTTTCAGCCTATTTTCCAGCTGATGCAGATCCCTCTGTAAACCATGATAGCCTTCCTCTCTGTCCCGGTCTTGGTGTCATCCACCAATTTGCTCATCCAGTTAACCACATTATCATGCAGATCGTTGATGTAGATAACAAACAACAAAGGCTCCAGCACCAGTGCCTGTGATGCACCACTAGTCACAGGCCTACAGTTAAAGGCAACCCTATATTATTGCTCTCTGTCTTCTCCCACAAATCCAATATCTAATCCAATTTACTACCTCATCCTGAATGCTGAGCGACTGAACCTTCTTGAATAGCCTCCCATGTGGAACCTTGTGAAACGCCTTGCTAAAGTCCATGTAGACAACATCCATTGCCTTGCCTTCATCCACTTTCCTGGTAATTTCCTCAAAAAAACTCTATCAGATTGATTAGACATTACCTACCACACACGAAGCCATGCTGACTGTCCTTAATCAGTCCATATCTATCCAAATACTTATATATCCAGTCCCTGAGAATACTTTCCAGTAATTTTCCCACAACTGATGTCAGACTCACCAGCCTGTAATTTCTTGATTTATGTTTAGAGCCTTTTTTAAAACAGTGGAACAGCATTGACTGTCCTCCAAACCTCTGGTACTTCTATTGCTCAGGATGTTTTAAATATCTCTGCTTGAGCCCCAGCAATTTCTGTACTTGCCTTCCGTAGGGTCTGAGGGAACTTCTTGTCAGGCCTTGGGGATTTATCCACTCTGATTTGCCTCAGGATGGTAAACACCTACTTCTCTGTAATCTGTTCAGGGTCCTTGAAGTTGATGCCACGTTGCTTACTTCTCTAGTATCTGTGTCCTTCTCCTGATGCAAATAATTAATTTAAGATCTGCCCTTTTTGCTTTGGCTCCACACATGGATTACCATTCTAGTCTTTCAGAGGACCAATTTTATCCTTTGCTATCCTTTTGCTTTTAATATATCTGTAGAATCCCTTGGAATTCTCCTTCAAGCCTTCTTTTAGCCTTCCTGATTTAAGTGTTCTGTTCTTGTTCTCCATAAACACCTAGTTTGTTCTTGCTTGCCTAAACCTGCTACGCACCTTTATTTTCCCCTCTTAAACAGGCCTCAATATCTCTTGAAAACTAAAGTTCCCTACATCTGTATCTTTACCTTTTATTCTGACAGGCACATACAAGCTTTGTACTCTCAAAATTTCATTTTTGAAGGACTCCCACTTTTTAAGTACACCTTTGCCAGAAAGCAGCCTGTTCCAATCCACACTTGCCAGATTATTTTTGATACCATCAAAATTGGCCTTTCTCCAATTTAGAATCCCAGCCCACAAACCAGTCCTATCATTTTGTATATTTATTTCGAAACTAATGGCATTGTGATCACTGGATATTGTGTTCCCCTACACAATATCTGTCACCTAATAACAGATCCAGCATCACATGCTCTCTCATTGGAACTTGTGTGCTGATGAAGGAAACCTTCCTGAACATATTTGACAAACTCTATCCTATCTCGTCCTTTGCAGTATGTGATTCCCAGTCAATATGTGAAAAGTTAAAATCGCCTGCTAAAACAACCTTGTTTCTTGAAACGGTTTGCAATCTCTTTGCAAATTTGTTTCTCTAAATCCCTGGGACTGTTGATCATTCTGTAATTTAGCCCCACTAACGTGGTTATACCTTTCTTATTTCCAAGTTCTACCCATAATGCCTCACCAGTGGAGTTCTCTAGTCTCCTGATGAAGTATTGCCATGACATTTTTCTCGACTAGTAATGTCACCCCTCCTCCTTTATCCCCTCCTGCTCTGTCACGTCTAAAACAACAGACCCCAGAATTTTGAGCTGCCAGTCCTGCCCCTCGTGCAACCAAGTGTCACTATTGGCTACAATGTCATAAATCGTGCCCCGAGTTCATCCACCTTTCCGACAATACTACTTGCATTGAAATATACGCAGCTCTGGCCACAAGTTGCACTATGCTCATCCTTTTGATTCCTGACTTTGTCTGAGGTCTTCCCAACATCTGCCTCCACAACCTCTCCATTAACTGTTCTGACACACTGGTTCTCATTCCCGTACAACTCTAGTTTAAAACCTACTTTGCAGCATTAATAAACCTTCCCGCTATGATATTAGTCCCCCTCCAGTTCAGGTGTTGAAATGGCCCTTCTATACAGGTCCCACTTTCCCTAGCAGTAAGCCCAATGATACAAAAATCTTGCGCCTTCCCTCTTACACCAACTTCTTAACCACATATTAAACTGTACAAACTTCTTAGCTCCAGCCTCACTAGTATGCGGCATGGATAACAGTCCTAAGATCACAACCCTGGAGGTCCTGACCTTTAACTTGGCACCTAATTCCCTGAACTCCTTTTGTAGAATCTTGTCACTCGTCCATAATGCCTCACCAGTCATTGGTACCTACATGGACCATGACCTCTGGCTGTTCACCCTCCCACTTAAGAATGCTGAGGACACAATCCGAGATGTTCCGGACCTTGGCACCCAGGGGTCAACATGCCATCTGGGTGTTTTGTTGTCGTCCCCAGAACCTCCTGTCCGTTCCCTGAACCAACAAATCCCTATCACCCCACTGCCCCTCCTCTTCTCTTTCCTTCTGTTCCGAGTCACAGTGCCAGAAACCGGATTGCTGTGACTTTTCTGTTAGAACATCCCCCACCCCAACAGTATCCAAAGTGATATACCTCTTACTATCTCTTCCTATCTTACTATCTATGATTAATCTCTTACTATCTCTTCTTTCAGTTAGTCCTGACGAAGGGTCTCAGCCCGAAACGTCGACTATACTTCTTCCTATAGATGCTGCCTAGCCTGCTGCGTTCCACCAGCATTTTGTGTGTGTTGCTTGAATTTCCAGCATCTGCAGATTTTCTCGTGTTTGCGTGATATACCTGTTGATGAGGGGGATGTCCACAGGGGCACTCCGCATTGGCTCCTTAAACCCTTTCCCCTTCGTATCACCCAGTTTCCTGTGTCTGGTGTAACCAGTTCTCTATGTGTTCTATCTGTCACCCCTTCGGCCTCCTGAATGATCAGAGTTCATCTTGTTCTAGCTCCAACTGCTTAATGCGGATTGTTAGAAGCTGCAGTTGGTTGCACCTCGCTGTTGTAGTCATTAGGAACACTGGAGGTCTCCATGCCATTCCACATCCCTCAAGAGGAGCATTCACCTATTCTGTGTGGCACTTCTACTGTCCTAGTTGAGCAGACATAAAGAAGGGCAGGAAAAAAATTACCTCGAGCTTTTCTCTGTTTTTTGCTTTTTCTGACTGAAGCCTCTCTTTGCTGAAGCCTCAAAGAGATGCAATGTTAGTGTTTATTTCAAGAGGACTATAATAAAGGTTATGGGAAGAAGGTAGATGGAATGCATTTGGGAGGAAGAGATAAATCAGTCATGGTTGAATGGTGGAGCAGACTCTATGTGCTGAAACACCAAATTCATCTCCTATAGTTTTGCAGTTTCATTTGGTTGCATTTGACCATATCCCTCTTAGTGTTTCCTATCCATGTACTTGTCTAAATGTCTTTTAAACATTGTAATAGTATCTGCCTTTACCTGTTTTATCTGGCAGCTCATTCCATATAGCCACCAGCTTCTTGCCACTCATGTCCTCTTTAAATTTTTCCCCTCCCACCTTAAACCTGTGCCCTTAACTTCGCTCTTCTTCGCTGCAGAAAACCGAAGTTAAAACTTCTGTCTGGTACTTCACTTTCAGTTGAATCTCAGCACTTTGCCTTATGTTCTTTTTCTTATTCTTACAAATAGTTTATTTGACCTTTGTCTGCTTTGTAATTCTATTAAATCATTCCTGGTCTTTTACTTGTGGGTCACCTGGCAGCATAAACCTTATAATCTCCTTGTACTGGAAAAACAGTGGTCGCTGTTTTCACTTAGCCTTCCCAGCCCTACTACATAGAGAATTCCGAAGATTCTCATCCTGTTGGGGGAAGATTTTCTTTTCCACATCAGTTCAGGCATGGTGTGGTGGAACAGGTTGATGCGGCAATACAGATCTATAATTCCATGAAAGTGGTATCACAGGCCATAAAGAAAACTTCTGGCACATTTGCCTTCATAAATCTAAGTATTGAATGCAGGAATTTTGATGTTACGTTCAAGTTGTATAAGACGTTTGGGAGGTCTAATTTGAAATTCCGTTTGCAGTTTTGGTCTCGAAAGAGTGCAGAGAAAGTTTACAAGGATGTTTCCAGGACTTGATTACCTGAGTTATAGGGAAAGGCTAAATACATTAGGACCTTATTCCCTAGAGCGTAGGAGAATGAGGGGAGATTTAATAGAGGTATGCAAAATTGAGGGATATGGGTAGGGTAAATGTGGACAAGCTTTTTCCACAAGTTGGGTGAGTGTAGAACTAGAGGTAAACACTAAGAATTCTGCAGATGCTGGAAATTCAAGCAACACACATCAAAGTTGCTGGTGAACGCAGCAGGCCAGGCAGCATCTCTAGGAAGAGATACAGTCGACGTTTCAGGCCGAGTCCTGTACCTCTTCCTAGAGATGTTGCCTGGCCTGCTGCGTTCACCAGCAACTTTGTTGTGTGTTGCTAGAACTAGAGGTCTTGGGTTAAGGATGAAAGGTGAAATGTTTAAGGGGAACATGAAGGGGAGCTTCTTCACTTCGTCGTGAGAGTGTGAAACAAAATGGCAGCAAAAATGGTGGGTTAAATTTCAATTGTTTAGGTACTTGGATAGGAAGGGTATGGAGAACTGTGGTCCCGGTGCAGATTGATGGGATTAGGCAGATTAATAGTTTGGCATGGACGAAATGGGTCAATGGGCCTGTTTCTGTGCTATGCTGCTCAGTCGCTATAAGATTTTGCTAAAAGCGAACTGAGGATGTTTTTGAGTAGAGGCCTTGCATCAGAACTCAAAACTGACTAGTCCTTTTCCCTCTTCAGATGTTGTCTGACCCACTGAGTTCCTCCAGTAGTTTTTTGCTCCTGATTCCAGCATCTGTAGTCTATTGTATTTCCCTGTTACTGCTAAGCACATTACACTAATTTCCTGGTTTAGATTGTTCCCTATATTGTTATTGAGCCCTATAGATCATTCCCACCAATATTTTCTGTCATTAGGTTTTTTTATTTAGCACCACTCAAGTGTTTGGCTGTTCTCCTGACTTCCCTGGATTCTGGCACTAGGCACTCATGCTCAGCTAGAAGTTTCCCTTCCCTGCTATGCATCAGGATTGATCATGGGGCTACAAATTTAATGTGTGCTGCGGTTTCTTTCCTCTGAGAGGCCTCTTTCAACCTGGCTGCTCTGAGGATGGTCACTCCACTGTAGGCTTTGTTTCTCTTGCTCTCATCATTCCCATAGGTCTTGCCAATTTCACTGCGGCTTCTAGGCTTAATCTAATTTTTTTTTTCTCAAATGGCTTGTATTTATTGCTGATTTTGTTTTGATTTTTTTCCTTGCATTTTCATGAAATTCATTTTAGTTCATTCTGTAGAAAATTAAAACAAAGCATTTCAGGTTTGTCATAAATGACAGAATATTTCTATTTCAATAACCAATTTAAAATTGCATTTAAATTTAGAAGTTTAGTAATGTGCTACATGCTGTGTATCCTTATCAGTTTTCAGAAATTTGGTGATACTAATTTTGAATGTTAATAGAACAACAAAAGGAAATATGCAGCAAAAAAACACTGTTCTCAAGTTCTTGGAAATGGAATCTTAAAATGGAATTAATAGAATTGGGTACAGATGGAAGTCATTTTCCAATGTTAAATTTGCACCTTTTTTCAAGAGGCATGCACTTACAGCTGTGGCAAAACACATCAGGTGACACACATCAAAGTTGCTGGTGAACGCAGCAGGCCAGGCAGCATCTCTAGTAAGAAGTACAGTCAACATTTTGGGCCGAGACCCTCTGTCAGGACTTACTGAAAGAAGAGCTAGTAAGAGATCTGAAAGTGGGAGGGGGAGATCCAAAATGATAGGAGAAGACAGGAGGGGGAGGGATGGAGCCAAGAGCTGGACAGGTGATTGGCAAAAGGGATATGAGACAATCATGGGACAGAAGGCCCAGGGAGAAGGAAAAGGGGGAGGGGGGGAAACCCAGAGGATGGGCAAGGGGTGTGTGGCTTTAAGTCTTAATCTCTGCCTTCAGGGTTGTGCCATCTTTTGAGGGCAAGGTTCAATTTACTGTTTCTTAAGTGGGTATAAGAGACTCTGAATGTTGGTTTGCAAATTGACCAATATTTAACCATGAACCACAGTATTAAAATAGATAATCAGGTCACTATCTCATCATGGTTTTCAGTGGTTTCCTGCATTGTATCAGAGACTGCACTTCAAAAGTACTTAAGGTTATCCTGAGGTCTTAATAAGCAAATTAATTCTTTCAGAATATAGATCAGAAGCAGGTTTTGTTCTCTTCTGCTATCTGAATCATTCATGTGGAAAAGGAAGTTGAAAGGAGGATTGTAAATTTTCACATTTCAGGTTTGTATTGGTAAATGTTTGAGCTGCATATCCTTAACTCTTGTATCTGGAAGAAGTATTTTATCATTTTCAGTTGTCATTCCTGGTTATTAAGTTTATGTAACAAAAACAGAATGCTGGGAAAAAGGCAGCCTGTCAAGCAATATCTGTGAAAAGAGAAACCAGTTATCATGGGAATTCTCCTCTGAACTGGGCAACGAGTGGAGGGATTGTTTTTCACTATGCTTACATACCAAAGATCTAAAAACAAGACACTGGTGTAGTAAAGATTTGCTTGGTTTCGTAGTATTGCACTTTGACAAGCTTGTTATGTTAAGTTGATGAAGGTACCTTGCATACTTTTTTAAAAAAGTTAGAAGCTAGGAAAAGAAAGAATAAACAAAATACTGGAGCACTTGGGTCAGGCAGCATCTGTGGAAAGAAAAACAGTTTCTTTTCTGGTCCAGTGCCTGTCTTAGAAAATAATTTACGTTCCAAGTGCATCTTCTGTTAGGGTGAAAAAGTAGCTTGATGGTTTCCTGTCACAATTTGAGCTATTGTTTAGTGATGCACAGAATGGTATATCATTCCTGTGTTTTCTTCTTTGGGCATATTTTGAATAATTTTTGCTCCAAAGAAAGCTGTTTCATAATCATTTGTTGCATGGTGTAATAGAAATTGACCAATGAAAGATGCTACTGTTGAATTTAGTCAAAAAATGCAGGGCCACATATATAAAAGTAGTCACAAGGTGAATTATTGATGTTGAAGTATTGTTTACTTAGTTTTGAACTTGCAGTTCCAAAAATGAACTGAGGCTGGACACGGCTTGTGTGGAAGAAATAACAAACTTCGTCAGTTTATTTCGTCACTCAGTTTTGTAGGCCAGTAAGTTTTGGATATGACATTCAGAGCCAGGTCAGCCCTTCTTAAATAAAGACACAATATTCTTTATCCCCCAGTCTTTTGGCACTTCATTGGTGGCTAAGAATAATGCAAATATCTGAGTCAGGTCTCAGAGATTTGTCTCCCTTCATATATTTTAAGATGTGCAGCATCACTGCGACTGCAGGATATCCCTATTAACTTTCCCTAGTTCTCACGTCTTTGTCTTTATCAACAATAAAAACTGTATCCCCCACTGGCCAGCCTCAGGGTCGCTCAGCTCGCTGTCGTCTAGGGAAACAGCTCTCGGTCCCGCCAAGCCAGGTAATAGTTCGTGTGGATGCTGTGTGATGTACCCCACCCCGCCCAAATAACAGACAATACACCAGATACAATTAAATGATTTACAGTTTCTAGATATTACTGGAACTATATAATTAATAGAGAATAAACTATAAAAGGAAAATAAAAGGCGCCGCACTTATCAAGGTTCAATCTCTTCGTGCACAAACAGTTGGAGCTCAGGACCCTCCTTCACCCTGCAATCCCTTCGGACCACCTCGACTTGCTGCCTGGGACCAACAACAGTGGTCAACCAGATGCTCCACACGAGCCCGTCTCCGTCTCCTCTCCTCACCAAACACCCTGGACCTCGGACTCCTCAGGGTCTGACCTCGTTAGCGGACTCACAGCACCTTGTCCATCCTCTGTCTCTCTCTCCTGTCTTCTGCACAAAAACCCACGCATCACGCTAACTTACAGATACACAGAAAGAATAACATTTATCCCAATTGGTTTGTTCATCCTCTTATCAGTAACATAATCCAAACAAACTGCTAGCGGGAGGACTTTCTCAGCAGTTACCATAACAGAGAAGCCATTTCAATTAGATTCAAGATTCAAAAAACTTTATTGTCATTCTAACCATACATCAGCTCTGTAGGGCAGAATGAGACAGCGTTTCTCAGGGGCAGTGCAATCATAACATAACAAATGCAACACTAAATAATAAACATAACGATAAATAGTAAAACACAACAGCCACATGTCAGTTAAAATCAGTTATAAGTGTCCAGTGCAAGTTAAAAGTGACCAAAGCAGAGTCAGGTGGAGCAGCTATTTAACAGTCTGACTGCCTGTGGGAGGAAGCGTTTAGTAGCCTTGTGGTTTTAGTTTTGATGCTCGTGTAACGTTTGCCTGATGACAGAAGAACAAACAGATCATGGAGAGGGTGTGAGGGGTCTTTAATGATGTACCGTGTCTTCTGGAGGCATCGACTCTGAAAGAGGTCTTGGACAGAAAGATAGGGACACCCAAGTAACCGTCTCCGCTCCCCTAACCACCCTCTGCAAGGCTTTTTTGTCGACAGCACTGCAGCTGGAGTACCAGGTTGTGATGCAAAATGTCAGCACACTCTCACCCACGCCTCTGTAGAATGTAGTTAAGATGTTAGTGGGGAGTGATGCTTGTTTAAGCTTCCCCAGAAAGTGCAATCTCTGCTGGGCCCGTTTCACAATCCCAGTGGTGTTCCTGGACCAGGTGAGATTGTCGGAGATCTGCACCCCAAGGAACTTGATGTTTTCCACTCTCTCCACTGTGGAGCCGCTGATGCTGAGGGGTGTGTGCTCAGGCTGAGACCGTCTGAAATCGACGATCATCTCCTTGGTTTTGGTGACAGTAAGCATCAGGTTGTTATCCCTGCACCAGCTCTCTAGGTGCTTGACCTCCTCCCTGTACATTGTTTCATCATTTTTGCTGATGAGCCCCACCACTGTGGTATCATCGGCAAACTTAATGATCAGGTTCTCCTTGAATCTGGCTGCACAGTCATGTGTTAGCAGTGTAAACAGCAATGGGCTAAGCACACGGCCTTGTGGGGATCCAGTGCTCAGTGTGATGGAGTCAGAGATGTTCCTGCCAACACGGACTGACTGTGGTCTCTCTGTCAAGAAATCCAGAATCCAGCGACACATGGCAGTGCTAAGGCCAAGCACCGACAGTTTCCCCACTAGTCTCTGCGGGGTGATGGTATTGAACGCTGAACTGAAATCAATGTACAGGATTCTGGCATAAGTGACTTTGTTGTCCAAGTGAGAGAGAACTGTGTGCAGTGTGGTGGATATTGCGTCGTCCGTAGAGCAATTTGTACGATAAGCAAACTGTAGAGGATCCAGTGATGAGGGGAGGCTGGCTGTGATATGAGGCTTGACAAGCCGTTCAAAACATTTCCTCACTATGGGGGTCAGGGCAACGGGAGGGTAATCATTCAGACAGGCTACAACTGATTTCTTTGCTACAGGGATGATTGTGGAGGTTTTGAAGCATCTGGGGACAATAGCTTGACTAAGGGAGATGTTGAAAATGTCTGTCAGGACATCTGCTAGTACATCAGCACATTCCTTGAGCACATGTCCAAGGATGTTGTCGGGACCTCCCACTTTCGGTGGGTTGACCCTGGCAAGGGTCCTCCGTGTTTGCTCTGGATCAATGATTGGAGCTGGCTGGTCAGATGGTAAAAAGGGACTGGCTCTCCCCCTTGCTGTAGTGTTTGATGCTTTGAAACGGGCAAAGAAATGGTTAGGCCTGTCTGGTAGAGAGGTGTCACTGTCATCAGTTTTCTGCCTGATCTTGTAGTCTGTCAGAGCTTTAATTCCCTGCCATATCCGTCTGGTGTCACCTGTGTCACAGAAGTGTCCATGTATTTTGCCCGCGTAGGCCCTTTCCCAATTATAACATAACAAAGAAGCCATTTTAATTAGACTACGCAGGAAAATAAAAGAAGAAACCCCTTACAAAACAGAGGAGAAATATTCATTGAGTACCTTGTCCATCTCCTGCAGCTCCACACATGGATGTCTCCTTTGGTCTTTGAGGGGCTCTATTCTCACCCTAGTTACTCTTCCCACCCCCCACTGCCCATATCCTGATTAAAATTTCTTTAGATTCTCTTTCATCTTTTCTGCTGGAACTATCTTATATCCAGTTGGAACTATCTGATCCATTCCTCATTTTTCTTGTCCATGGCCTCTGTCTCTTGTCTTATAGGTTTCGCATCTCCGGCCATATCTTTGCTTCATTCTAATAGGAACATGTAGATCTTGAACTCTTGCCATCTCACTTATTGGAGATCCCTTTGCCCACAAATGGTCTACTTCAGCCAACCTTTGCAAGCTCTTGTCTTTATACTATCCAAATTTGCCTTTCCCAGTTTAAAATCTGAACATGTGAACCAGATCTGTCCCTTTCCATAACGAACTTAAATTAATAGAATTTCGGTCACTGGTCTCAAAGAGCTCCCACACTTCAGTCACTTGCACAAAAGTGGGTCAGGCTTTGCTTTCTCCCTTGTACAGTCCTCAATATATGGTATAAAGAAACTTCCCTGAACATACTTAAATTCCACCCTAACTAATGCCTTAATACTGTCAGTCCCAGTGTACATTAAGAAATTTTAAATCCCTTACAATGACCACCTTGCTAGATTTCCACAATCTTGTATTCAAAGTATTTATATCCCATTTAACTTTCCTGTATTGTAATTTTCCTCTTAGCTGACTTTCCAGACTATCTTTGTGTCATCAGATTTGGTAACTATACTTGGATGGATGTACATCAAATAAGATGGCAGAATGTAGTATTAATGGTAAGACTCTTGGCAGTGTAGAGGATCAGAGACATCTTGGGGTCCGAGTCCATAGGACACTCAAAGGAGCTATGCAGGTTGACTCTGTGGTTAAAGCCTGATTTATACTTTTGCGTACGGGCTATGTTGTAGGCCTGATTTATACTACTGCGTAGACCTAAGCCGTAGCGAGCATGCTTTGTTGTGTCTGCGTCACTCTGCAATTCACCGCCAAAACACTAGTTGGCGGTGGGGTTTCTAAACCACTGTGTTGAGTTTCTTCGTGAGAGACATGGACGAGGAAATGCATTTCAAATATTTTTGGATGTCGGCAGGTAGATTTTACGATTTGGTTCATAGTCTCCAACCATTTATTTCACGTCAGTGTACAGACACGGTGGAGAAAAGCAACCGGAAATGCGTAGGAGGAAATGCGATGCTACCAAGCGGACCAATCACAGTTGTTGCGGTCTGCATCACCGCGATGCGTGAGTTACTTTTCTGTGGGGAGGTGCACATCATCCTACGGCATAGGGTACGCGGTACCTACGGCATACGTTTGACACAGAAGTATAAATTGGGCTTAAGAAGGCATACAGTGTATTGGTCTTTATCAATCATGGAATTGAATGTAGGAGCTGAGAGGTTATATTGCAGCTATATAAGACTCTGGTCAGACCCCATTTGGAGTACTGTGCTCAGTTCTGGTCGCCTCACTACAGGAAGGATGTGGAAGCCATAGAAAGGGTGCAGAGGAGATTTACAAAGATGTTGCTTAGATTGGGGAGCATGCCTTATGAAAACAAGTTGAGTGAACTCGGCCCTTTCTCCTTGGAGCGGAGGAGGATGAGAGGTGACCTGATAGAGGTGCATTGATCGTGTGGGTAGTCAGAGGCTTTTTACCAGAGTTGAAATGGTTGCCACAAGAGGACACAGGTTTAAGGTGCTGGGGAGTAGGTACAGAGGAGATGTCAGGGGTAAGTTTTTTTTTTATGCAGAGATTGGTGAGTGCGTGGAATGGGCTGCTAGCAATAGTGGTGGAGACGGTTACAATAGGGTCTTTTAAGAGACTTTTGGATAGATACATGGAGCTTAGAAAAATAGAGGGCTATGGGTAAGCCTAGTTATTTCTAAGGTAGGGACATGTTCGGCACAGCTTTGTGAGCCAAAGGGCCTGCATGTGCTGTAGTTTTTTTATGTTTCTTTCTTTCTATGTCTTCATCCAATTCATTTGTATAGATGGGAAAACAAAACAAAAAGTTAGGTCTGACTGCTGCTTCCTTTGGCAGACCAAGTAACCATCGCTTATTTCCAGTGGTTGAAAGCTATGCTCATTTTTGAAAATGCATTATATATTATTTTACAAGGCTGCTATCCTGCAATAAGGTTGGTAAGATAAGTGAACAGTTTGCTGTAAATTATTTTAAAAATTCATTTGAGAGATGTCATTAAGGACAATGTAAAATAGTAAACAAAATTTGCTTGATTCTACCATCAATTTTAATATTACAACTATTTTTGTATCTTGTGCTGTTGAACAATTTGTTCTGAAGTTTTGTCCATGAACAGGCATGTTGCTAAATAATACTGTATGTACTATTTTGCTGCTGTGGAAAAGAAAGGAAAGGTTGGATAATTTTATGTTGTCAGCTTTGTTCCTAAGGCACATTCAATGTATTCTTTTCAAAGAGGCTGGTTGATTTTGCGAAGGCGTGCTCTGAAATTTGCTTCTCTTTTAGCAATAGCTGTTACATTTACAGATCTTGATTTCTCTCTTCTGCCTTCTCCCCCCCCCCCTTTCAATCATGCACATATGCACATACTCAGAGTATCTTATCACAAGTTGTTTGGTTGTGTAGTTCTTTTGCTGGATATGTGACTGTTATGAATGATGCTGCAAAATTGGTACCAATTTGAGTGGTGTGAGTAATGGCATGTTTCAGTCATATATGCAGGGCTTTATATTTGTGTTGAATGGACTTGATGTGAGGTGATAGACAGGAGCTACAGGGAGATAGTCATCCCTGGGCTACAGGGGTCAGAAAACTGGGTGACTGTCAGGAGGGAAGGAAAATGCCTGGATAGTGGAGAGCACCCCTGTGGCTGTCCCCCTCAGCAACAAGTATCTTGTTCTGGATGCTGTTGAGGGGGATGACCTGACAGGGGACGCCCATGGTGACCGAGTCTCTGGCACTGAGCCTGGCACTGTTGTGCAGGAGGGAGAAGAGAAATGCGGTAGTCGTAGGGGATTCCATAGTCAGGGGAACAGACAGGAGATTCTGTGAGCCTAATAGAGATACCCGCATGGTGTGTACGAGATGTCTCGGACGGGTCCAGAAGCAGCCAGTTGTCTTGGTACATGTTGGTACCGATGACATAGATAGGACAAGGGAGGAGGTCCTAAAGAGAGATTTCCGGGAGTTAGGAAGGAAGCTGAGAAGCAGGACCTCCAGGGTAATAATCTCGGGATTGCCACCTGTGCCACATGCTAGCGAGGATAAGAATAGTAGGATCAGGCAGATGAATGCGTGGCTGAGAGACTGGTGCAGGGGGCAGGGCTTCAGATTCTTGGATCATTAGGATCTCTTCTGGGGGAAGTATGACCTGTTCAAAATGAACGGGTTACACCTGAACCCGGAGGGGACCAATATCCTGGTGGGAAGGTTTAATAGAGCTGTTAGGGGGGGTTTAGACTAATTTGGCAGGGGGATGGGAACTGGAATGATAGAGCGGAGGAAGGGGAAAACAAATAAATCTAAAATAGTGAGCAGTAAAGATGTCAGGAAAGACAGGCAGGTGATGGGGCAAATTTGCAGCCATTTGGATGAGTTGCAGTGCAATCAAAGCAAAAAGTACTAAATACTGGTCTTAAGGTGTTGTACTTAAATGCACGCAGCATAAGGAATAAGGTGGATGATCTTGTCGTACAGCTACAGATTGGCAGGTATGATATTGTGGCCATCACTGAGCTAAAGGATGCACATCTCTGGGAGCTGAATGTCCAAGGATACACGGTGTATCAGAAGGATAGGCAGGTAGGCAGAGGGGGTGGCGTGGCTTTATTGGTAAGAAATGATAATAAATCATTAGAAAGAGGTGACAAAGGATCGGAAGGTGCAGAATCTTTATGGGTTGAGCTAAGAAATCGCAGGGGTAAAAGGACCCTGATGGCAGTTATTTATAGGCCTCCAAACAGCTGCAGTGATGTGGACTACAAATTACAACAGGAAATAGTAAAGGCTTGTCAGAAGGGCAGTGTTATGATAATTGTGGGGGATTTTAACATGCGAGTGGATTAGGAAAATCAGGTCGGCACTGGATCTCAAGAGAGAATTTGTAGAATGTCTGTGAGATGATTTTTTAGAACAACTTGTTGTTGAGCCCACTAGGGGATCGGCTGTACTGGATTGGGTGTTGTGTAATGAACCGGAGGTGATTAGAGAGATTAAGGTGAAGGAACCCTTAGGAGGCAGTGATCATAACATGATTGAGTTCACTGTGAAATTTGAGAAAGAGAAGCCGAAATCCGATGTGTCGGTATTCCCATGGAGTAAAGGAAATTACAGTGGCATGAGAGAGGAACTGGCCAAAGTTGACTGGAAAGGGACACTGGCGGGAAGGACGGCAGAGCAGCAGTGGCTGGAGTTTATGCGAGAAGTGAGGAAGGTGCAAGACAGATATATTCCAAAAAAGAAGAAATTTTCGAATGGAAAAAGGATGCAACTGTGGTTGACGAGAAGTCAAAGCCAAAGTTAAAGCAAAGGAGAGGGCATACAAGGAAGCAAAAATTAGTGGGAAGTCAGAGGATTGGGAAGTTTTTAAATGCTTACAAAAGGAAACTAAGAAGGCCATTAAGAGGGAAAAGATGAAAGGAAGCTAGCAAATAATATCAAAGAGGATACTAAAAGCTTTTTCAAGTATATAAAGAGTTAAAAGACAGGTGAGAGTAGATATAGGACCGATAGAAAATGATGCTGGAGAGATTGTAATGGGAGATAAGGAGATGGCAGAGGAACTGAACGAGTATTTTGCATCAGTCTTCACTGAGGAGGACATCAGCAGTATACTGGACACTCAAGGGTGTCAGGGAAGAGAAGTATGCACCGTCACAATTACAACAGAGAAAGTACTCAGGAAGCTGAATAGTCTAAGGGTAGATAAATCTCCCGTACCAGATGGAATGCACCCTCGTGTTCTGAAGGAAGTAGTTGTGGAGATTGCGGAGGCATTAGCAATAATCTTTCAAAAGTCGATAAATTCTGACATGGTTCCGGAGGACTGGAAGATTGCAAATGTCACTTCGCTATTTAAGAAGGGGGCAAGGAAGCAAACGGGAAATTATAGACCTGTTAGCTTGGCATCGGTGGTTGGGAAGTTGTTTGAGTCGAATGTTAAGGATGAGGTTATGGAGTACCTGGAGGCATATGACAAGATAGGCAGAACTCAGCATGGTTTCCTTAAAGGAAAATCCTGCCTGACAAACCTATTACAATTTTTTGAGGAAATTACCAGTAGGCTAGACAAGGGAGATGCAGTGGATGTTGTATATTTGGGTTTTCAGAAGGCCTTTGACAAGGTGCCACACATGAGGCTACTTAACAAGATAAGAGCCCATGGAATTATGGGAAAGTTACATACGTGGATAGAGCATTGGTTGATTGGCAGGAAACAGAGTGGGAATAAAGGGATCCTATTCTGGTTGGCTGCTGTTTACCAGTGGTGTTCCACAGGGGTCCGTGTTGGGGCCGCTTCTTTTTACGTTGTACATCAGCCATTTGGATTATGGAATAGATGGCTTTGTGGCTAAGTTTGCTGATGATACAAAGATAGGTGGAGGGGCCAGTAGTGCTGAGGAAACAGAGTCTGAAAAGAGACTTGTGTAGATTGGAAGAATGGGCAAAGAAGTGGCAAATGAAATACAATGTTGGAAAGTGTATGGCTATGCACTTAGGCAGAAGAAATAAATGGGCAGACTATTATTTAAATGGGGAGAGAATTCAAAGTTCTGAAATACAATGGGACTTGGGAGTCCTCGAGCAGGATACCCTTAAGGTTAACCTCCAGGTTGAGTCGGTGGTGAAGAAGGCGAATGTTGGCATTCATTTCTAGAGGAATAGAGTATAGGAGCAGGGATGTGATGTTGAGGCTCTTTAACGCACTGGTAAGAGCTCACTTGGAGTATTGTGGGCAGTTTTGGACTCTTATTTAAGAAAGGATGTGCTGACATTGGAGAGGTATGGAGAAGATTCACTAGAATGATTCCAGGAATGAGACGATTAACATATGAGGAACGTTTGTCTGCTCTTGGACTGTATTCCTTGGAGTTTAGAAGAATGGGGGGGGGGACCTCATAGAAATATTTCGAATGTTAAAAGGCATGAACAGAGTGGGTGTGGCAAAGTTGTTTCCCATGTTGGGGGAGTCTAGTAAGAGAGGGCATGACTTAAGGATTGAAGGGTGCCCATTCAGAACAGAGATGCGAAGAAATTTTTTTAGCCAGAGGGTGGTGAATCTATGGAATTTGTTGCCACGGGTGGCAGAGGAGGCCAAGTCAACATTGGGTGTATTTAAGGCAAAGATTGATAGGTATCTGAGTAGCCAGGGCACCAAAGGTTACGTTGAGAAGGCAGGGGAGTGGGACTAAATGGGAGAATGGATCAGCTCATGATAAAGTGGCGGAGCAGACTCGATAGAAAACTGGACAAACCAAAGACTAACACTGACAGAACCACATAATTATAACATATAGTTAGAGCAGTGCAAAGCAATACCATAATTTGATGATGAACAAACCCTGGGCACGGTAAATAAAATCTCAAAAGGCCCCGAGTCAATCAACTCCCAAGTCCCCGATAGCAGGCGGCGAAAGGGAGAAACTCCCCGCTATAAACCTCCAGGCACTGTCAACTTGCCGGTGCCTTGGAAGCAGCCCACCACAGCAGACACTGAGTGCATCAGTCTGAAAACTTTGAGCTTCCGATCAGTCTCTCCGATACAGCCTCCCGAGCACCATCCTCTGCTGAACGCCTTCGACCTCGCCCCGGCCGCTGAAACACACAAAGCCGAGGATTTCGGGGCCTTCTGCTCCAGAGATTCCGGTTACCACACAGTAGCAGCGGCATTTATTGTCTTGCTCTAAAAAAGTGAGTGCAGTTGATATTATTAGGGAGATGGTGTTTCAGAAACTGAAAGATCTGAAGGAGCTAAGTCACCAGGACCTGATGGACTACACCCCAAGGTTCTCAGAGGTAGCTGAAGAGATTGTGGATACATTAGTAATGATATTTCAAGAAACAATAGATTCTGGCATGATTCCAGAGGGCTGGAATGTTGCAAATGTCACTCTACTCTTCAAGATGGGTGGGAGGCGGAAGAAAGAAAGTTCTAGGCCAGACAGCCTGACTTTAGTGGTCGGGAAGGTGCTGGAGTTGATTGTTAAGGATATCGTTTCAGGGTATTTGGATGCACATGACAAAATAGGCCAAAGTCAGCATAGTTTCCTTGAGGGGAAAAATCTTGCCTGACAAATCTGTTGGAATTCTTTGGAAAAAAATAACAAGCAGGATGGACAAAGGAGAATCGGTTGATGGTGTGTACTAGGATTTTCAGAAGGCCTTTGACAAGGTGCCACACATAACACTGCTTAGCAAGCTACAGGCCCATGGTATACAGGGCAAATTCTAACATGGATAAAGAGGTGGCTGATTAGCAGACAACAGAATTTTCTGCCTGGTTGCCAATGTTTAGTGGTGTTCCACAGGGGTCTGTGTTGTGTTGGGACCGATTCTTTCTACATTATGTGTCAATGATTTGGATGATGGAATTGGTAGCTTTCTTGCCTTGCAAAGTTTGCAGATGGTATGAAGATAGGTGGAGGGGCAGATATTTTTGAGGAAGTAGAGAGGCTACAAAAGGACTTGGGGAAGAGGTGGCAGATGGAATACAGTGTTGGCAAGTGTATGGTCATACACTTTGATAGAAGGAATAAAAGCACAGCAATTGTCTAAATGGAGAAAATTCAAAAACCGAGTGCAAAGGGATTTGGCAGTCCTCGTGCAGAATTCCCTGAAGGTTAATTTGTAGGTTAAATCGGTATTGATGAAGGCGGATTCTAACGTTAGAAGTCTTTTCAAGAGAACTAAAATATAAAAGCAAGGATACAATGCTGATGCTGTACAAGGTACAGGTAAGGCCTCACTTAGAGTATTCTGAGCAAATTTGGGTCCCTTATCTACAAAATGATGTGCTGACATTGGAGAGGGTTCAGAGGAGGTTCCTGAGAATGATTACAGGAATGAAAGGGTTGTCATATGAGCAGTGATTGAAAGCTTTGGGCTTGTATTTGCTTGAATTTAGAAAAATGAGAGGGGAATCTCATTTGAACCGTAGAGATAGAGTGGATGTGAAGAGGATGTTACCTTTGGTGGGGGAGTCCAGGATGAGAGAGCACAGCCTCAAAATAGAGGGATGTTCATTTAGGACAGATGAGGAGGAATTCCTTTAGGCAGAGGGTCGATTTGTCTGTGGAATTTGTTGCCACACATGGCTATGGAGGCCAGGTCACTCGGTGCATTTAAGGTGGAGGTTGATAGTTTCTTGATTAGTCAGGTTATGGAGAAATGGCAGGAGAATGGGATTGAGAGGGAGATTGATCTGCCATGATGAAATGCCGGAGCAGACTTGATAGGCTGAATGACCTAACTTTGCTCCTAGGCCTATAGTCTAGGTAATCATACCAAGTGAAAGGAATAGCTGCTGAAAACTGATGCACCTTTGGAGCTCTAATGTTAACTTCTGAAAACAGTGTCCTATGTGGTTTCTTTCTAAAGATTTATTGGTGCGATATCAATTTTTCCAGGTGCTAGCAAATGTTCTTGTTCACATGTGATCAACATAAACTTGTACTATTTTGGGCCCGGTTATCTGGTTGCATCAGAGTTGAATGCTCCACTTCTTTTTGTAATTGTTAGTTCATTATCTATTACTACACCATAATTGGTAAGAACTTTTCCTCTTGGGTAAGCCACTTTTATACAGTTAAAAGCTAAGCAAAATGTTGGCACAGCTGGTAGTTTAGGATCTAAATAAATAGTGTTGTGTCCAGTTTGGTCTCTAAGCTGTATCTTGAAAAGCTTATCGTAGTGAACTTAAACCTTCTGCTTTTCTCCTATCAAGATACACCTATTGAAGCTCCTATTGCTAATGGCAGCACCACTTCAAATACAACTTTGAATGATGACCTTGATATTTTTGGCCCCATGGTTTCTAATCCTCTTCCAGCATCAGATACACAGTTACACCAGGTAAGTAAGCTTTATGTGTTATCACATGCTCTTTTTATTTCCATGTCTTTTGAGTGACAGGGGCAATCCATTGTAGGTCTTCCATTTCATCTGTCTTAATGTGCCAACATTTGTTTACTTTTACTATTGTTAGATGCGGTGGGAATCTAGGGGGAAATGAGGAAATGCTGAATTAGAGAAAATGATAGTAATGGCCCTGTAAAATGGAGGAGCAGGTCTGAGGAGTATCATTTATTAATCATAAAATCTAAAAATCTGAGTGAATAAAAACAAACCTTTTAGTATTAATCATTCCTTATTAAACTCAAACAAAGTTATGACACTTTTGACCCATGCCCGTTACAACTTAAAAAACATCACCAGCTCTATTCATCTGCCTATTTCTTGATTTGATGCCTTATATACTGTAGGACTACAAATACTTAATAAATGTGAAAGTTTTTCCCTGAACTATTTTCAAATAGCTAATTTTGAATTTGAATTTTTAATTACTGAACTCTGCTAGAGTACTCTGGGGCTGGGTGGTACATTAAAATGTGTTTCTTAATGCAAAGTAGATCAAGGGATAAGGGAGAAGTTAGGAAGAGGGTATTAAGTGATGAGCAGCTATGATCATTTTGAATGGAGGGTAGGGCAGAACTGATGGTGTCTCACTGTATGCAGTTGTGAACTATACTGCCAACTTTTGTTATTTGCAGCCTTCTTAATTGTGTGCCATAATTTTGAGCTTTGATTTTCTAGCTCTGCTGCTTAACTTTACACAATTTCAGCAATAGTGTTAAAGAGGAAAGGTTCAGTATACTCACAGATTAGTTTAGTATGACTAATGGATAACTATACACTCAAAAAAAGCTCCCAAATATTACATTAAAAATCTGAAATGAGTACTAATGTTTGTTTCTTATCTCTCTTCCTCCTCACTCCTCCCAACCCTCTTCTAATGGTGGTTCATATTAGTCCTGTGTTTCTGTTGCTATCCATTACAATATCTGGATCAATTGTTAACCTGTCGAGTGATTTGTAAAAATGAAACCTGTTCATTTCTCGCGTTTGGCCTGTACGTGGATAGATCTGTGAAAAAAAATAAGTTGCTTAATATTAAATTGAGGATGGAAAACATAAGTAATAGTTGGGATTTCAATCAGAGATTTTCAATGCAGTTGAATTTCTATTTTGCATTTTTTATTATCTGAGCAGATGCTTTTTCTATTCTTCCAGCCGTAATTTTAATCCCTGATCATCACCACCAGTGCTGTCAGTTAGCAGAGAGCCATAAATTATTTTATTCCCTCCACATGGATTGATTTTTTCCTGAGATATGGACATTACTGGAAGGCTAGTATTCATTGTGTATTCCTAGATCCCTTGAGAAGGTTGAAGGTATATGGCACTCTTGCCTTCAGTAAGGGCATTGAGTACACGATGGACAAGACATTTCTGAGAGTACTGTGTGTAGGTTTGGTCATTGAGCTGTATGAAGGATGTCATTAAGCTGAAATGGGGACAAAAAGATTCAGAAGGATGTTACTGCAATTGAAGAGCTTGAGTTATGAGGAGAGGCTAGATAGGCTGGGGCTCTTTTTCTTTGGAGTGTAGGTGTTTCAAGGTTGACATACAGAGTTATACAAAATCATGAGGGGCATCAGTAGAGTGAATGGTTAGTCCTTTCTAAGATTTAAAGGGGTTGTAAAGGGCCATTTTTCCCACAAAAGTGGCATGTGGAATAATTTAGCAGGGGAAGTGGTAGGTTAACAGTGTTTAAAAGGCAGTAGACAGGTACATAGATAGGAAAGGTTTTGAGGGATTATGGGCTAAACACAGGCAAATTACACTAGCTTAGATGGGCATCTTGCTTGATTTGGCTGAGTTGGGCGAAAGATACCGTTTCCGTCCTGAATAACTCTTGACTTCGAAGTGACTGCAAGTTGCCACCTTGATGGCTTTAGTCTCTGTGTGGTGAAGGCATTACTATACAAAATCAGGAAATTAAGGATATATATGGAGTAATGAAAAATAATAGGAGTATACATCCAGGTAAGGATTTGGATAGTGCCTCAGTTTAAGCTTAAATTTATAGTTGTTACAGGGTAGCTTTCTAATTTTGAAACATCAAATTTTGAGTAAAGACAATAGTTGTTAGGAGTTTTGGAAGTGAATTGGGCCCAAAATGAGTTTTGATTATTCTAAGAATCCCTTGGGAGTTCTTGGAACATGAATTATTGCTGTTTTTGCTCATTATCTGATGATATTGATGGAAAACTCGGGTACAGATAACCAATTGATAACTGTGTGGATCACAGATGCATTTAAAGAATAATGTCAGTTACAATTAAATTTAGAAGCCACCTTCATGAAATGCACTCACCAAGATCATGTAGTTTTTTTTTAAATAATTACTCTGAATGTGAAGAAGAATGCTTGTTCCTTTCTACAGCACTGATTTTTTTAAATAAAAAATATTCCTCCAAATCACAACCTGCTCAAGTGCAAAATGTTTTGATTTTGCATTAGCAATTAGCCATTTCTTATGTAACCCTCAGGCTTGGCCAGCACGTGTTCATCTAGGGAAAGACAACTTCTGGCCCCGCCAAACTAAGAAATCTCATTTGTGTGGATGCTGCATGATGTGTTGCCCGGTTACAAATCTGCACCACAAAATATCAGACAGTACACCATATGCAATTAAACAACTGAACTTTATAAATCTTAATCTGAATAAAGAGTTAGTAAAGAAATTAAAAAGTAAAAGGGCCCATTTTAAGGAAAAGGTCTATTGCGCATCGTTGGAGCTCACTGTTTGTTCATTTGCTCCCATCGACCTCCAAGCGTAGCCAGCCCTCAGACCCTCACTCCTTAGTCCACTCCATCCAGTGGTCTTCCAACTCTCCATTCGCGTCCTCTCTTTCCATTGCTACCCGGTGAAAGATCACGAAAATCTCGGCTCCCAGACACACAAGGAAGAACAACATTTCTCCCATTGGATAACATGCATTACAAAGTCCCATTATCTCTAACCATAACACAAACATTGCTGCTACAGAAAAACCATTACATTAGCATGAAACCTTACAGCGTGTTACACTTACATTTGAGTAGCTGTGAGAAACAGCTGGCCTTGCATTTTTTTTTATCATTGTTAAATCTTTATGTGAATTTGATTGCATTCATGCTGCTAACTGTCGATTTCTTTCAGATGATTACATAACTCAGTTTATTCATTGAATGTCTCCCCTCGTATCTAAAGCTATGTTCAATATTTACTTCTAAATTGATAGTCTGTCTTTGTAAGTTATTTGGGAAGTATTCCACTTCAAAACTAAAACTAGGAGAATATTACTACTTTGAATTCAGTTCTGATTGCAGTAGAGATCAGAGAGAATATTTTGTGTTTTTTTTGACAGCAGCACTTTTTGCTTGTCAGAAATGGCAAACTTCAATTTAAGTCTGAGGATAATCTGAAATAACAACAAATTGTTAGAAGTACACCAGGTCAGGTAGCATCTGTGAAAAGGAAACTATGATTCAGGTAAAAGAACTGTGAATACCTTAGTTTTAAGTTGCAAGATTGTCCCACCATTCTTCCCCCCTCCCCCCACCCCCAATAATAAAGTGATACAGTGAGGCTTGGACTGTGCAGATAATTCCAGTGTTTATGAAGCAGTGTTGTTAAACTTAGTGAAATCAAACAAGTAAATTTGTTGAACGTGAATGCTAGAAATATCCAGCACATTAAGTAAAATGCAAGACTAATTTATAAATGGATAACTTTACAGAACTTGCCCATTCTGATGCAAATAAAAAGCAACACATGAAATTAACGTTAAAATCCAAAGGTGGCAATGTCTCGAGCAACATGCCTGACACTAAATTTTGAAGTATATCATTATATTTTGTCACTTGCAGGATTCTGGGTTGAATACATTTTATTTTTGGATTGGTGCCACTCTGATTTAGTCCTGACAGTGTGGATGTTGCTCTGTACAGCTGATGTATCCTGTTGAATACTGTAGCGATGGTTTAATAGTCCATGTTTCCTGGAGTCACAGAGAACAGATGCTTGATGAATTATTTTTAAGTTTAGTCTGATTTTATTGATTCAGTTGTCAGGAATATTGAATTATTGCAGGGCTTGTGCTGCACACACTGTATTTTTGCATGGATATGAATTTTCTGATGCAAACAACTTTTATTGTGGTTTACAATTCATTTATTTACTGCTTAGTGTTGAAACCAGTCATAAAAGGAAACAAACTGGATAAAGAGGATTAAGAGGTTTTACCATATGCATGGATAAGAAAATGTCTGGATCCATTTCTTTCCAAGGCTCCGTGGAGTGCTCTTTGGTTAGTAAGCTGCCAAAATCCTACTAATGTAGGTCTGAGATAAACAATTAGGAGATGTGTCAGTTTATTCTGTATTACCCAGCTCCTTTAAGTTTTTGTATCTAGCTCTCCTCTCTATAATGGCATTGACAGTTCTTAGATTTCCCTGTATTTTCTTTAGAAAATAGTTGACATGAGAATGTTTGATAATTAAGGTCAGTTCAGACTGTTGGATTCCTTTGAAAAGATCACACACCCCGCTTTAATGTTTCTTTTGGTGTATTTAAAAATACTAAACTACTATCCACGTTTTTCAAAACAGAGTGATTATAATTGATATACTCCATGGTCAATTAAACCAGCTGATTGGGCTGCTGTAAATTACTGAGATTGTGTTGAAGCACAACGTTCATGAGTAACTGTCCTCCCTATCTGGCAAAAATAGCCTGGTTGTACTGAGAGAAGTTGTTGTTCCTTGCAGTTCATTTTCTCTTGCTCTATAAATTATTATCCCGATAAACCCAAATTAACCATACAACCTATTGTATATAATCCAACTTTGTGGCTGAGATAATTATTGATAGAAATTCTGTTAGAAGTATAGGAAGCTCTAGCTGTGTCACAGAGCAACTATAATTGTTGCTTGGGTGTTGAGATTGCTTTAATCAGCTGATAATTTTTGTTTTTAACTGTATTTTTTCACTTAGTTTTAAAATGTAGCGATTCCTTAATCAGACATTGCTGTTTGTTCTTGATTACTTTGCTTATCATTTAGCCACAATAGTCGAATGGTGTGATAGAATATTTAATTATTGAAGTATAGTTATTTCTAACCCAGTTGATTTGAGATCTTTCCAAGGTTGTTGCAGCTGACTGATCCTTGGTTGCTACAATTGTCAGTCATTCCTTTTATGTCTGTACAGTTAGATAAACCTCCTTGACAGCTATACATTTGTACTTTTCAATAGCTGAGACGAACATGAATAGCTCATTTTGTCATTAGTTCCCCATTCCATGGTTAACCACATTATCAACCACTGAATTGGATAGCAAAGCTACCTTAGGCTATGTATCATGAGAATTTGAGACATTATCTGGGCAAAAAGCAATTCTTGCGGTGATTTCTTTTCCAGAATTATACTTAAGAGTTGCACTGGATGGAAATGGGCCCTATGGCTTAGATTGTGCATGCTGACCAAATGCTTGCTTGAGTTGGTCCTGGAACAGCACATGATATTCCAGGCACTGTCACACCATTGTCTTGTAGTGCTGTGACGTGATGTCCCAACTCTTGTATTCAGTGCCCATTCAATGAAGGCAAGTGTGAATGCCCTCAAGAAAATTAATCTTAGGGTTGTATATGGTGACGTACTATATACTTTGATAATAAAGCTACTTTGAAATGCATCACTTTGCATTCATCTGAATTAAATTTCACCTGTTACTCTTTTGCCCATTTTCCCAGTTGGTCTAGATCCTGCTTTAACCATTGCATTTTCATTTGGACTTTGAATCCTGTGAGCCTCACAGAATAAATGTATAGTTGATGCTTAATATGGCAATTGAATGTATCGAAAAAGGTGCTGTGTTCTTGTCACTATTCTTGAGATGCTATCAGGATTAGTATTTGAACCATAAGAATCATGAATTAAATTAATGATTGGATGTAATGTTTATTGTACTCTTGGCAATTTTGGGAATGTTTTATCAGGTACTGTACCCTTGGGAGTTGACATGTTCACTGATGCATTCACTACTTCTGATGAAATTCAGCTCAGGATAACTTTCAACTAAAAACATCTCATAATGTGTTATTTAATGACCTATATGTTAAAATAAAATTGCCAAGTACTTTTGTGATTTCTCCAAATCTATTGTACATTGTTTATGGAGGAGTATTTTGAGTTAAAATATTTTTAGAAAATCCTAATAAAATGTGCTACATTCTGTCATCCTCCTTTATAACATTTGAGTTCTGAACTCTTTGCACTTGGCTGACTGTGGCATAGTGATCAATTTGAATCACAATTTTATCATAAATTCCCTGTCTATATTCTGTATATGAATGCCCAGTTCCTACTAGTCATTTGCATAGTTTAACATTAGTTAAATCAGGTAAAAATCCAACTATAAATTCTGTGGTTCTTTTTGTGTCGGTGCATGATTTAAATTTTTGCTACTGTGTTTAAAAAGTCATGGAAACAGAAGTAAAACGTTCTGTTTAAAGAAAATGCCAGGTGCATGAACATTAATTTTCCAGTAATCCATGTATAAAGACTATACCATTCTTAGTGTTTTGAATCTCTCATTCTGTCTACAAAAGTGATTATCATATTTGAAAAGTTCTGGTCCCGGAGTGACACACATTAATGCAGTAAGACTTTCTCCCAGAAGGAAGTACAAATTTGTGTAGTGAAATTTCATTAAAGAAAATCCCAATGCATTCTATACCTCAAGGGCAAAACGATAACTAAGAAGAAGGTGGGGGATAAAGGGAGGAATATGTGCTTGAAAACAGAGGATGTGGTCTAGGTCCTAAATGAATATTTTGGCATTTACCGAGGAATAGGGTGTGGAGAGTGGTGAAATCAGTGTGAAGTGTGTTTGTGCCAGGGCATTTTGACATGTTCATTGTGTCACATTCTTTGTGTCCTCTAAGTATTGCATTCACTTCTGCATATTGAATACAGTATTACATAGAGTATTGCATTCAGTCGGGTTGTTCCATTATAGGAAGATTGTGGAGGCTTTGGAGAAGCTGCAGAAGAGGTTTACCAGTATGCTACCTGGATTAGAGGACATGTGCTAATAAAGAGGGGTTGGACAAATGGCTGGTTTTCTCTGGGATGGCAAAGGCTGAGGGGAGACTTGATAGAAGTTGATGAGATTGTGGGGGGCACAGACAGACAGCCACTATATTTTTCTAGAGCTGAAAAATCTAATATTAGGGGGGCATCCTTAATAGTCCCTAAGGTGAGAAGTTCATAGGAGATGTGCGGGCCAAGTTTTTATTGTACACTGACTGCTGGGTGCCTGGAATGCCAGGAGTGCTACATAAATGCAATAGAGGCATTTGGAAGATTCTTACATTGTCACATGAATGAGCAGGGGAAGGAGGGATATGGATGTTTTATCAGGAGGAGGATTGGTTTGATTAAGCATTTAATTAGTTTAGCACAACATTCTGGGCCAAAGGGCTTGTTCTCGTACTGTACTGTTCTGTTGCAGAGTTGGAAAAATCTCAAAATCCTGAGTTGATTCCTGGAAAATTAATAATTTAGTTGACTGCTCTCCTGCCTTGCAAAATTTTTGGTAAAGGTATATATATCTGTGGATGTTTGAATTCACTACTTTTCACCTTTTCTTCAGCCCACTTCCACTAAACCAACAGGAGCAGCCTCATCTGTAGCAGCAGGAGATCTTGATCTTTTCATTGAACCATCCACGAAAGCAGAAGACTGCAAGAAACCACTGTCCAAAGATTCCATTTTATCATTATATGGTACAGGAACAATGCAGCAGCAACAGCAGCAACAACAAGGCACCCCAGGTAAAGGACTGAAAGTCTGGAATACAAAGTTGAAGTCACAGGCAGATGAAAATCTAATCTGCTTTTTAGATGTACCAAGACTTCCATAATGGAACATTGCTAAAATACATAAAAATTGGAGCATCCTTTCCTTAATGGTTGATATAGTTACAAGCTATTCCTAAGCTAGTGTTCAATGCATTTATTAATTTTCATTGGATATCAAGTATATAGAAACACAGAAAACCTACAACACAAAGCTGTGCCAAGCATGACCTTACCTTAGAAATTACCTAGGGTTACCCATAGCCCTCTGTTTTTCTAAGCTCCATGTACCTATCCAGGAGTCTCTTAAAAGACCATATTGTTTCTGCCTACACCACTGTTGCAGGCAGCCCATTCCATGCACTCACCGCTCTGAGTTTTTTTTTAAAAAAAAAACTTACCCCGACCTCTTCTCTGAACCTACTTCCAAGCACCTTAAAACTGTGCCCTTTCATGCTAGCCATTTCAGCCCGAGGAAAAAGCCTCTGACTATCCACACGATCAATGCCTCTCATCATCTTATACACCTCTATCAGGTCACCTCTCATCCTCTGTCGCTCCAAGGAGAAAAGGCCGAGTTCTGATAAGGTATGCTCCCCAATCCAGGCAACATCCTTGTAAATCTCCTCTGCACCCTTTCTGTAGCTTCCACATCCTTCCTGTAGTGAGGCAACCCGAACTGAGCACAGTACTCCAAGTGGCGTCAGACCAGGGTCCTATATAGCTGCAACATTACCTCTTGGTTCCTAAACTCAATACCACGATTGAAGAAGGCCAATGCACCGTATGCTGCCTTAACCACACAATCAACCTGCGCAGCCGCTTTGAGTGTTCTATGGACACGGACCCCAAGATCCCTTTGATCCTCCACACTGCCAAGAGTCTTACCATTGATGCTCTATTCTGCCATCATGTTTGACCTGCCAAAATGAACCACCTCACACTTACTTGGGTTGAACGCCATCTGCCACTTCTCAGCCCAGTTTTGCATCCTATCAGTGTCCTGCTGTGACCTCTGACAGCCCTCCACATTATCCACAACATCCCCCAACCTCTGTGTCAACAGCAAATTTACTAACCCATCCCTCCACTTCCTCATCCAGGTCATTTATAAAAATCACGAAGAGAAGGGGTCCCAAAACAACCAAAACAGATCCCTGAGGCACACCACTGGTCCTCTGACAGCCCTTCACACTATCCACAGCACCCCCAATCTTTGTGTCATCAACACATTTACTCACCCATCCCTCCACTTCCTCATCCAGGTCATTTATAAAAATCACGGAGAGTAGGGGTCCCAGAACAGATCCTTGAGGCACACCACTGGTCACTGGCCTCCATGCAGAATATGACACGTCTACAACCACTCTCTGCCTTCTGTGGGCAAGCCAATTCTGGATCCACAAAGCAAGGTCCCTTTGGATCCCATGTTTCCTTACTTTCTCAATAAGCCTTGCATGGGGTACCTTATCAAATGCCTTGCCAAAATCCATATACGCTGCATCTACATACTCGTAAAATGCCTTGGGGCTTTCCTGAATCCTGTCTACCTTGGGCTTCTCATGGCCCCTTCTGGCTCTCTTAATTTCATTTTTAAGTTCTTTCCTGCTTGCCTTATAATCTTCTAGATCCCTATCATTACCTAGTTTTTTGAACCTTTCATAAGCTTTCCTCTTCTCCTTGACTAAATTTACAACAGCCTTTACACACCACAGTTCCTGTACCCTACCATCATTTCCCTGTCTCATTGGAACGTACCTCTGCAGAACTCCACGCAAATATCTCTTGGACATTTGCCATATTTCTTCCATGCATTTCCCTGAGAACATCTGTTCCCAATTCATGTGTCCAGGTTCCTGCCTGATAGCCTCATGTTTCCCCTTACTCCAATTAAACGCTTTCCTAACTTGTCTGTTCCTATCCCTCTCCAATGCTATGGTAAAGCAGATAGAATTGTGATCACCATCTCCAAGGTGCTCTCCCACTGAGAGATCTGACACCTGACCAGGTTCATTTCCCAATACCAGATCAAGTACAGCCTCTCCTCTTGTAGGCTTATCTACATATTGTGTCAAGAAACCTTCCTGAACACACTTAACAAATGCCACCCCATCTAAACTCCTCACCCTAGGGAGATGCCAATCAATATATGGGAAATTAAAATCTCCCACCACAACAACCCTGTTGTTATTACACCTTTCCAGAATCTGTCTCCCTGTCTGCTCTTCGATGTCCCTGTTACTTTTGAGTGGTCTATAATAAACACCTAGTAGAGTTATTGACCCTTTCCTTTTCCGAACTTCCACCCACAGAGACTCCATAGATAATCCCTCCATGACTTCCTCCTTTTCTACAGTTGTGACACTATCTCTGATCAACAGTGCCATGCCCCCACCTCTTTTGCCTTTCTCCCTGTCCTTTCTGAAACATTTAAAGCCTGGCACTTAAAGTAACCATTCCTGCCCCTGAGCCATCCAAGTCTCTGTAATGGCCACAGCATCATAGCTCCAAGTACTGATCCTCACTTTAAGCTCATCGGCTTTGTTAATAATGCTGCTAGCATTAAAATAGGCACATCTCAAACTATCGGTCTGAGCGCGTCCCTTCTCTATCACCTGCCTATCCACCCTCGCACTGTCTACAAGCTTTCTCTATTTGTGAGCCAACCACCTCTTCCTCCATCTCTTCGGTTCAGTTCCCAACCCCCAGCAATTCTAGTTTAAAACTCTCCCCAATAGCCTTGGCAAACCTCCCCGCCAGGATATTGGCCACCCTGGGATTCAAGTGCAACCTGTCCTTTTTGTACAGGTCATACCTGCCCCAAAAGAAATCCCAATGATCCAGAAATCTGAATCCTTGCCTCCTGCTCCAATACCTCAGCCACGCATTTATCCTCCACCTCATTCTATTCCTATACTCACTGTCCACGTGGCACAGGCAGTAATCCCGAGATTACTACCTTTGAGGTCCTGCTTCTCAACTTCCTTTCTAACTCCTTGGTGTCTGTTTTCAGGACCTCCTCCCTTTTCCTACTTATGTCATTGGTACCAATATGTATCACAATTTCTGGCTGTTCTCCTTCCCTCTTCTGGATAGCATGAACACTATCAGGAATGTCCCGGAACCTGGCACCTGGGAGGCAAACTACCATCTGTGTTCCTTTGCTGCATCCACAGAATCTCCTGTCTGACCTGCTAACTATGGAGTCCCCTATCACTGCTGCCACCCTCTTCCTTTCCCTACCCTTCTGAGCCACAGGGCCAGACTCTGTGCCAGAGGTGCAGCCACTGTTGCTTTCCCCAGGTAGGTCATCCCTCCTAGCAGTACTCAAACAGGAGTACTTGTTGTTAAGGGGGACAGCCTCAGAGATACTCTCCCGCATCTGACTCTTGCCCTTCCCTCTCCTGACTGTTACTCATTTATCTGTCTCCCAAGGCCCCAGTGTGACTACCTGCCTATAGCGCCTATCTATCACTTCCTCACTCTCCCTGACCAGGTGAAGGTCATTATTATATCATAATGTATGATGATTATTAATAATTAATAACAAACTAGTATCTATGGCAAGACCTTGGGATTTTCAAGTCCTGAGGTACTGATTCCAACAGCTGCAATTTTTATCTAGTTAACTAGTTTTCCTCCTCTTCAAATAAATACTTTTAGTTTTAAAATGTTTGTTTTGACATGATCTAAAATTCACATCTTTATCTTTACATATCAATTAAATCATTAATCTGAAAATAGACCTTTATAAAACTTGGCACTGCATAAGTGGCTCTTTCATATCATTCAGAAGCATCCTTGGATAAGTTAACATCCTGAGAACATGCTTTTATTCCACATTAATGTCCAAACAAATTTATAACCTTCAATTGATATTCCAGTCTTTATCATAACTCAAGCGAAGGTAACTGACATAAAAATATAATATACCTGTGCCTATGAATGCTTTATACTTTATACTTATTGTCACCAAACAATTGATACTAGAACGTACAATTATGTCTGCCCTTTGAAGTTTAATTGAAGGAAAACAGATTTTGTTTTCTACTATTGATTTATGTCAGTTGAATGTTTCTTGAAAGTCTTAATACTCCTTTTTTAATACCCACTATCCTCTAGCACAGATTTACCAAGCAGTTATATCTTTATCAATAGTTGATACCATTTGATTAATTCTTTCTTTCCACATGACATTAATAGTGTCCCTTGAAGAAAAAAAAATACTATTTTCTGATGTATGTTACTTGTGCAAAGTTATTCATTGTCATTTAAAGTCAACCAATGGACACGGAAATTAAGCATTAATTTTTCTTTTAGGTCAACATTCTAATTCATTGAAACTGCCCTGCTCATTGATGAACATATCTTTATTTTGTTTTAAGCAGTATTGGACGAAGCAGTTTGATGTTTTCAAAGGTACATCCTGGATCACCTTTGAACTTTCTATTGAAAGACTGGTTCTTTATGATGACAGTAGGAGAGTGAAGCACTTGTGAAATCCACTTCTGGAGCCCTACTGAATACTGACACATTTCCCTAGCGCCGCCCCCCCCGCCCCCCAAAGCATTGAATATCTTCATTGTATTATCCGAGTGGATAATAAGTCAAATGCCTTGTTCACTCTGAAGGTGTGTAAAAGGTTCTGGACCTCTTCATCTTGAAAATGCCTGATGCCAGCAAGTCAGCACTTGGTGGTCTCTGTGTATAGCCACAAAGAAATAAAACTGATATCTTACTTTCTCTTTCTATGTAGAATAATGATAATCCATTCTTAGACTTGAAATATGGAAAGCATTGGTCATTTGATTGAAAAGCTGTTAGTTTTCGATCTGTTTTAGTAGTAATTCCCTCATTAAGCAGAACATGGTTGGGTGGAATGTTTTCTAGGAGGTCCAGCTCAGGAATATTCAGTTCAAAATAATATTAATTTCTTAATTGGTAAGAACATGTCTCTATTCTTATTTCAGAGATGGATCTCTACGTTGACTGTCAGATCAGTGCTGTATATTTTGTTTCCAGATATTTGTCAATCTGCAAGACCTTTGAATCTGGTGCGAATTTTATGTCTAGGGCAGTGATCTTGGGTGGATCCAATAGTATTTGAAGTACAGTTGGCCCTCCTTATCCGCAAGTTCCGCATGCGCGAGTTCAACCAACCGAAGCGAATCGAGAAAACCCGGAAGTGCTCTTCCAGCACTTGTTATTCGAGCATGTACAGACTTTTTTTCCTTATCATTACTGTATTCCTTAAACAATGCAGTATAACAACTATTTTACATGGCATTTACATTGTATTAGGTATTATAAGTAATCTAGAGGTGATTTAAAGTATACGGAAGGGGTGTGCGTGGGTTATTGTGGATCAGGATCGGGAAAAAAACAGATATTCTCTTAATAAGTAAGTCGGAACAGGTACATCTGATGTTATTTAGCGTCAGTTAGTCAAATGTTTGTCTTAGCATACAGTATATATTTTACCTCTCTATGCATATAAAACACTTAAGAAACGTATGTTTCAGCACCGGGTCGGGAACGGAAGTTCCCGAGTTCAATCCAGTGACAGACCCCTCCCGAGCGCGCTCTCCATCTCTGCCGGGTTAATGTTGAGGATCAGAACCCCAAAACCACTGTGTTGCTTAGTAATAATTGTAGCTTTCATCGGGACAAGGCCCTTTCTCACTTTATCCCTTAAAATTGTTCCGATTGTTGACCGACTGTAGCCTAACACTTTTCCAATGACCAATGGCGTTTCAGCTCTTTCTGATCGCTTTATTATTTCCACTTTATTTTCAATCGTGATCGTGATTATTTTCGAGAACAGAAACACTGCGGATTCAGAGCTCCTCCACCGGGTCCTAATGTTCACCGCACTGAAACAGGTTAAATGAAGTCCAGGGTTCTGCTGGGTCCTAAGGTCCACTGCATTAGACAGGTTGAATGGGACTTGAGCATCCATGTTTTTTGGTATCCACGTGGGATCCCGGAACCAATCCCCTGCGGATAAGGAGGGCCGACTGTACACATTGAAAATGTGTGTCTTCTCCTGAGGTATGATCTCAGCACACCATAATGATCAACCAGTCCCCACAAGGACCTATACATAATTTCATTGGTATTGGTAAGAACACCACTGTAGCCTAAATCATGTTGTTAGTATGGTGATGGCTTAAGCTTGTCATTTTGTTTCTACTCAAGCTAAGTTTCAGTGTTCCCTTTTGCATCCAAAAGGTAAAATAATTTTACTGTCTTTAATTATAGTAATTAACTTTTCCAGCTATTTGGAAGTGACAGGAAATTAATTATGAGCGTAAGAGAAAAGGGCGCTTGGTCCTATTATGGAAATCTATCACAAGTGTAGCATAAAAATAAGATCCTGTATCTACATAGTGAGGTCAAATTATAGCTTTGGTAGATTAACAAAACCCTCCACAATGATGCAACTGTACTGTACATAAGTGATTGTGTGGGTAAAAGAAATTACTCTCTAGCTTTCATTTAGGTCCCTTTTTGCAATTTTATTAAACCTGAAATTTGATGGTCTTGTGTTCTTTGTTTGATTTTAATACCTAATGGAATTATTTTGTTTACATTAGTAATGATCCTTTCCATGCAGCAGTTTAAAACTCTCAAGATCTTGCAAATTCAATTAGCTTTGACTTAGTTAATTCTTGTACAGCATTAACTCCCCGCTGGAGGTTAAAAAGAACTTAACTGATATTTAGTGTAGAGTGTTATGCTTCAGCTAAGAGAGTTGCAATGAAGTATGAATCTGAGCTTAAGTGGCTGCATTTATTGCAATCAAAGAAACTTTTAAGTATAAGTTATGAAGGGTAGCCTGCTGACACTACCTGTTTGTTATCATCCTGTATTTTTAAAAAGCAGTGTGTTTAGCAGGTACAGTACTTAGGCAAATTAAAACTAATGTACACTTTTATCAAGTGTCATAATATTTTTTGCTGGAAATCGCTGATGGTCCAGGTTCTGATCCATACCAACCTATGTGGGCTGTGGTTGCATTGGAAAGTCAGTTTAAAAGTAATGGGTGGATTTCTGAGGAGCTACACTTTGTCTTTAACTATGATGAGCTAATTCATCTTGTTCAGAACTGAATCAGAAAATATGGGCTTCACTTCAAATCTAATAAGCAGAAAAATTATTTCAGTGAGTAGTCGGGGGGAAAAATGAAATCTTGGAATGAATAGTATTTTCAGCATTTCCTATTTTGTTTTGTTTTCTGAATGAAAAGAGGAAGGAACATTAAATTTGAGACATTACTAAAGTTAGTGGTATCAAACAACTTTGTACCAATTTTTCCCAAAGCTTTGTGGTTTCCTTAACTTCATTTGTGTCTGGTACAAATTGCTATTCACTGACTTCCTTGGCACTACTCTATAGAATGGTGATTTGTTACCCTGTTATTGTTCCTGGAGTCTGAACACTTGCAGCAACCCAGTATTACCCCAGTTCTTCACAAAAATATATAGGCATCCACCATGGCAGTGTGCTGCTGTGCCAGGAACCTGGTGTTGCTGCAGCACCGAAATGGTGATTTCATCGCCAAAAGTAATATGTAAGGTCTGTCTGTGGGATCTGGTACTGGACAGGTGAGATATGTAGGGGCCTCGGGGGTTGTATCTCTGGTGACATAGTGAATGCAGACATAGCTAAAACACATCCTGTCACTGAACTAGTTTTTTTTTATGTGCTCTTGTTTTCTCTCAGAGCTGTCACTCTGTAATAATTTATTTGTTTAATGTACTTCTGAGGCTTTTTATTAAGGTTACTAAGTGAATGACTGCTAAGTATGCTTAAAATGACTGAAAATGGTCCATCTCAACAGACCTGGCTTTTTCATTTTAGTGAGGGCCCAATGTGCTTGAATTTGGATCATTCAATTTATCCCACACTGTGGGAGAGAAGTACATATTTGTCATGTTGCACAAGTGCGTGTGTGTGTGTTTGTTTGTTTGTGTGAGATGTATATAAATTCTGTGCCATGTCCAAAGATGATTGGGTTTCCCATAGTTACATAGTATGTAAATGAACCTGTAATTGATGTTACTCGGATTCTGACCCTCAGTGAAGGAAGAACAGCTGACATGAATTTACAATGGTACATGACCTGTAGGGGAGTTTCAAGCGTGTGGCCTTGCCATCATATTGTTGTTTATTTGTGGCTGCTCAAAGGAGTTCAAATTTCAGAGTAAATTTATTATCAAAGTACATATGTATGTCGTTGTATACTACCCTGAGATTCATTTTCTTGTAGGCAAACTCAATAGATACATAATAGATTAATATCCGTAATAGAATCAATGAAAGATCATACCAACATGGGTGTTCAACCAATGTGGAAAAGACAGAAACTATGGAAATACAAAAAGAAAGAAATAATAACAAATAAGCAATAAACATTGAGAACATTGGATGAAGAGTTTTGAAAATGAGTCCATAGGTTGTGGGAACATTTTGAAAACAAAGGAGCCGGTTGTGGATTACAGAAGGAATGGAGACAGGCTAACCCCTATTGATATCAATGGATCTGGTGTTGAGAGGGTTAACAGATTTAAGTTCTTCAGCATCCCCATCACCAAGAACCTCACATGGTCTGTACAAACGAGCTGTGTGGTGATAAAGGTACAACAGCACCTCTTTTACCTCAGAAGGTTGAGAAAGTTTGGTATGGGCCCCCAAATCCTAAGAACTTTTATAAGGGCACAACTGAGAGCATCCTGACTGGCTGCATCACTGTCTGGTATGGGAACTGAACCTCCCTTAATCACAGGATTCTGCAGAGTGGTGCAGACAGTCCAGCGCATCTGTAGTTGTGAACTTCCCATGATTCAGGACATTTACAAAGACAGGTGTGAGAAAAGGGCCTGATGGATCACTGGGGACCTGAGTCACCCCAACCATAATCTGTTCCAGCTGCTACCATCCGGGAAACGGTACCGCAGCATAAAAGCCAGGACTGACAGGCTCTGGGACAGCTTCTTCTATTATGCCTTCAGACTGATTAACTCATGTTGATTTGAATGTATTTCTGTGTTACATTGACTGTTCTATTTATTATAAATTACTATGCACATTTAGATGGAGATGGAACGTAAAGATTTTTACTGCTCATGTATGTGAAGGATGTAAGATATAAAGTCGATTCAATGAAGTGAAGTTGAGTAAACTCTTTGCTTTAAGAGCCTGATGGTTGTGGGGTAATTATTCCTGAACCTGTGGGTGTGAGCCCGGAGGCTCCTGTACCACCTTCCTGATGGCAGCAGCAAGAAGGGAGCATGTCCTGGGTGGTTGGGGTCCCTGATGATGGATGCTGCTTTCCTGCAACAACATTTCATGTAGATATGCTCAATGGTGGGGAGGGCTTTTCCCATGATGGACTGGGCCGTATCCACTACTTTTATATGTTAGCAAATTTATCTAAGATGAAAAGTACCCACTACTTTATACACTATGTATTAGGGCATATTGAAAGGCATATAAATTAATCCTGTCCTCTCTAAAATATTATGCACTTTATTCATTTAGTATTTGTTTACACTGTTTGGTTGCACAACCAAGTTTTTAGTATACATTTTTATTCTCTACAGCTGCTGTGTTTATGGCACCTCCTCCAATGCCGTTTGTTTCGCACTCTGCGACTAGCTATCCTAATTTCCCAAGCCTTGGAGCCCCCTTGACTGCTCCCACAGGCATGATGGGGAACATGATGGGACAGCCAGCAGGGATGGTGGTTGGGATTGGAATGCCCAATGGATTCATGGGTAATGCCCAAGCTGGTGTCATCAGAGCTCCAGAGAATATGGTGGGTCCTCAAGGAGGAGTGCTCGGAAACTCGTATGGGGTACAACCAAGTCAACCACCACAGTGGAACCTCAATCAGGTCAGTGAAGTCTAGTTCTTATTTAGTAGAAATGTAAAATTGCCATCTAGACTTATCTGTGCTGCTCCTTCACTATGACAAACATAGCTGATTATTAATATGTGTTTTCTATGCTTTTTAGTTGAGGTTCACTGTTACTCTATCATGCAGGTACTTGCCTGTGGAATGATATTTAATCATTGTCATGGAATAGCTTAAAGCATTTCATCTCTTTGTTAGTTATCTAATTCACCCACTGCAGAATTTTCTGCAATGGGTTTGCGCTTTATAAACACCATGGGAGTTGTATTGAAAAATAAAAATGGCTGGTCTGCTAACTGCAGCCCATATCAAAAGGAAAAAAAAAAGTTTTGAGAATTAGGATTTTAATTTCTACTATTAAATCATCTTCACTGTCTGGTATTCTATATCAGGTCCAGGCAGAGATTTGAGATATACTGTGAAAATAGAATGCTCAATCTCCAGGGTTTTTAACCATGAGGAGTGATTTGAAACAATGAAAAGGAAGGTTTACAAGTTAAATTTTTAAAATGTTCTTTATGCTTAGAGTATATCTAATTAGTTATGAGGAAAACATGATTATTTGACACGTTATTTGAATATCTTGAGCTGTCAGCCTATATAGAACTGACATGGGTAGTATCTCTTCATTCAAATGTTTAAGACCCTAGATACTGCCATAAGAAAATTTATTGCAAAAAGCTGGAATCTAATGGTGCATGGTGCTCTACAAAAAGTCAGTATTTTATTCTTTGTTAGGAAGCTTATTTTCTATGCACTGCCAAGCACAACATGACTATTAACACATCCCACCTGTTACCGTCTCTGGGTTGCTGAATGTATTGGGAACACTAATGCCTTGATCCTGAAGTGCACACTGCTCCACTTACAATGAAAATTTAGATCCATTAATCCTGTTTGGCTGTTCATGTATTTTAAAATACTTTTAACAAATCTCTTCAATCTGCTTTTTGCAGGTGACCCCTATGTTACAGGCACTCAGGTTGGAAAATTAGGTCTTGCAGAATTTACTCAAAAATGACTACCCCCAAAATTTCAAGATGTCGAATAAAATTGATTCCCACACAATTAATTTAAAAGTATATAAGTGGTAAGGTTTTTCTCAAGCTTGCATTTCCTGACACATGGTTGAGAGACAGAATAAATCAGTGGTGTGTAACAGTGGGGCAGACTCGATGGGCTAAATGACCTAATTCTGCTCCTATGTCTTACGGTTGTATGTGAAACAGAAAGCGCCACCAACCCCTGGCAATGTGGTGGTCACCTATATTAAGTTTCAAAACACTTTCTCCCTACTGTGCACAAGTGTCTGTTTTTCTTCGCAGAGGGCAATGTTCAAAGTTTCCTCAACAATGTCAAGCAGGTTTTGTGAAATACCAGCTCTTTCTGAAATTAGTCCAACTTTACACTCATGGGTCAAGTTGTGTCCACATCATCTTTCTTGACATCAATCCTGGTTGTCTAATTTTTGCCTGAGTCTGCTAAAATTATTTTTCTTTGTGGTGTTTCATGTATTTAGTACCAAGCACAATTAGGCCACAATCATGTTTAAATTTAAAAAAAACATAACTTCTTTAATGTTACACCCATCAAAGTTACTGGTGAACGCAGCAGGTCAGGCAGCACCTCTAGGAAGAGGTACAGTCGATGTTTCAGGCCGAGACCCTTCATCAGGACTAACTGAAGGAAGAGCTAGTAAGAGATTTGAAAGTGGGAAGGGGAGGGGGAGATCCAAAATGATAGGAGAAGACAGGAGGGGGAGGGATGGAGCCAAGAGCTGGACCGGAGATGTGTTTAAATTTAGCTCTTATAAAAAGAGGTACAATATTTATAAAAATAATTTGAACTCTTTAGACTCTAAAATTAGTGTTAAATCTGAGGTGCAGGATTTTGGAAAGTTTAAATAGCTTTAAGATAAGTCTGGAAATACTCAGCAGGTCAGGCATTTAGCATATCAAATAGAATCAGTATCTTTCTCCCACACAATCTATCTGGCCTCCTGAGTTTATTCAGTTTCCGTAATATTTTGATATTGTAAATTGGCAAAAGATAAATCTGCATGACTAACCCATTTATTTTGACAGCAGCAGTCAGAACATTAACTTCTCAACTGATAATTGGTGTTAGAGTGATGATTTGTTAGCATCAGCCCCTGATTATGATTTTTTTAAAATATGGCTTTAGTTTAAGTAATTTCTTTCATTCTTAAGGGTTTCTTAGGATAGTTGAGATTGTGCCCTCTGGTCTTGGTATCTCCCACCATAGGAACCATCTTCTCCAAATCCACTCTATCAAGGCCTTTCACCATTTGGTAGGTTTCAATTAGGTCACCCCTCATTCTTCTGAATTCTAGTGAATACAAGTCCAGAGCGAGCAAATGCACTTCGTATGAAAAGTCATTCAATCCTGGAATAATTTTTGTAACCTTTGAACTCTCTTCAGTTTCAGCACATCCTTTCTAAGATAGGAAATACTCCAAGTGAGGCCTCACCAGTACTTTATAAAGTTTCAACATTACATCCTTGCTTTTATATTTTAGTCCTCTGAAATGAATGCTAACGTTGCATTTGCCTTCCTCACCACAGACTCAACCTCAAATTAACCTTCAGGAAATCCTGCACAAGGACTCACAGGTCCCTTTGCACCCCAGTTTTGGTATTTTTCTCTCCATTTATAAAATAGTTAACCCTTACATTTCTTCTACCAAAGTGCATGACCATACACTTCCCAACAATGAATTCCATCGGCCATTTTGTCTATTCTCCTCATCTGTCCTTCCTCAAAACTACCTGGCCTTCCACCTATCTTCATATCGTCTGCAAACTTTGCAAGAAGGCCATCATTTCCATCATCCAAATCATTGACATATAATGTAAAAAGAATAGGTCCCAACACAGAACCATGTGGAACACAACTAGTTAACGGCAGCCAACCAGAAAAGGCTCCTTTTACTCTTTGCCTCCTGCCGGTCAGCCACTGCTTTACCCATGCTGGAACTTTCCCTGTAATACCATGAGCTTGTTGCTTGCTAAAGAGCCTCGTGTGGCGCCTTGTCAAATGCCTTCGGAAAATCCCAAGTGCACAATATCAACGGAATCTCCTTTGTCTAGCTTGCTTGTTGTTCAAAGAATTCCAACATATGGCATTTTCCCTTGAGGAAACCATGTAACTACAGCCTATTTTATCATGTGCCTCCAAGAACCCTGAAATCTCATCCTTAATAATTGGCTCCAACATCTTCCCAACAACTGAGGTCAGACTAACTGGCTCCCTCTTTTGAAGAGTGGAGTGGCATTTGCAATTTTCCAGTCTTCTGGATCCATTCCAGAATCTAGTGATTCTTGAAAGAGCTTTTCTAATGCCTTCACAATCTCTTCAGGCACCTCTCTCTGAACCCTGGGGTGTACACCTTTTGGTTTAGGTTACTTTCCTACCTTCAGACCTTACAGTTTCCCAATAACCTTCTCTCTAGTAATGGTAATTTCACACTCATCATGCTCGTGTCTTTCAGAGTGAAGACTGATTACTACCTCTCCAGCACCATTTTCTGGCAGTTTGATATCCACTCTTGCCTCTCTTTTACACTTATAGGATCTGAAGAAATTTTTTGAACCTCTTTAAAAGTGTTGACTGGCTTACTTTCATACTCCATCTTTGCCTTAATGACTTTTTTAGTTGCCTTCTGTTGGTTTTTAAAAGGTTCCCAATCCAACCTTACTAATTTTTGCTGTATCAATTCCCTCTGTTTGCTTTTTTGTTGGCTTTGACTGATCTTGTAACCATGGTTGCGTCATCTTGCCTTTAGAATATTTCTTCCTTTGTGGGATGTATATATCCTGTGCCTTCCGAATTGCTTCCAGAAATTCCAGCCATTGCATACCTGCCAGTGTTCATTTCCAGTCAATTCTGGCTTACTCCTGTCACGTGCCTCTGTGATTCCCTTTATTCCACTGTAATACTGATACATCTGAGTTCAGCTCTCCCTCTCAAACTTCAGAGTGAATTAGATCCTATTATGACCACTTACCCCTAAGTGTTCTTTTATCTTAAAGCGCTCTAATCAATTCTGGTTTATTGCACAACACCCAATCCAGATTAGAAATTTCCCCCTGTTAGAATCCAGCACCAGGCTGATTTTCCCAATCTATCTCCATATTGAAATCCTCCATGACTAATGTAATATTGCCCTTTCAGCATGCATTTTCTGTCTCCCATTGTAATTTGTAGACCACATCCTTGCTACTGTTTGGTGGTCTATAAACAACTCCCACTAGGGTCTTTTTAGTCTTGCAGATCATCAATTCTATCCACAATGATTCAATACTCCCTGACCCTATGTCACCATATTCTAAAGATTTGATTTCATTTTTTTTTTACCAACAGAGCAATGCCACCTCCTTTACCTTCCTGTCTGTCCTTTCGATACAATCTGTATCCTTTGACATTAAGCTCCCAGCTATAATCTTCTTTTAGCCATAATTCAGTGATGCCTACAACATCATATATGCCAATCAGTAAATGTGCTACAAGTTCATCTACCTTATTTGAATGGGTGCAGTATACAGAATATAACACCTTCAGTTCTGTATTCATCCTTTTCAATTTTGTCTACCTTTTACTTTGCAATTCATCCTGCTGACTATAATTCTGCTCTATCAACAGCCTCTCCTCACTACACATTGGTTTACAAACAGAGGCAGATACCTCATCTTCAGCACTATCATCTGCCTTTCCTACAATACTGCTTGAAATATTTGCAGCTCAGGACACTAGTTGCACCATACTCAACCTTTTGATTCCTAACTTTGTCTGAGACCTTACCAACGTTTGCCTCCACAAACTCTCCACTAACTGTTGTGGCACTCTGGTTCTCATCCCCCTGCAACTCTAGCTTAAACCTCACCGTGCAGCATTAACAAAAACTTTCCTGCTAGGATATTCGTCACCCTCCCGTTCGGGTGCAAACTGTCCCTTCTGTACAGGTCCCACCTTCCCTGGAAGAGAGCCCAATGATCCAAAAATCTTGTGCCCTCTCTCCTATATCAACTCCTTAGCCACATATTAAACGGTATAAACTTCCTATTTTTGACCTCACTGGTGCGTGGCACAGGTAGCAATCCTGAGATCACAACCCTGGAGGGTCCTGACCTTTAACTTAGCACCTAACTTCTCAAACTCCTGATGCAGAACTTCATCACTCATCCTACCCATGTCATTGGTATCTACATGGACCATGGCTTCTGGCTGTTCACCCTCCTGCTTAAGAATATTGAGGACTCTATCGGAGATGTCCTGGGCCCTGGCCCCCTGGAGGTAACATACCATCCGGGAATCTTGCTCTCGCCCACAGAACCTTCTGTCTGTTCCCCTAAGTGACATGTGCCTCATCTCCCCTCCCCCCCCCCCCCCAGCTTTCCCTTCTGAGTCACAGAGATAGACGGTGCCAGAGACCCGACCACTGTGACTTTCACTCTGTTAGGTCAACCCCTTCAACAGTATCCAAAGTAATAAACCTGTTGTTGAGGTGGATGGCCACAGGGGAACTCTGCACTGGCTCCTTAACTCCTTTCCCCTTCCTGTCACCCAGTCTCTTGTATCCTGCCCCTTTGGTGTAACTACCTCCCTGTATGTCTTGCCTATCACCACCTTAGCCTCCCAAATGAAAGTGGGTTGTTAAGTACTGCAGCTGGATGTACTTATCACAGTTGTAGTCATCAGGGACACTGGCGGTCTCCCTGCCTTTCCACATCCTGCAAGAGAGCATTCCAGTATACTGCTTAGCATCTCTACTATCCTAACTGAGTGGATATAAAGAAGGGAAGGCAAAAAAAACTTGTCCGCTAGAGCTTTTCTTTTGCTTTCTCTGAGTGAATTCTTTCTTCGCTGAAACCTCGAAGAGTTAAAACCTCAAGATCACCACTCTGATTCTGCACACTCAGGTGACTGCCGCTGTACTTGCCCCACCTTCCTTTAATTTGCACTTGTTAATCAATCACAAATGTGGATTGGTTGCTGTGCCAATGCTCTATTATGCTGCCGTGACTCGTTTGCTGCTGCCTTTTCTATTTGTGTATGAACCTGATGGAAATACCCTGCTCTCATTCTTCCGATGTCCTTTTCTACTAGTTGATCAGTTGCGAGCATCTTTTTATCTTGCAAGCTGCTCCTGTCTTTTTTGTAGCTACCGTACATTCCTTCTGATATGTTCTGTGCTGTCTAAAGATGCAAACAGAGATGAGACAAATGTTCAGTAATGATGCTTCTAGGTCATTAGTTTTGTATGGATGAATTAACTTCATGCCTTTTTATCTCTTTGCATGTGTACTTACTCCTAGTGTTTAGTAGCTTTATTTTTTTCAGTGTGTTCCTAATTTTGTTTTCTCTCTCCTCATTCACTCTCCATCAGCAACACATTAGTTAAAAAAAATTCTCACAGGGTTGTTAGCATATAAACAAAAGGAGTTTCTTCTCTTTAGATGGCTGAGTGGGATATAATTCTGTTAATATCATAAAAGCTTTATGACAATGGGTAAAATCACAGACCATGAATACAAGGCCAGAAATCCAACTGTAAGTTCTAGAGAAAATTGTTTACCAATGGAGTCATGGCGATGTGAAACTCCGAGAGGTTTTGATATATTTAAGGAGTGGGTTGACAATGACCTAAGGCTGAAGTAAGTAGAGGCTCACACTGATGGATTCAAATGAGAAAATTTATGAGTCAGCTCAGATGGAATACAAGCAAAAGTATGGAGTGGTTGGGCCGGTTGGCCTACTTCTGTCTTGTATCCTATACACAGGTGGATTATTAATAGTTTAGTGTATGACTATATTGTCTCATTTCACTTACAGATGAATCAGCAAATGGCAGGAATGAATATAAGTTGCCCAGGTGGTATGATGAGCTTTGGCCAGCCTGCAAGCACAATGGGAGGATGGACAGGTAGTCCTGCAGGCCAGACCCTCAGCACTCAGCTTTGGAAATGAATGATGCCCCACTTAATGATAAATTCCGGAATTGCATTACAGACTTGTTATTTGATCTATGTGAAAGAAAGCTCTGGTTTGACTGCTAATATTACCTAGTTGATCTAGATCATTCCTGGCAGTCTTGTTCAGTCAATCTACTGAAGTGATTCCATGGTTAAACTATGGAAAAGCAGTTTCAGAACTTTTTCTCCCCCATATGTCTTTTTCTAAAATCTGTCCACTGCAGGCTGTCTGAGCAGTGTGTAATAACTTGTGATGATGTTATTGCGTGACATGTAGTTAGTACTTGTACAGCTAGGGAAAGGGGAAGTGAAATTACCCTCTAAGAATCCAGTTCCCTTTGGAAAAAAATAATCTGCAAAAGTCCCTGTAGATGAAATTGTATGAGCCAATGTATGTTAAATAACTAAATGTGTGTGTGCATTACAAAGCTGTTCTTGGAATACCGACCATCTTTTGTCTTGTCCCAGTCATTATTTTTGTTATAATGAGGTGGAGCAATCAAAGTTATGAAAAAAATAAATCTGGATGATAGAGTAAATGATTTAAACTTTTGGTTGGGTTTAGATCCCGGGTATTGGAAGCAACTCAGGTTTGAAGTCTTTTACTGCCAGAGATCCCTAAACCATGTTGATTCATTTGTTGTGCAGACATGTTATTTATATGCATAAATCACCTCACTCCCACAAGTGAATAATATTCATCTCTTTTTAAACAAAAGGTTACCAGTAGATTCTGTTCAAAATCAAAGCAGTGCTAATATTGAAGCACAGATTTAAACTTCAAATTGATTTGATATGTTAATGAGTTGCACAATGCAGACACATAGGTAATGGATACCCTAAAGTATCCACTACAAATCAATTTTTAACAAAGCTTAAATTCTCACCTGTATAAAGCATTGCTAGATATATTTGTGTAGGAGGTTGCAATATTATGATAAATTGCAATGGTTGGCTCTGTCAAAAATTGAGCAATCTATACATGTCAGTGGTGTGCCGACCAGTAATTTATTTTAGGCAGTAGTCACAAACTGTTCACCATATATAATGCCTCCAAATATTGTGGCATTTGTTCAAATGATGTAGAAAATTTATAATGTAATTCTAAATTTATTTTAAACTGTTTGAACCAATTGACTGAATGTGGGCTGAGGTTTTAAAAAGGCTAGTAAAAGGAATATGTTTACAGTGTTTTATTCCTTGTTTTATGATCCCTTTTTCGGCACAGTAACCTAAATGAGGGTCTTCATGGACGTAAGCCTTATGTGACAGATAATGATGCGGCAACAAATACTTCAGGGCAGAAATTCTATTTGAGCTCACCAGCCTGTAATTTGATGCTCATCATCTTTGGAAGGCAGAAGATCCCAGGATAATGGGCACAGATTTCAGATTCTGGAGTGCCATTTTTTTTAAAGTCCCAATTTGCAAATGATTGATATATAGTTTTTAAAACTATTGATGCTATATGATAGTGTTTAAACATCTATTGCAATAGGAATGATTTATTTTGAAGCTGAGCATTATAGCTTTGTTAAATATTAACTGCTGCTTTGTAATAGATACTTAAAATGAAGGGTTACCAATTTAAAGCACCAAAGCACTTCTCAAGACATTGAATTTTCCCAGCGCTACATCCAGGTTTATTACTGCGGCTGTGTTTACATTTTATGGTGCCTAGTATAACAAATGTTATTTACCTGTATTAAATCAATTAAACCACTATCTATTGTGCATCATTTGTCTGGTGGAATTATTTACTACCCTGGTCTGAGAACATAGATCTCATTTGCCTTTGTAAGGTATAAATAGTAACCATTGTGTCCTCAGTGAGAAAGCAGTTGAAACTGATCCAAGTTCAGAAAGTTGCTCAAGTTGAATATGTTTGGTTTGCATTAAAGAAGGGTGGATGTAGGCATTTACTTATGACATTGAAAGTGGCAATTCAGCTTAATGTCTAGCAAGGCCATGCTAGCTCTCAGTGGTTCTCTGTTCTCACCATATTTGTCAGCTCCTCCAGGGGTAAGTTACAGTGGCTACCAAACTGCATGTCGTTGGGGTTGTGGGAGGAAGCCAAAGGAGCCAGGCGGAACTAAGATCACAAGAAGGTGGAAACTCTACGCACACTGGTTATGTGAATCAAACTCATCCTTAGAGCTGTGATGCAGCATAGCTGCCCCACTATAATCTCTGTAAATTGGACATGCGGATATAAAATGTTTAACTACATGTGTAAAAGAGGCTTCATTTGTTTGTGGTACACCATTTATTGAAATGAGCACTGTACTACAAACATGCAAAGACACAGCTTTGAAAACTTTAAAATAGATGTTGTGAACTGTTTTCTCTTAAAAAGTGTCCCAAGTGAATATTTAACAAACTAACAGATTGTTAGTGCAAACAGATTTAGCTGAAGGTATACCAAGGTGTTTGTGCTGCCTGGATTCTATACTTCAATGTGAATTACATCCTGGTTTTGCTTCGGCTCAAAAGAAAGGTTGGCCTTTTCAGTCCGTGTATGCCAAACAAGCACCTAAAATGTAAAAAGAATAATTATTTGATGCTGTCTTTCTGGGAAAATGCTGTCAAATCCCTCTCCCTGTAGCTCTGAAAATTTCTAAAGTTGAATTAATTATCCAATGCTGCTTTAAAATTGTTGTGACTCTGCCTCCACAATATCAGGCAGTGTAATAAAGATAACACTTAATACTTTAACAAAAATTCTCATTCCCTCACCTTTTCCCAAGGGGTATAATTTCTCTAATTATTCTGTCAAAATTCCCCTCATCATTTTTAATACCTTGATTAAATCTCACCTTTTCTTGATCCAAAGGCAATTGCAGTTGCAAAGTAAGTAATTCTTGGGGGAACGGATTACTTCAGCTAGCTCTGTAGCGATGAGATACAGTACAGAAACAGGCACTTTGGCCCACTATGCCTATGTCAGTCATCAGAATCAAGTTTATTATCACTGGCCTTGTGTCGTGAAATTTGTTAACAGCAGCAGTTCAATACTATACATAATATAGATGAAAAATAAATCAATTACAAGTATATGTATATTGAATGGAATAAAAATTGTTTAAAAAAAGACAAATAATGCAGCTATAGAGGACCCTGGTCAGACCCCACTTGGAGCACTGTGCTCAGTTCTGGTCGCCTCACTACAGGAAGGATATGGAAGCCATAGAAAGGGTGCAGAGGAGATTTACAAGGATGGTGCCTGGACTGGAGAGCATGCCTTATGAGAATAGGTTAAGTGAACTCGGTCTTTTCTCCTTGGAGCGACGGAGGATGAGAGGTGACCTGATAGAAGTGTATAAGATGATGAGAGGCATTGATCATGTGGATTGTCAGAGGCTTTTTCCCAGGGCTGAAATGGTTGCCACAAGAGGACACAGGTTTAAGGTGCTGGGGAGTAGGTACAGAGGAGATGTCAGGGGTAAGGTTTTTACTCAGAGTGGTGAATGCGTGGAATGGGCTGCTGGCAACGGTGGTGGAGGCAGATACGATAGGGTCTTTTAAGAGACTTTTGGATAGGTACATGGAGCTTAGAAAAATATAGGGCTATGGGTAACCCTAGTAATTTCTAAGGTAGGGACATGTTCAGCACAACTTTGTGGGCCAAAGGGCCTGTATGTGCTGTAGGCTTTCTAGATATATATAGAAAGCCTACAGCACATACAGGCCCTTTGGCCCACAGTTGTATATATATTAAAATTATATATATTAAAGTTATATATACAAAGTTTTTTTATTTATATATATATATAAAAAAAAAGTAAGTTAGTGTTCATGGGTTCAATATCCATTTAGGAATCGGATGACAGAGGGGAAGAAGCTGTTCCTGAATTGCTGAGTGTGTGTCTTCAGGCTTCTGTACCTCCTACCTGATGGTAACAGAAAAGGGCATGCCCTGGGTGCTGGAGGTCCTTAATAAAGGACGCTGCCTTTCCCAGACACCGCTCCTTGAAGATGTCCTGGGTAATTTGTAGGCTAGTTCTCAAGATGGAGCTGACTAAATTTACCATCCTCTGCAGCTTCTTTCAGTCCTGTGCAGTAGTCCCCCCACCAGACAGTGATGCAGCCTGTCAGAATGCTCTACACGATATCTGTAGAAGTTTTTGAGTATATTTGACATACCAAAACTCTTCAAATTCCAAATGAAGTATAGCTGCTGCCTTGCTTTCTTTATAACTGCATCGATATGTTGGGACCAGGTTAGGTCCTCAGAGATCTTGACACTCAGGAACTTGAAACTGCTCTCTCTCTCTCCACTTCTGATCCCTCTGAGGATTGGTATGTGTTCCTTTGTCTTACCCTTCATGAAGTCCACAATCAGCTCTTTTGTCTTACTGATGAGTGCCAGGTTGTTGCTGCGACACCACTCCACTAGTTGGCATATCTTGTTCCTATACACTCTCTCCTCTCCATCTGAGACTCTTACCAACAATGGTTGTATTGTCAGCAAATTTATTTGATTTGATCTATGCCTAGCCACACAGGCATGGGTATAGAAAGAGTAGAGCAGTGGACTAAGCACACACCCCTGAGGTACACCAGTGTTGATGGCCAGCTAGGAGATGTTGTCACTAATCCACACAGATTGCGGTCTTCCAGTTAGGAAGTTGAGGATCCAATTTCAGACAGAGGTATAGAGGCCCAGGTTCTGCAACTTCTCAATTAGTATTGTGGGAATGGTATTAGATGTTGAGCTACAGTCGATAAACAGCATCCTGACATAGGTGTTTGTGTTGTCCGGGTAGTCTAAAGCCGTGTGGAGAGCCATTGAGATTGCAGCTGCTGTTGATCTATTGTGACAAAAGGCAAATTGCATTTGGTCCAGGTCCTTGCTGAGGCAGTTCAGTCTAGTCATGACCAACGTCTCAAAGCATTTCATCACTAGATGTGAGTGCTACCAGGCGATCGATAATCATTAAGGCAGCTCACATTGTTCTTCTTGGGCACTGGTATTGTTGCCTTTTTGAAGCAATTGGGAACTTCCGCCCAGTAGCAATGAGAGGTTGAAAATGTCCTTGAATACTCCCGCTAGTTGGTTGGCATAGGTTTTCAGAGCCTTACCAGGTACTCCATCAGGACCTTCCGCCTTGTGAGGGTCACCCTCTTTAAAGACAGCCTAACATCGACCTGTGAGACAAAGATCACAGGGTCATCAGCTGCAGCAGGAATCTTCACAGCTGTGGTTGTTTTTCCTTTCAAAGCGTGCACAGAAGGCACTAAGTTCATCTGGTAGTGAAGCATCACTACCACTCATACTATTGGGCTTCGCTTTATAAGAAGTAATGTCTTGCAGACCCTGCCAGAGTTGCCGTGCATCTGATGTCTCCTCCACCCTCATTTGAAAATGTCTCTTCGCCCTAGGAATAGCCCTCCACAAATCATAACCTGGCTTTCTGGTACAGGCCTGGGTTACCAAATTTGAATACCACAGATCTAGATTGACGTGCCTCCTGCTTCATCCACGTCTTTTGGTTTGGGAATCTACAGTAAGTCTTTGTTGGCACACACCCATCCACATAGGTTTTAATGAAGTCGGTAACAACTGCAGCATACTCATCCAGATTCAAAGATGAATCCCTGAATACAGTCCAGTCCACCAATTTAAAGTAGTCCTGTAGGTGCTCCTGTGCTTCACTTGTCCAAACCTTCTTGGTCCTCACTACTGGTGCTGCAGTCTTCAGTCTCTGCCTGTACACAGGGAGTAGAAGTACAGCCAGGTGATCAGACTTCCCAAAGTGAGGGCATGGAACAGCACAGTAGGCATTCATAATGGTGGTGTAACAATGGTCCAGTGTGTTCCCTCTGGTATGGTAAGTGATCTGTTGATTGTAATTGCTTAGTGATTTTTTAAAAATTTCAGACTGGCCTGGTTAAAATCCAAAACAATGGTGAAGGCATTAGGGTACACTGTTTCATGTGTAAACATAGAAACAGAAAACATAGAGCACAATACAGCCCACAAAGCTGTGCCGAACATGTCCCCACCTTGGAACTACCTAGGCTTTACCCATAGCCCTCTATTTTTCTAAGCTCCATGTAGCCGCCCAGGAGTCTCTTAAAAGACCCTATCATTTCCGCCTCCACCACCACTGCTGGCAGCCCATTCCACACACTCACCACTCTGTTCTAAAAAAAAATTAATTTACCTGACTTCTCCTCTGCACCTACTTTCAAGCACTTCAAAACTATGCTGTCTCGTGCTAGCCATTTCAGCCCTGGGAAAAAGCCTTGACTATCCACATGATCAACGTTTCCATGTTGATCCCATTGCTCAGATCATCTAAAACCTGATTGACATTTGCTGAGATGGAATGTATACTTACCAAAATGATCCATGAGATCTCCAGTGGTAGGTAAAAAGGACGGCACTTAACTGCTAGATATTCCAGGTCTGGCGAGCAGAGTTGGGACAGCACTGATATATTTGTGCACCGAGAAGAGTTGATCATGAGGCATACTCCTCCACCTCTACTTTTGGGAGACTCAGTTGGTCTATCCTGACAGTGTATAGTAAACCCTTCGATCAGAATCACTGCATCTGGTACGGAAGGGGTTAACCAGGATTCCGTGAAATGAAGGACACATGCGGTCCTAATATCTCTGCTCCAGCACCCTAGCTCTGAGATCATCGATCTGATTCACCAGAGACTGCATGTTTGCCAGCGAGTATCTATATTTACCAGCAATTGGTCTATAGGTTGTTATGCATTTCAAGTTCTCATCCAGATACATCTTGAGACATGAGAATATCTATCACCATCACTTTACTGTTTCAGATTGCAGCTACCCTCCGTTAGGAAATTTCTTTTCTTCAGAACCTATGTAATTATCTTACTACTCACAAATCTGAAAGTTGCTCACTATCAATCTTATCTATGGCTTTCATAACATTGTAACCAGCTGTCAAATTTTGTCTAAAATGTGTCCTCTGTTAAACAACCCCCCCCCCCCACCTTCAACCTGATTTTCTTCTAATGTCTTCTATGGCAGCTAAAAATTCTGGTAAACTCCTTTGCATCCCCTCCAATCTAATTATGGCTTGGCAAACAGAATTACACACAGTATGTCAGCATCCATATGCTTTCCAAGCTGCCGCCTTTAGAGTACTGTGGATAGAACTTTGTATACAAAGTTCTACCTGTTCCTCAATTCTCCCTAGAACCCAACCATCTATTTGACCCTTGCTGCACTCATTTTTCATCTCATCAATAACACACACTATCTTCCTCATTACCAACACCAGCACCAATCTTTGTCATCCACAAAACACCATACCTCCTACATTCATATCCAAACTATTTAGCTTGCTTTACAGATATCCATGTAAACTACATCAACGCATTAACCTCAGTGTATGTTCTCTAACCCACCCCTTCCTGTCATCCAAATTTTAATGATCTAGATTTGTTATATATCCATTAAAAAAACTATCAAAAGTTTAACCAAAATTTTAAAAAAACTATTAATCAGATTCATTGACCATCCCTTCATTGTGAAAAGATTTAAAAGGCAAATAATCAGCTAAACATGTAGTGAATTTCTTATGATTTGATTTACCCAGATCTGAGAAGAATTGGTACTTATCAAATTAACATCATGCTTTAATTTTTTACCAAACGGTTTATTATTTCCAAATTATTGGTTAGTACTTGGATTACAGTATTTTCCCCAACGTAGTTTGTTTCATTCTTTGTTCCCATTAATCTATGGTCTGCCCCACTCTCCTATCAGATTCCTTCTTCACCTTTGTCTCTTCCACCCATCACCTCCCAGCTTCTCACATCATTTCCTTACATACACCCTTCACCTCTCTCCCCTTCCCTCTCTTACCTTGCCTCACCCATTATCTGACAGCTTATGTTCCCTCCCCCCTACCCCCTTTTATTCTGGCTTGTGACCTCTTCCAATCCCAATGAAGGGTTTTGGTCTGAAATGTCAACTGTTTATTTCCTTCTGCAGATGCTACCTCACCAGCTGAATTGCTCCAGCATTTTCAGTTTCGCAAGTCATTCCCTGCATGTTATTTGCCTCAGTTCAAAGGAAGCTATTTTCCCTTTGAATCAGCTATAGATTCTGTCTCCTTTATCATTGCAAGTCAGATCAGCAGCAAATAAAAATTGTTTGTGCAAGGGAATCATGTTATGCCAATTGCACAGAATTGACCTGACCTGTCAAAGCAGAAAAGTACAGTGTATGCTGTTACTTCATATTTGCTTATAGAACTTAAAAATACTGGCCAAGTCTATCCCCGAAGTCATGAGAAAGTACAACAGAGCAAAGTCTTAAAAAATATACACAGACATGGTGGAGGATTACAAATACCTGGGGATACGAATTGACAATAAACTGGACTGGTCTAAGAACACTGAGGCTGTCTACAAGGAGGGTCAGAGCCCTCTCTACTTCCTGAGGAGACTGAGGTCCTTTAACATCTGCCGGACGATGCTGAAGATGTTCTACGAGTCTGTGGTGGTCAGTGCTATCATGTTTGCTGTTGTGTGCTGGGGCAGCAGGCTGAGGGTAGCAGACACCAACAGAATCAACAAACTCATTCGTAAGGCCAGTGATGTTGTGGGGATGGAACTGGACTCTCTGATGGTGGTGTCTGAAAAGAGGATGCTGTCTAAGTTGCATGCCATCTTGGACAATGTCTCCCATCCATGACATAATGTACTGGATGGGCACAGGAGTACATTCAGCCAGAGACTCATTCCACCGAAATGCAACACAGAGCGTCATAGGAAGTCATTCCTGCCTATGGCCATCGAACTTTACAACTCCTCCCTTGGAGGGTCAGACACCTTGAGCCAATAGGCTGGTCCTGGACTTATTTCATAATTTACTGGCATAATTTACATATTACTATTTAACTATGTATGGTTTTATTACTATTTATTATTTATGGTGTAACTGTAACGAAAACCAATTTCCCCCGGGATCAATAAAGTATGACTATGACTATGACTATGACTAAATAAAAGCTCAAAATGCTAGATGCACTCAGCAAGTCAGGCCACATCTGTGGAAAGAGAAACAAAGTGAATTTTTCAGGTCCAAGACAGGAACGAGCTTCAACTTTTATCTGAGGTCCAATTGGTCATTTTGCTGAAGATGTTGCAATTCTTAGTGCTCACACAGATCCTTTCCGATCTTGGTTCAATAGTGACATAACAGCAATCAGTAAAAACCAAACTAGCAGCAGCTGGTGTTATAGATCAGTTAATACACGTAGTCATACCTTAGTGCAGTTAGCAGCTTTTGGCTCAAGTTCTTGGACAGTTGTGATTTGTTTCAGAAAGTCTGATTCCTGCATGCCAGGCTGTGATCCACCTCGTCTGAAGACGGCTTTAGGATTTGATAAAATAACTTTCAAATTCACAGCAAATCCTATATGAAAACAAAACGAGAACTTGCTTTTGTATTTAAAAACAAATGGGGTTGCTTGGGAGCAATCATGCTGTCTAGAAATCCTTCCATGATGTGTTTGTATGGTAGCTTTCTGCTTTTTATGTACCATTTACCATTTGCACTGGAGTGATCAGCCAAAGTGGTTTTGAGTGATCTCTTGCCCATGCCAATGTAAAAGGCAAGTAGACCTACTTGTTTTCGTGTGCACAGTTGATCATGCCAATTCTAAAGATGGAGAATGCTAACTAAAGTAAGTTGGGTTCTTTTCTACGTGGGTTCAATTTCCTCCGCCATCTGTAAGAAATTGTACATTTTCCCCATGACCCAGTGAGTTTCCTTTGGGTGCTCCCACGGTCCAAAGATTTGCTGGTTGGTAGGTTAATTGGTCATTGTAAATTGTACTGTGATTAGGCTAGGATAAAATCAGGGGTTTGCTGGGAGGCGTGGCTCAAAGGGCCGTCCTGTATCTCAATAAGTATATGACAGAGCATGATCCATTCAGTCCGTATCCACAGTAAGCTGCAAATAAATGAAGCCTGCACTAGATTGAAAGGGCTCCACAAAAGTTTACCTTTTTTTTATTAAATCCACAGCTATTAGTAGGCTTTGAGTTTTAAATGATTGATCATATAATAATTATTTAGAAACATAGAAACATAGAAAATAGGTGCAGGAGTAGGCCATTCGGCCCTTCGAGCCTGCACCGCCATTTATTATGATCATGGCTGATCATCCAACTCAGAACCCAGCCTTCCCTCCATACCCCCTGACCCCTGTAGCCACAAGGGCCATATCTAACTTCCTTTTAAACATAGCTAATGAACTGGCCTCAACAGTTTGCTGTGGCAGAGAATTCCACAGATTCACCACTCTCTGTGTGAAGAAGTTTTTCCTAATCTCGGTCCTAAAAGGCTTCCCCTCTATCCTCAAACTGTGACCCCTCGTTCTAGACCTCCCCAACATCGGGAACAATCTTCCCGCATCTAGCCTGTCCAATCCCTTTAGGATCTTATACGTTTCAATCAGATCCCCCCTCAATCTTCTAAATTCCAACGAGTACAAGCCCAGTTCATCCAGTCTTTCTTCATATGAAAGACCTGCCATCCCAGGAATCAATCTGGTGAACCTTCTTTGTACTCCCTGTATGGCAAAGATGTCTTTCCTCAGATTAGGGGACCAAAACTGCACACAATACTCCAGGTGTGGTCTCACCAAGGCCTTGTACAACTGCAGTAGTACCTCCCTGCTCCTGTACTCGAATCCTCTCGCTATAAATGCCAGCATACCGTTCGCCTTTTTCACCGCCTGCTGTACCTGCATGCCCACTTTCAATGACTGGTGTATAATGACACCCAGGTCTCGTTGCACCTCCCCTTTTCCTAATCGGCCACCATTCAGATAATAATCTGTTTTCCTATTTTTGCCACCAAAGTGGATAACTTCACATTTATCCACATTAAATTGCATCTGCCATGAGTTTGCCCACTCACCCAAGCTATCCAAGTCACCCTGCATCCTCTTAGCATCCTCCTCACTGCTAACACTGCCACCCAGCTTTGTGTCATCCGCAAACTTGGAGATGCTGCATTTAATTCCCTCATCCAAGTCATTAATATATATTGTAAACAACTGGGGTCCCAGCACTGAGCCTTGCGGTACCCCACTAGTCACCGCCTGCCATTCTGAAAAGGTCCCGTTTATTCCCACTCTTTGCTTCCTGTCTGCTAACCAATTCTCCACCCACACCAATACCTTACCCCCAATACCGTGTGCTTTAAGTTTGCACACTAATCTCCTATGTGGGACCTTGTCAAAAGCCTTTTGAAAATCCAAATATACCACATCCACTGGTTCTCCCCTATCCACTCTACTAGTTACATCCTCAAAAAATTCTATGAGATTCGTCAGACATGATTTTCCTTTCACAAATCCATGCTGACTTTGTCCGATCATTTCACCGCTTTCCAAATGTGCTGTTATCACATCCTTGATAACTGACTCCAGCAGTTTCCCCACCACCGACGTTAGGCTAACCGGCCTATAATTCCCCGGTTTCTCTCTCCCTCCTTTTTTAAAAAGTGGGGTTACATTAGCCACCCTCCAATCCTCAGGAACTAGTCCAGAATCTAACGAGTTTTGAAAAATTATCACTAATGCATCCACTATTTCTTGGGCCACTTCCTTAAGCACTCTGGGATGCAGACCATCTGGCCCTGGGGATTTATCTGCCTTCAATCCCTTCAATTTACCTAACACCACTTCCCTACTAACATGTATTTCGCTCAGTTCCTCCATCTCACTGGACCCTCTGTCCCTTACTATTTCTGGAAGATTATTTATGTCCTCCTTAGTGAAGACAGAACCAAAGTAATTATTCAATTGGTCTGCCATGTCCTTGCTCCCCATAATCAATTCACCTGTTTCTGTTTGCAGGGGACCTACATTTGTCTTTATCAGTCTTTTCCTTTTTACATATCTATAAAAGCTTTTACAGTCCGTTTTTATGTTCTCTGCCAGTTTTCTCTCATAATCTTTTTTCCCCTTCCTAATTAAGCCCTTTGTCCTCCTCTGCTGAACTCTGAATTTCTCCCAGTCCTCAGGTGAGCCATTTTCTCTGGCTAATTTGTATGCTACTTCTTTGGAATTGATACTATCCCTAATTTCTCTTGTCAGCCACGGGTGCACTACCTTCCTTGATTTATTCTTTTGCCAAACTGGGATGAACAATTGTTGTAGTTCATCCATGCAACCTTTAAATGCCTGCCATTGCATATCCACCGTCAATCCTTGAAGTGTCATTTGCCAGTCTATCTTAGCTAATTCATGTCTCATACCTTCAAAGTTACCCCTCTTTAAGTTCAGAACCTTTGTTTCTGAATTAACTACGTCACTCTCCATGTTAATGAAGAATTCCACCATATTATGGTCACTCTTACCCAAGGGGCCTCTCACGACAAGATCGCTAATTAACCCTTCCTCATTGCTCAAAACCCAGTCCAGAATAGCCTGCTCTCTAGTCGGTTCCTCGACATGTTGGTTCAAAAAACCATCCCGCATACATTCCAAGAAATCCTCTTCCTCAGCACCTTTACCAATTTGGTTCACCCAGTCTACATGTATTTAAGAGTGGACATGTGGCCAAGTGGTTAAGGCATTGGACTAGCGACCTGAAGGTCGTGAGTTCGAACCCCAGCCGAGGGAACGTTTTGCGTCCTTGAGCAAGGCACTTAATCACACATTGCTCTGCGACAACACTGGTGCCAAGCTATATGGGTCCTAATGCCCTTCCCTTGAACAACATTCATGCCGTGGAGAGGGGAGACTTGCAGCATGGGCAACTGCTGGTCTTCCATACAACCTTGCCCAGGCCTGTGCCCTGGAGAGTGAGGACTTTCCAGGCGCAGATCTATGCTCTCGCAAGACTAACGGATGCCTTTAATTAACTTATTTAAGAATTTATGCATCGTTCTGAACCATAACAGTTCCATTAGTTTTAAGCAATTTTACTAGTCCATTTTAAATTGTGTAAGTGAGGTGCTTGCATTAAAAAAAGTTTTTCTCATGATAAATCTATTCTTTTCTCAAAAATACACTTTGCTTTGTTACCCACTTTTTAAAATTTCATGCACTTTATAAACAGAGTTAAACACAAAAGATTTTATGTTAATGACTATACAACTGAATTTCAGGTGGCAAGTCAGTGTGGCAGGTGTAATGTCACATGCGTTTTACATTGTGCCCTTGTGCAAAACTTACCGCCATCATTTGCAGTTTTATCAGTTTTCAATGGGGATAAAACAGTCATAGAAAACAATCACGTTTGCCTGGAAATCTAAAGTCCAGTGGTTGCTGAAGATGTACTGCTTGCATCCCAAAAGAAAATCATCCCTGAAGGTCGGTCTTTGTATTTGGAAAAGCTACTGCTGTTGTAACCATGCATGCTGCAATTATTTGGGAGTCTCTGCCTTCTCAAGTAAGGATTATTATTGATGAGAGGGTTAGAGAACTGAAAATAAATGAAAACTTAATCTGGTGATTTGAGATTTACACCCTTGTATAATTTGATCATCTGATTTTTGAAGTGACATTATTTATTTATGGTATGTCCATACAATGCATGTTATTGATGATTCAATTATCTGAAATATAACCTTGGGAGATGCAGTTCATCAAATTCCATCCCCGTCAATGCTTTCTGAGTCCGACTTCTACACAAGAGTTTTCAATCTCATAAGGATTCCTCGTAACTGCTAAGAAATTTATGTTTGACTCAAAGCAAAAGTTGAAATAACAATATTGTAAAATAATGGTATTAAAATGTAAAGGAAGAAAGGACTTTTATCATTACGATTTCCTCTGTTCAGTGTATTAAAACAAGACAGCAATGTGACAATATGACAATATTGGACAATATGAGTGAGGTTGATGTTCTGGAGCATGTTGATATTAAGGGAGAGGAGGTGTTGGAGTTGTTAAAATACATTAGGACGGGTAAGTCCCTGGGGCCTAACGGAATATTCCCCAGGCTGCTCCACGGGGCAAGGGAAGAGATTGCTGAGACTCTGGCTAGGATTTTTAAGTCCTCGTTGTCTACAGGAATGGTACTGGAGGATTGGAGGGAGGCAAATGTTGTCCCCCTGTTCAAAAAAGGTAGTAGGGCTGGTCTGGGTAATTATAGACCAGTGAGCCATACGTCTGTGGTGGGAAAGCTGTTGGAAAAGATTCTTAGAGATAGGATCTATGGGCATTTAGAGAATCATGGTCTGATCAGGGACAGTCAGCATGGCTTTGTGAAGGGCAGATCGTGTCTAACAAGCCTGATAGAGTTCTTTGAGGAGGTGACCAGGCATATAGATGAGGGTAGCGCATTGGATGTGATCTATATGGATTTTAGTAAGGCATTTGACAAGGTTCCACACGGTAGGGTTATTCAGAAAGTCAGAAGGCATGGGATCCAGGGAAGTTTGGCCAGGTGGATTCAGAATTGGCTTGCCTGCAGAAGGCAGAGGGTCATGATGGAGGGAGTACATTTAAATTGGAGGGTTGTGACTAGTGGTGTCCTACAAGGATCTGTTCTGGGACCTCTACTTCTCGTAATTTTTATTAACGACCTGGATGTGGGGGTAGAAGGGTGGGTTGGCAAGTTTGCAGATGACACAAAGGTTGGTGGTGTTGTAGATAGTGTAGAGGATTGTCGAAGATTGCAGAGAGACATTGATAGGATGCAGAAGTGGGCTGAGAAGTGGCAGATGGAGTTCAACCTGGAGAAGTGTGAGGTGGTACACTTTGGAAGGACAAACTCTAAGGCAGAGTACAAAGTAAATGGCAGGATACTTGGTAGTGTGGAAGAGCAGAGGGATCTGGAGGTACATGTCCACAGATCCCCGAAAGTTGCCTCACAGGTAGATAGGGTAGTTAAGAAAGCTTATGGGGTGTTAGCTTTCATAAGTCGGGGGATAGAGTTTAAGAGTTGCGATGTAATGATGCAGCTCTATAAAACTCTGGTTAGGCCACACTTGGAGTACTGTGTCCAGTTCTGGTCACCTCACTATAGGAAGGATGTGGAAGCATTGGAAAGGGTACAGAGGAGATTTACCAGGATGCTGCCTGGTTTAGAGAGTATGCATTATGATCAGAGATTAAGGGAGCTAGGGCTTTACTCTTTGGAGAGAAGGAGGATGAGAGGAGACATGATAGAGGTGTACAAGATAATAAGTGGAATAGATGGAGTGGATAGCCAGCGCCTCTTCCCCAGGGCACCACTGTTCAATTTCAAGAGGACATGGCTTTAAGGTAAGGGGTGGGAAGTTCAAGGGGGATATTAGAGGAAGGTTTTTTACTCAGAGAGTGGTTGGTGCGTGGAATGCACTGCCTGAGTCAGTGGTGGAGGCAGATACATTAGTGAAGTTTAAGAGACTACTAGACAGGTATATGGAGGAATTTAAGATGGGGGGTTATATAGGAGGTAGGGTTTGAGGGTCAGCACAACACTGTGGGCTGAAGGGCCTGTACTGTGCTGTACTATTCTATGTTTTAATGTAGTATTTTCAACATTTTTTAATTTTGTGAGGTTTTGAATGAATCGAAAATGGACTGCAATCAATTTTGAGCTTAGGAGGACGAAGGCACTTAACGGAAACTCCTTTGCTTGTATCTTCAGAAATAGCTCAATTTCTATCTTTAATATCTCTATTTTTCTCTTTTCAGGGTTCTTTTGAAGACCCTGATCTAGAGTTACATGCTGACTTCAGTTTTTTGTGGGAATGGGACCCGCTCTCAGGGTCTCATGACTGGCTGGTATTTGATATACCAAGGACACGGTCTAGAAGACTAGCGCCTTCAGGGTTCCAGGATTTTGTGACTCTGGAGGCGGGCAGACATGAGGCTGGTGCCGCTGCAGAAAACTGGTGTTTTGTGGGAGATGGACGATCGAAAGCAGCAAGCTGGCTGTGTGCCCAGAGACCTGAGTTCTTTGGGCACAGAGCTTGGAAGGAGCGACGCAACAGATTTTTAACACCATAAATCAGCGAGTTGTTTTGTTATGTCTCCCCTTTCGCTGTGAAATGGAGATACCTCTTTTTTCCTTATTAGGCAGGTAGAGAGCCTGTGGTGTGCTGAATACCTGGTAGTCTTTGGGGTACTGCAAGTTTGTGTCTTTATTGATGCTTTGCTGCACACTTGACTGCTTGGTGGGGGTGCCGTTGCTTTTTTTTGGGGGGGGGTTGTTGCTTTGCTGCTGCTTATGCATGGGAGGGGGAAGCTGGGGTTCTAACATTTAGCTGTCATTCATTCTTTGGGGCACTCTGTTTTCGTGGATGTTTATGAAAATGTATTTCAGAATGTATTTTGTATACATTTCTCTGACATTAAGTGTACCCATTGAAACCTATTGATTGCAAAAATGATGCCATAACTTGTGTTGGAATTACCAATATTCTACCGGTGTCCTGCAGAGCAATAGGGAGTGCATGTGTAAGGATTAGGGGAATGAGTATGAGAAGCATGCACAAATGTGTTGGGGAACCAACTGTGTGGTGGGGACCCCATGGGAAATTGGCACGTGTCACCCATGTACAGTGGCATGCAGAAGTTTGGGCACCCCTGGCCAAAATTTCTGTTACTGTGAATAACTAGGCGAGTAAAAGATGAACTGATTTCCAAAAGGCATAATGTTAAAGATGACACATTTCTTTAATATTTTAAGCAAGAAAACTTATTTTATTTCCATCTTTTACAGTTTCAAAATAACAAAAATGGAAAAGGGCCTGAAGCAAAAATTTTGGCACTCTGCATGATCAGTACTTGCAAAAGGCTTCTAGTTCTGTGAGATCCTTGGGCCGTCTTGCATGCACTGCTCTTTTGAGGTCTAGCCACAGATTCTCGATGATGTTCAGGTCAGGGGACTGTGAGGGCCATGGCAAAACCTTCAGCTTGCGCCTCTTGAGGTAGTCCATTGTGGATTTTGAGGTGTGTCTAGGATCATTATCCTGTTGTAGAAGCCATGCTCTTTTCATCTTCGGCTTTTTTACAGACAGTGTGATGTTTGTTTCCAGAATTTGCAGGTATTTAATTGAATTCATTCTTCCCTCCACCAATAAATGTTCCCCGTGCCACTGGTTGCAACACAAGCCCAAAGCATAATCGATCCACCCTTGTGCTTAACAGTTGGAGAGGGGTTCTTTTCATGAAATTCTGCACCCTTTTTTCTCCAAACATACCTTTGCTCATTGCAGCCAAAAAGTTCTATTCAAAAGGTTCAAAGGAACATCTAAACAAGCTTGATGTATTGTGGTCTAATGAAGTTAAAATAGGACTTTTTGGCCGCAATGAGCAAAGGTATGTTACTTAAGCCAGAGTGCCTGGGCAAAAGTTAACCAAAACCATTTCTCTGATACTAGTGAATGCAGAAAATAGGTATGAGCTTCAAACCAGAATGACTCACTGAACATTTTTAAATGTAATGGAGCTGGTGTTTGCCTACCTGCCATATCGATGGCGAAGGGTCTGTCTGGTCTCCAGCCTGTATACCAGCCCACCACGTGGCCTTGTTCCACAAGTGGCCGCTCATACCGACGGCCCCCAGCCAATCCCACCGGCCAGACAGCCACCTTTTTGGTGTAACGCATCTAGAAAAGCACCAAGGCAAGCAAATGATTAACCAGCAAGTGCAGGAATTGCCTTCACTAGCAGAAGAAGTGAATGATATAGTTGGATAATACAGTAACATTTTTCCTGTCCTCAGTTGTACAAAAGGCTTTGGGACCACTCCCTACTTCTGAACACTCCTCTGGCAGATGATACTGAGTCAATCCACATCTGATGCACACTGTTCAGCAACTGGTTGGTCAACATACTGTGTACATTCACGTGCAGGGAAGTAATCACTAGCTTGCTCACATCCCTATTAAAGCCCTCCCCAACACTGAGCACACTTAGAAGGAGGTTTGCCACAAGAAAGCAGCAGCCATCCTCAAGGACCCCCACCATCCAGACCATTTCTCTTCTCGCTGATGCCACCAGGAAGGAGATACAGGAGACTTGGGTCCCACACCACCAGGTTCAAGAATGATTATTACCATTTAATCATCAGGCTTCTGAAGCAGCACAGATAGTATAGCTCACCTCAACTCTGAAATGATTCCACAGCCTATGGACTTAATTTCCTATTATTACTTATTTACCTTTTTTTTGTATTTGCAGCTCGTCCTCTTTTGCTCTTTGTCAATCTTTGTGATTCTATTGTAAGCTTTGTTCTGTAAATGGTGACATATACGTGACCCTGGGCCTTTTATGTCTTGGCAAAGGCCATCAGGTATTCTTCAGAGCGTGCTGTGATGGCGTTGTCAACTACATACTTTGAAGGTATTCTTCAGAGCGTGCTGTGATGGCGTTGTCAACTACATACTAAAGCTCCATGATAGTGGTGGTGCTGACCTTGTTCTTGGCCTTGAACTGCTTGAGGTTGAAATGATTAGATTAGATTATGAAGACACGCAGTCCTCTTTTATTGTCATTTAGTAATGCATGCATTAAGAAATGATACAATATTTCCTCCGGTGTGATATCACAAAACACAGGACAGACCAAGAATGAAAAAAACTAACAAAACCACATAATTATAACATATAATTACAACAGTGAAACAATACCACAACTTGATGAAGAAGTCCATGAGCACAGTAAAAGTTCAAAGTTTCTCAAATGTCCCACATCTCACGCAGACGGAGAGAAGGAAGAAAAACTCTCCCGGCCATACCCGACCACGGTCCGACTCCGAGTCATCCTAAAACTTTGAGCTCTGATCAGCTCTCCGACACCAAGTACTGAGCACCATCACTCTCTGAAGGATTCGACCTCCTTCTCGGTCGCCAACAGTGGGAAAAGCCGGGGATTTTGAGGCCTACCCTCCGAAAGATTCCCGACCGCGCAGTAACGACAGCAGCAGACGAGCGTTTCGGAAATTTTTCCAAATGTTCCTCTGTGCTTTCACATCCATCTTCATCAAATCAGAATTGTCCACAGCCCCTATTTAACAGATATTTTTCATCGGAGGGCTGCGCACGCGCGGCACGCTGCTTCTCTTCTCCTTCCGCCGATTGCTGTGCATTCTATGTATGATTGGGATTCCCTGTGGCAGGTCTTGGCCAAAGGGGTGAGGGATGGGAGTAATAAAGATGGCAAATAGGGTGGGCACAATGATGCAGTCCTGTGAAGGGTTCTGATTCAACAACGCTGTTGCTGAGAACATGCCATGCAATAACCTCAATATCGGTAAGTACTTTTTGGGTCAGCTATGTCTTGAAAATATATGTCAGAGAGCTTGGAAGTCTATGTCAGGATTACATTCGCCACCACCGAATTGCCATTCATCCAGCTCTCCATAAAAGTTGATGATATGGCCCTTGAAAATCTAGACCACTTTCCATTCCTTGGCAGCATTCTTTCCTCAAAGACAGTCACCGATTCAGAGATATACCACTGCTTGAGTAGTGCTTGTGGAAGTTCTGTGAGATTAAGGATAAAAGCCCTTGAAGACCAGGCCCAAACAAAACTTTTGTTTCTTTCGACATTAGCATGATGAGGCTACATTCAGGGTGGAGGCGCAACACCTTATATTCTGTCTGGAGAGCACCCAACCAAGAGTGGGCATGAATATTGATTTCTCTTTCTGGGAAAAACAATCTCCTCCCCCTCCCCTCTTCTTCTATTACCAACTCCGGCTTCTTACCTATTCTCACCTCTCCACCTTCCCTTTCTCCTATTAGATTACTTTAGCTCCAGCCCCCTACCTTTCCCACCCAGCTGCCTTCACCTATCACCTTCTGCTATCCTCCATCCCTCCCTCCCCTCCAGCCCCCTACCTTTCCCACCCAGCTGCCTTCACCTATCACCTTCTGCTATCCTTCTTCCCTCCCTCCCCCACCGCCCACCTTTTTATTTTGGCATCTTCCCCCATCTTTTCCAGTCCTGAAAAAGGATCTCGGCCCAAAACATCAACTGTTTGTTCATTTCCATAGATGCTGCCTGACATGTTGTGTTCCTCCAGCACTTTTGTAGAGTACTTTAGATTTTCAGCATCTGCAGAATTTCTTCTGTTTATAATCTCTGGCAATGCTTAATTGTAAAAATAACTGGAGCACCCGAAGATCTGACCAGTGACAAAATGCAAAAAGACAGAACTGCCCCTAAGGGCCTTTTGGATGGAGAGGTGACAGCCACAGCATTCTTTCTTTCTGCATGTGATACAAAAACTTTTAGGTGATCTTGACTTTCTCCCATTCATATTGAATTTTAATGAAGGAGGTTTTGAAGTTTGTGCATCGGGTTCTCATATTCAATATTGCTCATAATCAGAGAGTGATTGTTAATCAGGACCATATAAAGAGTACAAGTATTAACAGAAACTATCATGTTAATTGTTTGTAAGCTTACATTTAAATTGTCTTTCCTACATTACAATGAGGAGCTGAATGATGGAGCATCTACAGTCGGTACCTGAGAGCCCTGGAACAATACCACCAAAGATCCTTATGAAAGATTGAGCATCAGCTGGAAGGGCAAACACATAAACAAACTCCAGCACACTGGAGGAGGCCAACATGAACAGCATCTCCACTACAATAAAGCAATACCAATTCCGATTGATAGGTCATGTCATCCGGATGCCAAACTCTTGTATTCCCAAACAGATCCTTTACTCCGGGTTGAAGGAAGATCAGTAGGCCCTCAGTGGGCAAAGGAAACATTTCAAAGATAACATCAAAGTCAGCCTGAAGAAATTCAATATTACATCTAAAAACTAGGAAGACATTGCACTCAATACACCTGGAGGAAATTCGTTCAAGAGGGAGATGTAGTACACAAGAGCATGCTCTGTTGTGCTGGAGAACATGTGGCAGAGACTGAACAACCAGATTACCTACATTGTACCAGGTTTTTTTTGCACCGTTCTCTGTAAACTCTAGACTGTTGTGCGTGAAAATCCCAGGAAACCAGCGATTTCTGACATGCTCAAACCACCCTTTCTGGCATCAACAATCATTTCAGTCAAAGTCACTTAGATCATATTTCTTCCCCGTGCTGATGAACGACAACTGACCACGTCTGCATCTTTTAATGCATTGAGTTGCCAGCACGTGATTGGCTGATTAGATATTTACATTAACAAGCAGGTGGACAGGTGTACCAAACAAAGTGGCCACTGAGTGCATGTTGCGTAAGGACAGCCAGAGGAGTTGGTTAAAAACAAGGTCATGCTTGACCAAGTATGATTTAAACTCTTTGATACATGGATCTTCACAAATTCTCTCACAGAACCCTGCTATAAAGACAGAAAGCAATGAGAGGTGGAAAGCGTTGTTTTACAGAACTTCTGTTTTAGTAAAGCAGCCAGCATAATCAAAGACCCCACCCACCCTGGACATTCTTTCCTTTCCCCTCGTCCATCAGGCAGAAGAAACAAAAGCCTGAGTGTATGTACAAGGACAGCTTCTATAGTCCTGTTATAAGACTGTTGAATAGTCCCTGATAAAATGGTGTCTTGACCTCACGATCTACTTCATTATGATCCTTCACCTTAATGACTATCTGCACTGTACTTTCTCTGTAACTGTGGCACTTTATTCTGCATTCTGTTACTGTTTTATTCTGTACTACCTCAATGCACTGTTGTAATGAATTTATCTATTTGAACTGTATATGAGGCAAGTTGTTTTTAGAAGTTTTTTTTAAGAAAATGGGCCATTGTTTAAATAGAGTGCAGAGCAAAGCATGTTTTGCACTGCCATGTGTTGTTCTGCAGTTTGTTCAGAGAGCAATTAAAATCCCAGCTCATCTTTCAGATATGAGCTGGGAATACATGAGGATACAGTAGCAGCTGCCCGCTGATACACTGATAACTTCAAAAGTTGTTATAATTCCCTCAAAAATTCTGCAGGCTTGCCAAGTGTCATTCACAATAGATGAAGAGCATTACATAATTTCATACAAATTGTTTAGGAAACTAGCAATCTGGAGTATCACTCTGGTTATAAATCTCACTCCTAGCTACTCCCTTATGTACACCAATTCTCACTAGCTTTTATCAAAGGAGCCCATAAACAGATCACTACATTGGAGGAACCACTCGGATATATCACATTCCTCACATTAATGATCCTTTGGTGGACACAATCCCAAGGCAGCTGTGGGTAATTCTGGATTTGAATCCTAAAGCACCAACTTCTTCCTCTTTTGGAAAGCTCCTTAAAACCTTCAACTTTGACCAAGCTTTGGGTCATCTGATCAGACACCTCCAGCTGTGATTGGTCTCACATTTTGTTTGATCATATTCCTGCAATGTACCTTAAGGTATTAAAGTCACAAGTTGTTGATGTGCACCTTCCAGAGCATTCCTTTCAAGAAGCTTTAGCGTTTGAACCAAGGTCTTCCAGATTGCTTGGAGGAGCAAGTAGATGAGCCACATGTGAACATATCGCCATTTTTGTGGCTCTCCAAGGCACTGCCACTCATGATGATCAATAGATGTCTTTTGAGCATGGGAAGGGCTTGTCTAGTAGCAATGCTGTTCAGGAAACCTTCCTGCTACAAGATGTCTTTCCCGGCTACAAAGTTTTGCTAACAGTGTTTCTTGTTAATTCAGGGTTGAAAGTCAACAACTGATGTCTCAGATAACAAAAATACTTAACAGGAAAGAACATTAAAAAAAATGCCTTGTGTTTTGACCACAATGTTACTAGATATGTTTGGGCTTCAGATTCCTGCAGGCCTCCCAGTTCAATGTTCTTTTAATGAAAACTTGTAAGATACTTTGTTGCACTGACAAGTGCAGTGAGAGAAGCAGCAAACCTGCCCAAGGCAACACTGGCAATATGCCGACAAGTTCAACCATCAAATCATTCAGCCCACCCAAAGACTAGGCATTTTGGGGCACCTGGAATGGTAAAAACATGGGTAAACAACCAAGTTAGTGGAAATAATGTAGGAGATTTCACTTCAAACCTTCTCAATCCTAACCAAAATAGGGAAGGAGATAAACTAATTGGTTGTAACTAGCAGAATAGATAAGGGATAACCAGTGGAAAACAAAAGAATATACAAACCAGGAGCAGGAATGGGCTGCACACCTTCCTCCACTACTGAATAAGATCATAAGACCATAAGACAAAGGAGCAGAAGTCGGCCATTCGGCCCATCAAGTCTGCTCCGCCATTTTATCATGAGCTGATCCATTCTCCCATTTAGTCTACTCCCCCGCCTTCTCACCATAACCTTTGATGCCCTGGCTACTCAGATACCTATCAATCTCTGCCTTAAATACACCCAATGACTTGGCCTCCACTGCTGCCCATGTCAACAAATTCCATAGATTCACCACCCTCTGACGAAAAAAATTTCTTCGCATTTCTGTTCTGAATGGGCGCCTTTCAATCCTTAAGTCATGCCCTCTTGTACTAGACTCCCCCATCATGGGAACCAACTTTGCCACATCCACTCTGTCCATGACTTTCAACATTCGAAATGTTTCTATGAGGTCTCCCCTCATTCTTCTAAACTCCAAGGAATACAGTCCAAGACCGGACAAACGTTCCTCATATGTTAACCCTCTCCTTCCCGGAATCATTCTAGTGAATCTTCTCTGTACCCTCTCCAATGTCAGCACATCCTTTCTTAAATAAGGAGACCAAAACTGCCCACAGTACTCCAAGTGAGGTCTCACCAGTACCTTATAGAGCCTCAACATCACATCCCTGCTCCTATACTCTATTCCTCTAGAAATGAATGCCAACATTGCATTCGCCTTCTTCACTACTGACTCAACCTGGAGGTTAACCTTAAGTCTATCCTGTACGAGGACTCCCAAGTCCCGTTGCATCTCAGAACTTTGAATTAGTTCCCCATTTAAATAATAGTCTGCCCGTTTATTTCTTCTGCCAAAGTGCATAACCATACACTTTCCAACATTGTATTTCATTTGCCACTTCTTTGCCCATTCTTCCAATCTATCCAAGTCTCTCTGCAGACTCTCTGTTTCCTCAGCACTACTGGCCCCTCCACCTATCTTCGTATCGTCAGCAAACTTAACCACAAAGCCATCTATTCCATAATCCAAATCGTTGATGTACAATGTAAAAAGAAGCGGCCCCAACACAGACCCCTGTGGAACACCACTGGTAACCGGCAGCCAACCAGAATAGGATCCCTTTATTCCCACTCTCTGTTTCCTGCCAATCAGCCAACGCTCTATCCACGTATGTAACTTTCCCATAATTCCATGGGCTCTTATCTTGTTAAGTAGCCTCATGTGTGGCACCTTGTCAAAGGCCTTCTGAAAATCCAAATATACAACATCCACTGCATCTCCCTTGTCTAGCCTACTTGTAATTTCCTCAAAAAATTGTAATAGGTTTGTCAGGCAGGATTTTCCTTTAAGGAATCCATGCTGAGTTCTGCCTATCTTGTCATATGCCTCCAGGTACTCTGTAATCTCATCCTTGACAATCAACTCCAACAACTTTCCAACCATCTATGTCAAGCTAACAGGTCTGTAATTTCCTTTTTGCTTCCTTGCCCCCTTCTTAAATAGCAGAGTGACATTTGCAATCTTCCAGTCCTCCGGAACCATGCCAGAATCTATTTATTAAAGATCACATCAATTCCACATTTGCATTTACTTGTAGTAAACTTTCGCACTGTTGCTTATCAATATTTGCCTTTAAGAAAATTAAATGAGATCAGTACTGCACAAATATAGACACAAAGTTCTACATAACTGAAGTATAACCTCTCCAATTTTGTATTTAATGTCCCTCTCAATAATCAATAATCTTGTTAGCTTCCCTTATGACTTGCAGTATTATGTACTGTAGGATTCTGATGTTTTAACCCAAGTTTCTTTCAGAAGTTCGGAAGGAGGCACAAAACTTGTTGCTTCATGATCATTTTATTAAGGGTTTATAGAACAAATGCAAAATTAAAATGGACAGTAAAAGGGAGCAGGAACTAGTAGCAGAAGGCAGAACAAAGAGTAAAAGACAAGGAGACTAAGATGGCACTGCCTTTATTTTTCATTGATAAGGAACATTCCATTCAATCACAGATAACAGTCAGCCAATAAGATAACCCTTATTCAAATAATGCAATACCAAGAGAACCTTTAGAACCTTCCAGAATTATACCAATGTAACCACCAGAGGATACATTGAATAACTGCATATACTACTAACATAACTAATGTAAGAATTACTTAAAATACAAAACAGATAATTGTTAAACTGCAAAGAAAATAACAATTCACCAGTCAGATCCAGCAATTCCCCCTTTGAATCTAAAGAACACATTTAGAATAATTCCATCCTGGACTTCAGAGGCAGAAAAACTTATGGTATTTACATTAAATATAAAATAATCAAAATCTAAGTTTTGAAATATAATAGGGTATATATTCTTCAAAGTATTCATAGGATTATGTCATGGCTAGAAGCATAGAAAACCTACAGCACAATACAGGCCCTTCAGCCCATAAAGCTGTGCCGAACATGACCCTACCTTAGAACTACCTAGGCTTTACCCATAGCCCTCTATTTTTCTAAGCTCCATGTAGCCATTCAGGAGTCTCTTAAAAGACTCTATCATATCCACCTCCACCACCATCACCGGCAGCCCATTCCATGCACTCACCACTCTCTGCGTAAAAAAAACTTAACCCTGACATCTCCTCTGTACCTACTTCAAAGCACATTAAAACTGTGCCCTCTTGTGATAGCTATTTCAGCCCTGGGAAAAAGCCTCTGACTATTCACACGATCAATGCCCCTCACCATCTTATACACCTCTATCAGGTCACCTCTTATCCTCTGTCGCTCCAAGGAGAAAAGGCCAAGTTCACTCAGTCTATTCTCATAAGGCATGCACCCCAATCCAGACAATATCCTTGTAAATCTCCTCTGCACCCTTCCTATAGTTTCCACAACCTTCCGGTAGAGAGGTGACCAGAACTGAGCACAGTACTCCAAGTGGCTCTGACCAGGGTCCCATATAGCTGTAACGTTACCTCTCAGCTCCTAAACTCAATCCCACAGTTGATGAAGCCCAATGAACCAAATGTCTTCTTAACCACAGTATCAACCTGCGCAGCAACATTGAGTGTCCTATGGACTTGGACCCCAAGATCCCTCTGATCCTCCACACTGCCAAGAGTCTTACCATTAATACTATATTCTGCCATCATATTTGACCTACCAAAATAAACCACTTCACACTTATCTGGGTTGAACTCCATCTGCCACTGCTCAGCCCAGTTTTGTATCCTATCGATGTCCTGCTGTAACTTCTGACAGCCGTCCACACTATCCACAACACCCCAACCTTTGTGTCATCAGTAAATTTACTAACTCATCCCTCCACTTCCCTTTCCAGGTCATTTATAAAAATTACAAAGAGCAGGGGTCCCAGAACAGATCCCTGAGGTACACCACTGGTTACCAACCTCCATGCAGAATATGATCCACCCACAACCACTCTTTGCCTTCTGTGGGCAAGCCAGTTCTGGATCCACAAAGCATGATCCCCTTGGATCCTATGCCTCCTTACTTTCTCAATAAGCCTTGCATGGGGTACCTTATCAAATGCCTTGCTGAAATCCATACACACTACATCTACTGCTCTACATTCATCAATGTGTTTAGTCACATCCTCAAAAAATTCAATCAGGCTCATAAGGCATGACCTGCCTTTGACAAAGCCATACTGACTATTCCTAATCATATTATGCCTCTCCAAATGTTCATAAATCCTGCCTCTTAGGATCTTCTCCATCAACTTACCAACCACTGAAGTAAGACTTATTGGTCTATAATTTCCTGGGCTATCTCTACTCCCTTTCTTGAATACGGGAACAACATCTGCAACCTTCCAATCCTCCAGAACCTCCCCTGTCCCCACTGATGTTGCAAAGATCATTGCCAGAGGCTCAGCAATCTCCTGCCTTGCCTCCCACAGTAGCCTGGGGTACATCTCATCTGGTCCTGGAGACCTATCCAACTTGATGCTTTCCAAAAGCTCCAGCACATCCTCTTTCTTAATGTCTATATGCTCAAGCTTTTCAATCTGCTGTAAGTCATCCATACAATTGCCAAGATACTTTTCCGTAGTGAATACTGAAGCAAAGTGCTCATTAAGTACTTCAGCTATCTCCTCTGGTTCCATATACACTTTTTCACTGTCATACTTGATTGGTCCTATTATCTCACATCTTATCCTCTTGCTCTTCACATACTTGTAGAATGCCTTGGGGTTTTCTTTAATCCTGCTTGCCAAGGCCTTCTCATGGCCCCTTCTTGCTCTCCTAATTTCATTCTTAAGCTCCTTCTTGTTAGCCTTATAATCTTCTAGATTTCTATTATAACCTAGTTTTTTGAACCTTTCGTAAGCTCTTCTTTTCTTCTTGACTAGACTTACAACAGCCTTTGTACACCACGGTTCCTGTATCCTGCCATCCTTTCCATGTCTCATTAGAATGTACCTATGCAGAACTCCACGCAATTATCCCCTGAACATTTGCCACATTTCTGCCATACATTTCCCTGAAAACATCTGTTCCCAATTTCTGCTTCCAAGTTCCTGCCTGATAGCCTCATATTTCCTCTTACTCCAATTAAACACTTTCCTAACTTGTCTGTTCCTATCCCTCTCCAATGCTATAGTAAAGGAGATAGAATTGCGATCTCCATCTCCAAAATGCTCTCCCACTGAGAGACCTGACACCTGTCCAGGATCAATACCAGATCAAGTACAGCCTCTCCTCTTGTAGGCTTATCTACATATTGTGTCAGGAAACCTACCTGAACACACCTAACAAATTCCACCCCATCTAAACCCTTTTTTCTGAGGAGATGCCAATCAATATTTGGGAAATTAAAATCTCCCACCACGACAACCCTGTTATTATTACACCTTTCCAGAATCTGTCTTCCTATCTGCTCCTCAAAGGCCCTGTTACTACTGGGTGGTCTATAAAAAACACCCAGTAGAGTTATTGACCTCTTCCTGTTTCTTACTTCCACCCACAGAGACTCATGTGTTTCTCATTAACAGATAGGGTAAACTATTTACTTGTATCAGGGATTTTTAATGCAGATACAGTACACAATGTCTTTGAAACATTCGCAGTTGTTCTTCATTAAGAGTTACAGGGTTGTCTGAGCATTCACTGCCTTTCAGCAGATTGATGAGTGGTTGGGCAATAATTGATGGATCTCATCAGAGGGTTTAGCTTGTCAATGCATTGATTAGCAATGATTTCGCCTTCAGTCCTGCATGTCTTCATTCCCTTGGGCTTTATTGGAACAAGCTGTAACACTGCAAAACTGGTGGTCAACCCCTCTCCCCATTCCTGTTCCAACATGTTGGTCCATGGCCTCCTCTATTGCAACCATGAGACCACTCTCAGCATAGAGGAGTAACACAACATATTCCATCTGGTTAGCCTCCAATCTGATGGCATAGATATTGATTTCTCCTTCTGATAATATTTTTCTCTTCTTTTTTACCCCATCCCTTCCCTCTTTTTCCATTCCCCACTTGGCCTCTTACCTCTTCTCCTCACCTGCCTATTACCTCCCCCTCGGCCCGAAATGTCCACTGTTTATTCATTTTCATTGATCCTGTCTGACTTGCTGAGTTCCTTCAGCATTTGTGTGTTAAACTGTGTGTTTGTCCATTGTGAACGTCGATGAGGATCTTGACACCATTATGATGGTGTCGAGACTCGCGCATGATTTGGATTTAAGTGAAGGAGAGTTGCGCAGCATCAGTCTGACTCTCTCTTCCCAATTCTGATCTGGATCTAGTGACAAGCCAGAGTCAAGATGGTTGGAGATGGGACTAGGTGCAGTGGATGACCAGGACGTCTTCTGTGTCTTGTCCTGCTCTACCTATTCCACGATGTTTGCAGAGACTGCCTTCTTGACTGATGGACCTTCTATTGGTCTCATCTGCTCAATCCACTGGAGTCTGTCTTCACATGCTGGGATAGACAACTCCCTATCTCACCAAGGGTTTGAGACCCGTCGGCTACCCTCACCTGGTTTAGCCGGCTTGTCGAAGCTGTTGCCCGGGGTGTGGCCGCTGTCACATGCAAACAGCTACGGGGAGCCACAGGTGAGAGCTGAGTGCCAGGTGGGGACCAAAGGTGGACTAACCACCTTGAAAAGGACGTGACATGCTCCCACACCAGAGATGCTACCCCTCTGTAACATAGCTGTCAATCTTGTTTCATTACTAACATCCTCACTTGAGTCACTAGGGGTCACTGTAGTGTCCATGTCTTGTAATTCTTTGGAGCTTGGATGGTTTTGCTCTCTCCAGAGTCTGTTCAATATCGGGGGTGTTTCCCAGGTTGGAACTTCAGACATAGTGTCACTGTCAGAATCACTGTAAGCATCAGCAGCAGAAATGTCCACTTGATCCCTGTTCAGTTTCTACATATTGTTTCTGTTTGCTTCTGAGCTGCGCACAATGCACTTTGATTGAATTACCTTTCACTTGTTCGGTTAATTACAGACATTTGCCCTTTAGACATTTTTCTGTCTCTATCATGTTGTTTCTGTATTTTATCGCAAACCGAGTTTCTTTTGACTAGTAAAAGTCTTTACCCACCACATTAACTTTTTAATTTGCTTCCACATTTGATCAAACTCAAAAAGACTGTGGTCTTAACTCAAAATCACGAGCAGCCAGTTTAAGTTTTTCCTTTCCCTCAGCCATTTTCTGAATTTCAATAAACTTGAAACTGCTTGTAAATATCATCTGGACTTTTTCATTAATTTTCTCAAACTGAGATGTTTTATTCAGCTAAGAGCTCTTAGTAGGTTTGAAGACTTTAGCCATTGTTTTGATTCGATCTTAATTCATCCGTACTTTGTATTACTTTAACCACAATTTCGAAGTATTAATTGATTGTAACTGAAATTTTAAGTTTCCTCTGTGCTCCACCAGCTTGTATGTATTTAAGTTTTCTCACACACTCTACTGGCTTGCATGCATTTCACTTTTCTTAATCCATGCTCTGCTGCTTGTTCGTTTTAAAATTTTTTGATGCTCTATCAGCCTGCGTATTTAGTCGGTGCCCTACTAGTTTGCATGTGGCTCTACTGGCTTGCATTTCTTCTTTACAGATCTGTTTTTTCAAAAAAATACTGTAACAATGCAGTTTTTCCCTTAATCCAGAACAAGTTTTTCTCTCAGACAAATTGGAACTGATGAAGTTCTTACCCTTTTTGTTGTAGGCTAAAAAATTTACTTTGTCTGCAATTGTTCTAAATCCTTAAACTGCAAAATATCCTGCCGCTAAGCATACCAATTGCTGAATTCTTATGTTTTAATCCAAAGTTCTTTCAGAAGTCAGGAAAGGGGCACAAAACATGTTGATTCACTATTAATTTATTAAGCATAGACAGAACAAAAGAAAGATTGAAACAGACAGTAAAATCTGTGGAATTCTCTGCCACAGCAAACTGTTGAGGCCAGTTCATCGGCTATGTTTAAGAGGGAGTTAGATATGGCCCTTGTGGCTACAGGGGTCAGGGGGTATGGAGGGAAGGCTGGGGTGGGGTTCTGAGTTGGATGATCAGCCATGATCATAATAAATGGCGGTGCAGGCTCGAAGGGCCGAATGGCCTACTCCTGCACTTATTTTCTATGTTTCTATGTTTCTATGTTTAAAATGGAGCTGAAGCTAGTTGCAGAAGGCAGAACAAAAACTAAAAGACAAAGAGACTAAGATGGCACTGCCTCATAGTCAGCTATTTTTATACACCACAAGGAAAATTTTATTCAAATTCGTAGGTAAGAGTCAACCAATGAGATAGCCCTTATTCAAATAAGCTTCCAGAACTTTCCAGAATTATACCAATATAACCACGAGGGTATACATTGAACACCTACATATCGATACTGTGGCCACTCAGAAATATATTAAACTACTACATGTATATAAGAGCTACTTAAAATAAAAGCAGATAATTAAGTGTAAAAACTTCAAAGAAAGTAACAATTAAACAGTTGGATACAACAGCAGTCTGTTAGATTCTCCTGTTTTCAGCACTCTGCAGGCTCTCACCTTTTATGTAATATGTTTCTCTTTATTTTTGCAAGGATGGATAATTTCACATTTTCCCCACATTTTGCTCCATTACCAGATCATTGTCCATTCAGTTAACCTATCTGTATCCATGATGTAGTGCAGATGGGCTCTCATCAGTTACCTATCTATCCATGATGTGGTGCATATGGGCTGTCATCAGTTACCTATCCGTATCCATGATGTGGTGCATATGGGCTCTTAGAAGACGTCCAATAAACTGCCAGAGAAGTTTACACCGCCACAATAGGTCTACAACTGTTGCAAATTCACTGACTCTCCACTTGGCCTTCAGCCATCTGGACAACAGCAACATCTACACTCAGTGGCCACTTAGGTACCTCCTGTACCTAATAAGTTCATTTTCATTCAACCTGACTCATAGGTACAGCTAAACAAAATATCATTCTTTGGGGACCAAGGTGCAAAACACAGTCCATATATCACATACAGCTCATAAAATAATATTAACAGATAAAAATGTATTCTGTAGATGTACAAGCTGACATAAAGTGCACATACAACATCTAGTTAAATATTTACCAGTATTATTGCTATTGGCAATGTCATAAATAATGTGTGCTGGGTGGTAGCAGAGTGTTTAGCAGTCTTACTGCCTGGGGGAAGAAGCTGTTAGAAATGACTACAGGAATTCACGGTTATTCAAGTTACTGTTGCCTTCCTGTCACCTTGAACCAGCCTATCCATTCTCCTCTGACCTTTCTCATTAACAAGGCCTTTCACCCACAGAAAAGGTGTTTTCTTGTCTCTCGTAATATTCTCTGTAAACTCTAGAGACTGTTATGAAGTTCAGAAGTTTCTGAGATATTCAAACCACCCCATCTGGCACCAACAATAGTTCCACAGTCAAAGATCACTTGTTTTCCCCATTCTGATGTTTGTTCTGAACAACAACCGAATCTTCTTTATCATGTCTGTGTGCCTTTATGTATTAAGTGGCTGCCACATGATTAGCTGATTAGATATTTGCTTTAGTGAGCAGGTGTACTGAAAAAAGGGGCCACTGGGTGCATGTTAGCCCGCTATTTATTGATTACAGTTCAGCATTCAACACTCTCATCCCCTTAGTACTTATCAATAAACTTCAAAACCTGGGCAGATGTATCTCCCTCTGCACCTGGATCCTTGACTTACTCATTGGGAGGCCACAGACAGTGCAGATCAGAAATAACATGTCCTCCTCACTTACAGTCAACACAGGTGCACGTCAAGGATATGTGCTTAGCCCCTGCTCCACTTGCTCTACACCCCTGATTATGTGGCCAGGCACAGCTCTAACATCATCTACAAATTCAGTGATGTTGGCAGAGTCTCAGATGGTGAAGAGGAGATGTACGGGAGTGAGATAGGTCACCAGGTTATGGTGTTGCAAAATAGTGGACTTCAGGAAGGGGGAAGCCAAGGGAACCCCCACAAGTACACTCATGGGGGTGGCGGGTCAGCAATGGAAAAGGAGCAGTTTCAAGTTCCTGAGTGGCAACATCTCTGAAGATCTATCCTAGGCCCAAGATATTGGTGCAATTATGAAGAAGGCACACTAGCTTCATTCAGAGTTTGAGAAGATTTGCTACAGTACCGTGTGAGATTTAGATCCATATCTAGGATGTCTAAAGGCTGATTTATACTTGTGCATCAAGCTTGCGCCATAACCTATGCAAGTGGGCAACGCCGTTGTGAGCATTTATACTTGTGCGTTGGTGTGTCTGCGTCACTCTGCAATTTGCGCGCGTCACGCATGCGCACACACCTGCCCATGGAAGGCTTCACGGTCATGGTAGTCTTTCTCGGGGTAAACAAGTTTAAAGCGAGCGTCTTTTTTCGTACAAGCGAAATGTGTCCTCCATAATTTCGGAGGTCTGTAAAGCTTTATGGAAAGCATTGCAGCCAGAATTCCTTCCCTGCCCTTCAGTCGCCCAATGGGAAGCTATTGCAACGTAGGAGGAAATGCGATGCTACCAAGCAGACCAATTACAGTTGTTGCGGTCTGCGTTGCCACGATGTGTAGTTACATTTTGGGAGAGGTGTGCATCAGGCTACAATGTAGGGATCCACGTAGGCACTGCATTGGGTTCGCGGTGACACAGTACCTACGGTGTCGATTTGACGCAGAAGTATAAATTAGCCTTTAAGACTTTTGCACTGTACTGTTTGTCACAAGAGACTCTAGCAATCTAACTGGTTGCATCACTGTCTGCTATGGAAAGGACAATTCACAGGATCAGAAAAAGCTGCATAAGGTCGTAAACTCAGCCAGCTCCCTTTTGGAGGCAAGCCTCCCCAGCTGTGAGGACATCTTCAAAAGGCGAAGCCTCAAAAAGGTGACATCCATTGTTAAAGGACTTCAACAACCCAGGTCATACCGTTATCTCATTATTACCATCAAGCAGGAGGTAAAGAAGCCTGAAGATACACGCAATGATTTAGGCACAACTTCTTCTCCTCTGAATGATCCATGAACACTATCTCGTTATTTTCACTCTTTTTGTACTACTTCTTTATTTTACATATTGTAGCATATGTATTGCACTGTACTGCTGCTGCAAACAGAAAATTTCATGGCATATGTCAATGAAAATAAACCTGATTTTGAATTTATTAAACAGAATCAGTGCACATCAAATTACAGGCAATATATTAGCATGGATTCCTCCCCTTCACTTTAAATGCATTTGCTTGACATTTCTGTCCTGGAAAAATAGCTTCTGAAAGAGTATCAATTGTATATATGCCTCTCATAATTTGATGTATTTTAATGAGGTACCCTCATCCTTGATGCTGCAGAGAAAACAATCTAAGCTTGGCCAACTTCTCCTTTTAGCTAAATACTCTCTAATCCAGGCAATATCCTTATTAAGCTCTTCTGCACTTCCCCACAAGGCCTCCGCATCCTTCTGTAATGAGCTGACCAGAACACCACGTTTTGTTCCAGTGTGACCAAGCTAAAGTTTTTATACAACTACATTATGACATCTCTGCTTTTATAATTAATGCCCCAACCTACCAAGGCTAGAGTGCCATCTACCTTCTTTACTATGCGATACAGTTGTAATGCCACTTTGACATCTATGGATTTGCACCCTTTGATCCATCTACCTTCTATTGTTTACTTTCCTCATATTTGACCTCACAACATGCATTAGTGTTTACTGCAAGGGGGCTGGAGTTTAAAAATAGGTAAGTACTGTGCACAACTTTGGGTCTCTAATGAAAAATAATGATAATATTACAGGCAGTGCAAAAGGAAATTCACCAGGCAAAATCCTGGGATGAGAGTACTGTCCTATCATGTAAGTTATGAATTCGGCTCTGCATTCCTAGGAATTTAGAAAAATGAAACAAATAAGTTACCAAGGAGGTATGACAGCATATATATCAACATTTTACCACCAGCAGAAAAGTCTTGACTTGGTTATATGGGTGATCATTTAAAAATGGGCTTTGTGAGAATTTGCTTGTGCAGAGTAGAGAATCGCCAAAATTATCCACCAGAGATGATTATAGACAATAGATGAAAGGAGGTATTTAAAGAAAGTAGTTAAATGTCTGAAAGATCAGGATATAGAGGGCCATGGGGAACTGGAGGAGCTGAGGCCTGGGACAGATCAGCCATGATTACAGTGAATGGCAAGACATGCTTGAAGGGCTGGCAGCCTAATCTACTCTTTTTTTTAATGTTATGGTCTTTGAATTTTTTCTTCTCAGTTTGAATTCTTTGAAATTTGAAGTTGAAATTTTAATTCAAGGGAAGGAAGAGTCTAACTTGAAGAGCCTCTGGCAAAATCTTTCCTGGGGCCAATTACAGATAACAGGACAATAACTGCCTCGTACCCTGAATTTAAAAGTTAAACCCAATAAATACCGGCAAGCCAGACCAACGGAAAACATTCTGAATCAACAATTCAGCACTAAAGGAAAGGGCATTTAGAAAAGAATGAATTCATGAATGAGAGCATGTTTAGATTAAAAACACAGATGTTTGATTAACTTTCTGGCTTTTTTTGATATTGTAATGAAGGCATTTATGAGGGTAATTGTTAGCACTGTATGAGTGTTCAAATGATGTTTGATTAACAATAGATGGCATGAAATTTTAATGATGGTAGCAACAGTGAAAATGTGGACATGACTCCCAAAGGAAAAGAAAGCAGTATAGTATATGCTTGTTTTTCAAATTGAGAAGAGTTATATAATATGAAACTGCACCTCATCCCATCACACGCTACAGTGAAGGGGCTGGTATTGACATCAAAATGCAAAGTTAGTGTCAGTATAGGAGTTCACTAACAAAGTGAAGAAATAGACAAACTATGGCCATTGAAAACTATGTGGAAGTGAAAAGCTGCATATTTTAGCAAGAGCAACGAAGCAAAAAGAAAATCCAGTTTATAGGGGTACATAAGGATTCCAAAGAACCCTGAGAAACTGGTAGACCTGTGAAGGCAGCAACTTTAAAGAGAGGAAAATGAATGAGATTCTGTTGAAGGAGATACAGGGGTATAATAAGAAACAGTTTCTGAATTCAATAAATGGACTCAAACAGTTTAGGGTTGCAATGCGTGGGTGAAAGATGGCAGGGCTTCAATGGTCAAAATGGTCAAAATTTGTATCAGCAAAAAGCAAAGCTGTCCAGATCGGCAACTCATCAATAATGAGCATGTTAGATATGGTTTTAAAACAATAAGATATTGAATATGATAACATAAAGTCCGACTCTTGAAAGAAATATCAAGGATGTAGGCACTCACAGTAATCTGGGTAAAAGTAAGTAGATTAAAAAGAGGGACAGAAACTTAAACTGTTAACACTGGCAACCAAGGTCACGTCACGTCCCGTCCCATCCCTGAATCATTACAGATGCTGTGGATGAGCAAAAGTCTTGCAAAACAAGATGAACATCACAAAGTGGGGTTTTATTGGGTGGCTTTTACTGGGATTTTAACGAGTGGCTGGGACAACCTCGGTATTGGTTCATTCTGTGATCTGGACGAGACATGAGAACCATGCCACGTGCTACAATGCAGCAGTGCCACAGACATTCATCCTACCCAACAGCTCACCAACAGAAGTAAGGATATTGCATTTGGGAAGAGGCCTCAGATAATGAGGAAACTGGACTATATACCACAAGTCGCCGTGACAAAATGATTTGAGGAAACATGTTAAATAACAAGGGTTTGTTCTTGTAAACAAACAAGGGTTTTCAAGAACAAATAGGCCAAGGTCAGCATGGCTTCCTCCAGGGGAAATCTTGCCTAACAAATTGATTGGAATTTCTTGAGGAAATAACAAGCAGGATAGACAAAGGAGAGTCAGTGGATGTTGTTTACTTGGATTTTCAGAAAACTTTTGACAAAGTGCCACACATGAGGCTGCTAAACAAGAGCCCATAATATTACAGCAAAGATACTAGAATGGATTGAAAACTGGCAGGAGGCAAAGAGTGGGAATAGAGGAAGCTTTTTCTGGATGGCTGCTGGTGACTAGTCGTGCTCCACAGGGGTCGGTGTTGGGACGGCTTCTTTTTTACGTTATATTTCAATGATTTCAATTACAGAATTGATGGCTTTGTGGCTAATTATGCGGATGATACAAAGATCGGTGGAGAGGCAGGCAGTGTTGGGGAAGTAGGGTGCCTGCAGAAGGACTTGGACAAATTCGGACAACAGGCAAAGAAATGGCAGATGGAATCCAGTGTAGGGAACTGTATGGCCATGCATGTTGGTACAAGAAATAAAGGCATAAAATATTTTCTAAAAAGGGTGAAAATTCAAAAATCAGAAGTGCGAAGGGCTTTGGAAGTCCTTGTGCAGGATTCCCTAATGGTTAACTTACAGGTTGAGTGGGTGGTGAGGAAAGCAAATGCAATGTTAGCATTCATCTTGACAGGACTGAAATATAAAAGCAGGGATGTAATGCTGAGGCTTTATAAGGCACTGGTCAGACCACACTTGGAGCATTGTCGGCAGATTTGGGCCCCTTATCTAAGAAAAGATGTGTCGGCATTTGTGAGAGTGTCCAGAGGTTTACAAGAATGATTCAGGAATGAAAGGGTTAAGGTAGTTGGACGGCTCTGGGTCTATACTCACTGGAGTTTAGAAGAATGTGGGGGGGATCTCATTGAAACCTATCAAATATTGAAAGGCCTAGAATGAGTGGATGTGGAAAGGTGGGGCAGTCTAGGACCAGAAAGCACAGCCTCAGAATAGAGGGACTTCCATTTAGAACAGAGATGAGGAGGAATTTCTTTAGCCAGATGGTAGTGAGTCTTATGAATTCATTGCCACAGATAGCCATGGAGGTAAAATCATAAAGCATATTTAAAGCGGAGGTTGGAAGATTCTTGATTAATCATGGTGTCAAAGGTTACAGGAAGAAAGCAGGAGGATGGGGTTGAGAGTGAAAGAAATCAGCCATCATGGAATGGCAAAGCAGACTCGATGGGCTGAATGGCCTAATTCCACTCCTATGTTTTATGGTCTTAAATAAATCACTACCTATTTATGCTGTGGCTCAGACAAGAATAGTTGATTCAGATTTGATGACAGACATTGGGGACTCTCACTTGCAAGTCCAAAATGTGTCTTTAACACCAAAACTAATTTTTCATGAGGAATCTGGTTTATTCATCACCGTGCATATACCACTGAGAGTGCATAGCAAAGCACAGTACACCAGGGTGAATGGATTACTCAGCATTGTATACAAGTGGGGTAATATGACTCATCTGAATGAATTACAAAGTGTCCGACATAGCCAATAAATGAGTTCAAGGACTAGACAATGTGAATATCAAGCAAAGAGACCTATTCTTCAAAGTGAACAACATCACAGAAGATAAAGACCCAAATCAATGGTCCTGCTGGGGGTTAGTCTGGTTGTACAGTGTGCTGACAGATCTCCTCACACCATACAGCTTGGAAGTTGCCTTGTAGAAAGATTACCTCAATCCAAAACCGTTAGAAATAGCCAAGACCTGTAAATGTAGGACAAGGAACCAGAAGCAAGGTAAGGCAATGTATGAAGGTGGGGCGAAGTCAAGATGGTGCTAAATGGCAACTCCTTTGCTTGCATCTTTGGAAACAGCTTTATTTCTATCCTTGATATCTCTTTTTTCTCCTTTTCAGGGTGTGGGAGGTTCTTTTGAAGACCCTGATCTGGAGTTACACTCTGATCTTGGTTCTTTGTGGGAATGGGACCCACTCACAGGGCCTCACAACCGGCCACTTTTTGATATCCCAAGGACGCAGCCTGGAAGGTTAGCGCGCCTTCAAGGTTCTGGGATTTCGTGGCTCAGGAGATGGGCTGATTCTAGGCCGGTGCCTCTGACTGAAGCACCATGGGAGAACACTGAACATTGGGAGCAGTGGGCTAGCTGCTGTCGGTTAAGCATCCAAAGAGCTGCGCCTTTTTGGTGCCGACTCTCTGGATGCAGAGTTCGGAAAAAGCGGCACAACAGGCTTTTAACATCATAAATAAGCCAGTTGTTTGTTGTGCCTCCACTCTCACTGTGAAACGGGGACACCTCTTTTTCCCTTATTTGGGAGAGAAAGAGCCTGTGGTATGTTGAAATACCGGGTGAACAAGTAGTTTTTGGGGTACTCCAAATCTGTGCCTTTAATGATGCTTTGCTGCATGCTTGAGTGCTCGGTGGAGGGTGCTGGTACTTCCATGCTGGTGGGGGTGGGAGGGTGGAGTTCATTATTTTGCTGCTGCTTGTGAATGGGAGCGGGGAGCTGGGGGTGTTTTGGTGTTCCAATATTTTAACTGGCATTCATTCTTTGGGGCACTTCTCTGTTTTCACAGATGTCTGCAGAGAAAAAGAATTTCAGGATGTGTATTGCATACATTTCTCTGACATTAAATGTACCTATTGAAACCTATTAAAGTACCTTGCATTGCAATTTTAGTACCTTTGTAGATTATACATTTGTACCTTACTCTGAAGGTTTGCTATGAACAGTAGATAAATGAATTCTGACAAAAACTGTTAAACAATCTGACATTGATGTGTGGAGATAAATGGCATTTCAGAATTTGACCTGTACAGCTGTGGTACATCATCAGTATGTCATAGCAAGATCCAAGACTACTAAATGCATCAAAGATTATGAGGAGAAGGCAGGGGAATGGGATGGGGAGGGATAGTAGATCAGCCATAATTGAATGGCAGAGCAGACTCAATGGGCTGAACGGCCCAATTCTGTTCCCACATCTTATGGTAAACCAAGTCCAAAGCACACAGTCTAAAAGTGGGCCATCATTGTGGTAGCTGTGACTCTCCACAGGCCTGTCAGCTTAGAACAACTAAGGGTTTATTTGCCAAAGCAAGGTCATATTCCAGTAGCTTATAGATCGAGGGTTAAAACAGCAATAAACACAGCTTTACTGTCTTGGAGAGGAAGGCTTTACAGTTTGTCAGTTCATTCAGACATGACTAACAGGGATTGTACAGCATCTATATTACAAGCAGCAATGATAGATAGATTTGAGTAAAGGTGTTAAATAACACATGGAAATGGATAGTTCTGCAGGCAACAGGATAATAAACATATGTTCATCCAGGTACTACAGACAGAAATGGAGACACAGTGGCTGTAGATGCTGGAATCTGAAGCAAGGAGAAAAAAAAAATAAGCTGCTGGAGTAAGATGCTGCCAGTTAGACAGCATTTGTGGAGGAAGGACGGTCAACATTTCCATTTGAGGTCCTTCATTTGGACTGAAAGACAGTGCAAAGGGGTGAAGGGAAGAGATGGAGCAAGAGCCAGAAGGTGATAGGTGGATCCAGGTGAGAAGGGGTAACAGTCACATGGAGGAAGGAGAGTAGAAATAGTAACAGAGGCTGGGAGGTGTTAGCTGGAGACATCCAAGAGCTGCAGATGATGGAAACTGAAAGGAAAGACAGTTGCAACATGGAAACAGGTAAGGAAAGTAGAGTGGCAAAAGAGAACAGAAGGGTATCCAGTGAGAGGAATATGTGGGTTATCGACAGATGGAATGTAGGAGCAGGGATGGAATCCAAATGACTTCAGGTAACCTGCTCTCTTCCCTGACTCGTTTCTCTCTCCCCCCATTCTACAGTTCCTTCTACTACCACTTTACCCCCTTTCACCACCCCACATTAAACATGGACATTGGTGTGGATAATTACAGGTCCTACTTTCTGGGTTCAATCCTGACCTCCAGTGCTATGTAGAGTTTACACATTCTTCCTGAAACCCCACGGGTTTTGTTAGGTGCTCCAGTTTGCACCCATCTCTAAGACATGTGATTTGGTAGATTAATTGGTCACTAATTTATTGGTCTCGGAGTGGAGGAGCAATGCCTTATATTTCGTCTGTGTAGCCTTCAACCTGATGGCATAAATATTAATGACTTCTGGTTTAAAAAAATCCCACCCCCTCCCCTCTTCTTCTATTCCCCACTCTAGCCCCTTACCTCTTCTCACTTGCCTCTCAGCAACCCCTCACCCCCTACTCCTTCCCTTTCTCCTATGGTCCACTCTCCTATCAGATTTCTACACCTCCAGTCCTTCACCTTTCCTACTCCTCTGGCTTCACCTATCACCTTCTCGCTATCTTCCTGCCCCTCCCCCCACCTTTTCAATCTGTCATTTTCCCCCTTCCTTTCCCATTCTGAAGGGTCTTGGTTTGAAACATTGACTGTTTATTCATTTCCATAGATGCTGCCTGACCTGCTGAGGTCCTCCAGCATATTGTGTCTGTGTGTGTTGCTATGGATTTCCAACATCTGCTGAATTTCTTGTGTTAATAATCCCACTTGCTGTGTAGGTGGATCGTGGAATCTCAGGGGAAGTTAATGGGGATATAGGGAGCATGAAATGCAGGATTGATCAACCTGGGCTTGATGGGCCATAAGACCCATTCCCATTTGTATATCTAGTGCTACAAGTTAGCACAAATCAATAGGGTGGTTAAGAAGGTGTGCAAGTGTGCTGGCCTTCATCAGCTGGGCTATGGCGTTCCAGAGCCACCAAGTGACGTTGCAGCTCTATAAAGCTCTGGTTGGCCCTCACTTGGAATATCATGTCCAGGTCTGCTCACCTTATTATAGAAAAGATGTAGAAGCTTCAGAGAGGGTGCAGAGGAAATTTACCAGGATGCTGCCTGGATTGAAGAGCATTTCTGATGAGGACAGGTTGACGGAGCTAGGGTTTTTCTCTTTGGAGAGAAGGAATATGAAAGGTGACTTGATAGATCTCAACAAGATAATAAGAAGCACAGAGTGGACAGTATAGAGTGTAACAATTCTGAAGTTAAAGTTGGTCTTGGTGAATGGTCACAAGCTTTTTCCCTGGGTGGGAGAATCTAAAACCAGAAGGCCTAGATTTAATGTGAGGGGGAATGTTTTAAAAAGGGACTTGATGGGCGAGAATTTGCATATGGAGGGTGATGAGTAGTGGAAAGTGCTGCCAGAGAAAATGGTTGCAAAATAAGCATTTTTAAAAGACATCTGGACAATTAGATGCACAGAGTGAAATAGGCCGAATGCAGGTAAATGGATCTAGCTCAGAGCAGTAACGATGAGTTGGGCTGAAGGGCCTGTTCCTGTGCTGTATAACTCTAAATCTATAAGTAACCATGATTGAGACATCATTAGGTTGTCATCACAACCTATCCACTTCACTAATGTTCCTCAGGAAAAGCTGCCAGCTGAACCAGTATAGCCAATATACAACTCCAGACTATCGTCAGTTCAGGGATAATTAGGGATCAAAGTTCAAAGTGACTTTATTACCAAAGTACAGATATGATGTCACCATATACAACCCTGAGATTCATTTTCTTGTGGTCATTGTCAATAAATCTATAGAGTAATAACTAATAATCTATTATTCTGAGCACCAAGCTGATTTGAAGAGCTTGAGAGTGGCTTCCAGCTGGATGGCGAAATCTGGGCCTGGAGTGAGCCGCTGGTATTGTGGTCTAGGCCCCAAGCCCTTTCCAGTAGCCAGATTCTAGTGCGAGGTACGATCTGCTGTCTAGACAATTTAAAGACTGGCTCAGATCAGAGGCAAGAGCCAATTTTGCTCACTCTCTGCGAGGTTCACTTCTCTTCTGGGCGCCAGAGTCCTTTGTTGTCCATTATTTGGTCAATTTAAACACCAGCCCAGATAGACTGAAAAGACAGGGTGTCGGGGTCGAAGGCAGGAGCCGATTTTGCTCACTCTCCTTGATGGTCACTCCTCTCTCCATGGTGCTGAGGACATGAAGACTGCCCTGGCTGCTGGGCTCTGTGCCTGCGAATGTGATGTACTGGTAAGTGAGGCCTTGGGTCTGCTCCGGGATTCTGATCGGGGGAGTCAATTTGGTTTGGAATATTGTTGTTTACTTCAACTGCTAGCATAATTTGTGTTTTTCTTCCCCCCTCTTGTGCATCGGGAGTTGGTCTTTTTATGTTTTTTCTTTAATTGGGTTCTTTTGGGTTCCTTGCTTTGTAGCTATCTGTAAGCAAACAAATCTCAAGGTTGTATAATTTATACATTTTGATAATAAATATACTTTAAATCTTTGAATAACAAAATCAATGAATGACTACCAAACTAGAGCATTCAACCAGCATGCAGAAGACAACAAACTGCAAATACAAAAAGAAATAATAATAATAAATAAATATCAAGAACATGAGATGAAGAGTCCTTGCAAGTTAGCCCATTGGTTATGGGAACATTTCAGTGATGGGGCAAGCAGACTTGGTGGTGTGAGTTCTGAGGCTCCTGTACCTTCTTCCTGATGACGGCAGCAAGAACTCAGTATGTCCTGGATGGTAAAGTCCCCGGTAACGGATGCTGCATTCTTATAACAACACTTCGTGTTGATGTAGTCAATGGTGGGGAGGGCTTTACCTATGATAGACTGGGCGATATCCGTTTTCCATGCAAGGGTATTAGTGTTTCCATACCAGGCTGTGATGCAGTCAGTCAATATAGACTCCACTACTCATTTACAGAAGTTTGTCAAAGTTTTAGGTGTCATGCTAAATCTCCGCAAACTCCTAAGGTGCTGCTGTGCTTTCTTCGTAATTCCACTTGTGTGCTGATCCCAGACCCATCCTCCAAAATAATAACACTGTGGAATTTAACGATGTTGATGCTCTCCACCTCTGATCCTCCAGTGAAAACTGGGTCATGGACCTCTAGTTTCCTTCAACTTGAAGTCAATAATTAGCTCTTTGGACTTGTTGACATTGAGTAGGGGGTTGTTGTAATGGCACTACTCAGCCAGATTTTCAATCTCCCTCCTACATGCTGATTCATCACCACCTTAAGCAAAGACATAGCACGTGTGGGCACATGGTTAAGGCATTGGACTAGCGACCTGAAGGTGGTGAGTTTGAGCCCCAGCTGAGGCAACATGTTGTGTCCTTGAGCAAGGCACTTAATCACACATTGCTCTGCGATGACACTCGTGCCAAGCTGTATGGGTCCTAATGCCCTTCCTTTAGACAACATTGGTGTTGTGGAGAGGGGAGTCTTGCAGCATGGGTAACTGCCGGTCTTCCATACAACTTTGCCCAGGCCTGTGCCCTGGAGAGTGAGGACTTTCCAGGTGCAGATCCATGGTCTTGCAAGACTAACGAGCAAAGGCAGACATCCTGTGAATGAATTGAAGTAGTTTAAGGGCATTGTCCTGCAAATAAATCAATACCTCTTGTAGATATATGCTGACAATAAAAGATGAGAAAGTATCCAGCCCACAAGTCAGCATAGATGGAACACAAAATGGGCAGAACAGAAGGTGGGAGTAGTTTAGAGGACTAACTGCATTAATCAGGGGGCACACCCGCAAATGGTAGGATCACAGTACAAGGTCAGGTTACATTCCCAGAGGAGTTCAATCTTCTTGTAGATAAAGCAAACTGACAAAAGTAGTTTGGAGGGAGGAGGAGTTCACAAAATGCACTCAGGACAATTTTCTAAAATGATAAGTTCATCACACAGCTGGAGTACAGGCTACTTTAGGATCCAGTTTAGTTTAATGACTCAGGGTTAATTAGTAATCAATTTGTAATGGATCCTTAGGGAAGATGTGATCATAACACGACAGAATTACACATTGGATTGTAGAGTGAATTGCTCAAATCCCAAAACAAGACCTTAAATTGAAACAGATCCAATTTTAGAACTACAGCAGCAAGTTAAGATCATAGGACAGAACAGCACACAAACAGGCCCATGATGTTCCAAACTAATGTCACCTAATCAAATTAATCCCTTCTGCCTACACATGGTCCATATCTCTTCATTCTCTGCAAACCTATGTGTCTATCTAAGGACCTCTTAAATGATTCCATTGTATCTGACTCTTCCACCATCCCTGGCAGTGCATTCCAGGCACCCACTCCACTGCATCTCCTTTGAACTTTTACTCTCTTATTTTAAATGCATTCCCTCTAGTATTAGGCATTTCAAACCTGGAAAATGGCTACTGATTGCCTAATATATCTACGCCTCTCTTAATCTTATACATCTTCATCAGATCAACAGCTGCCACTTCGAAGAGTTAAAAAAAAATCACAAGTTTGCCCATCTACAGTTAACAGAAAATGCTCTCTAATCCAAGCAGCATCCTGGTAAACTACTTCTACATTCTCCACATCCTTCCTACAGGAAACTAGATCTGAATGCTATACTTCAGATGCAGCCTAACTCAAGTTTTATAAAGTTATAACATGACTTCTTGGTTCTTGAACCCAGTGCGTTGACTAATAAGCAAGTCAACCACTTTCTTTACAAACCTATTGACTCCTCCAACCCTATGAACTTGGACCCCAAGTTCCCGCTACATTAAGAAACATTGATGTTAGCTGTTTTTCTCTCCACAGGTGCTGCATGACCTACTGACTATTCTGGAATTCTCTGTTTTTATTTTAGATTTCTGCAGATTGTGATGCCATTCTATCTTAGAGATCTGCAACAGAAATTGGGGAAATGGTGTACAAAGCCCACATTGAAACACAGATGGTTTTAGGACACCGAAACTCAGGAAGAAGCCAGGTCGAGTTTCTCCGATTCCCCCAAAATGATACCAGACAAGGTCATGGTGGAAAATAATGAAAGGTCAATGGGAGAACTATGTTGTGATTGGATCAGAGATGGGAAAATAAGAATATGAAAAGAAAACCTGACAGGTTTCATGAGTAGCAGTGACATGGTCAGTATCAACGGATCAAATAAATGCAAGTGGAGTTTTTTTTACACTTTTACATCCCTTGGAAGTTTTCATGTTTTATTGTTTAATAATATTGAATAAAGTAGATTTAATTTGGCTTTTTTTTGACACTGATCAACAGAAAAAGACTCTTACGTGTCAAAGTGAAAACCGATCTCTACTTAGTGATCTAAATTAATTACAAATGTAAAACACACAATAATTGATTGCATAATTACTCACCCCTTCAAGTCAGTATTCAGTAGATGCGCTTTTGGCAGCAATTACAGCCTTGTGTCTCTGTGGATAGGTCTCTATCAGCTTTGTGCATCTGGACTCTGCAATTTTTCTTCATTCTTCTTTACAAAACTGTTCAAGCTCTATCAGGTTGCACAGGGATCGTGAGTGAACAGTCCTTTTCAAGTCCAGCCACAAATTCACAATTGGATTGAGCTCTGGACTCTGACTTGGCCACTCCAGGACATTAACTTTGTTGTTTTTAAGCCATTCCTGTGTAGCTTTGGCTTTATGCTTGGGGTCATTGCCTTTACTGGAAATAAATCTTCTCCCAAGTCGCAGTTCTCTTGCAGACTGCATCAGGTTTCCCTCCAGGAGTTCCCTGTATTTTACTGCATCCATTTTGCTCTCTGCTTTGACAAGCCTTCCAGGGCCTGCTGCAGAGAAGCATTACTACAGCACGATGCAGTCACTGTCATGTTTTATGGTAGGGATGGTGTATATTTGATGATGTGCAGTGTTTGGCTTACACTGAACAGAGCATTTGTCATATGGCTAAAAAGCTGAACTTTGGTTTCATCAGACTATGGAACCTTCTTCCAGATGACTTCAGAGTCTCCCACATGCCTTCTGACAAACTCTTGCTGAGATTTCATGTGAGTTTTTTTCCCCAACAGTGACTTTCAATTTGCCACTCTCACATAAAGCTGGGATTGGTGAAGCACCTGGGCAACAGTTGTTGTTTGCACAGTCTCTCCCATCTCAGCCACTGAAGCTCATAACTCCTCCAGAGTTGTCATGGGTCTCTTGGAGGGCTCCCTCACTAGTCCCCTTCTTGCACAGTCATTCAGTTTTTGAGGACAGCCTGCTCTAGGCAAACCTACAGCTATACCATATTCTTTCCATTTCTTGATGATTGACTTAACCCCAAAGAATATTCAGTGACTTGGAAACTTTCTTGTATTGTTCTCTTGACTTGTGGTTTTTAATAATCTTTTTGTGGAGTTGCTTGGAGTATTCTTTTGTCTCCACAGTGCAGTTTTTACTAGGATACTGACTCACCAACAGTCGGACCTAAGAGACAGGTGTATTTTTACTACAATCAATTGAAATACCTTGATTGGACACAGGTGATCTCCATTTAACTAATAGTGTGACTTCTAAAATCAATTGGCTGCACCACTGATGATGTGCGATATTAAACGGGGTGAATACCTGTGCAATCAATTATATTTGTACTTACAGGAATTTAGATCACTTTGCAGAGATCTGTTTTCACTTTGTCATGAAAGAGTCTTTTTCTGTTGATCATTGTCAAAAAAAAGCCAAATTAAATCCACTGTGATTCAATATTGTGAAACAATAAAACATGAAAACTTCCAAGAGGGGTGAATACTTTTTATAGGCACTGTATTATGATAGGATGCCTGATTGGTACAGAGTGAATTTTAAATTTCAATATCATGGCTTTGACCCCCAAGTGATTTTACTGTCATAACCTGTATATCAACTCCATGCTCACTCTCCCAATATCTCTTGATTTTTCTCAAGGATTAAAATCTACCAACCTCAGCCCTGAATATATTTTCTCAGCATACAAACCTTGAAGGCTACAGAACCCTAATGATTCACAGTGAAAATTTCTCCTCAACCCAGTCCGAAATGACCATTTTCTCACCTGGATGGCTCTGGGCATTCGCCAGGGGAAACACCTTCTCAGCATCTCTTCCAGGAGTTTTTCTTCATTTCAGGAGTGACCATCACTGAAGGCCATGAGGATATAGAACCTGTTCCACTCCAGCAATGCGGAAAGGAAAAGAGCTTGCCTGGGAGTTCTGGAGCAGTTGGTTCACAGAACTGCACAGCGACAGGATGAATGATCGCTTATGGAATTCAACTCTTCTTATGTTCCTTCTATTAATCCATGAAGGATGAAATTCCACTTCTCATTGCCAATACATATAATCAACATAACAAGAAAGAAGTGCAAAGGAATTTTGCTTACCTCAAATCAATACATTAAAAAGCAAAAAAAAATGCTTGATAATAAGATGAAAACTCTGGAATGGACGGTCCCAAGTCCAGCTGCGAAAGGAGGAGGGTTAGGCATTGAGGTAGCAACCCTATCCCATAAAAGCTCAGTGCTACAGAAATGCCAACAGGAGCTCCAAAGACCTCATTCCTGGGAGAGGAAGGACTTTCGCCTGGAAGACATATGAAGACGTGGTGAAAGTGGAAACCACAGGGCCGATCAACCTTCTATTGGCGACCTATGCCCTAGTAGGGGTGATGGTCTTAAGAAAAATAAGAAGATGAAAGTTGTAAATCTTAAAAAAAGATCAAAAGAGTTCTAGATGGCTGAGTTCTCCACTGAGGAGTTTACTGTTGTACTTCAGCTTTTACTTTATTTTATTTAGAGATACAGCACAGAACAGGTCCTTCTATACCAATGAGCCGCACCGCATCCATTTTACCCTAGCATAATCACAGAACAATTTACAATGTTAAATTAACCTACTAAATGGTACATCTTTGGACTGTGGGAAGAAATCCATATGCTCACAGGAAGGACACACACACTTCTTCTGGACAGGGTAAGAATTGAACTCCAATGCCCTGAGTTGTAATAGTGTTGTGCTAACAACTACGTTATTGTGGCAACATCAGTTGTTCAAGATCCAATGTAATGCTCCTTCAAAATGACCAACTGTCTAAAACCTGACATTAACCTCAATTCAATTTCCCTAGATTCCAAAACTCCATCCATCTAATACCTCTTTCATTTCATCTTCAACTGTTTCTGCATCATCTGTCTAGGATCAGTGCATGGATTCCCAAGTTGGCTCTCCCACAATGCTCTCTCAGCACAATTCCTTCCCACATAACTCCACTTCCTCAGCATCTGAAACTCTCCCATCTCCATTATTACACCATTTGGCCCCTAACACTTCTGCAGCTATTCAATATTAATCTTTTAAGTTCCTTAACAAGCCTATCATACAGAGACTGAAGATCCAAAGATCTTGTTGGTAGAGGAGACCAAAGATTACACTGGCCAGCAATTTTTTTTCTGAAGTGTTGCTTCCTCAGAATTTTTCTCTGTTTATGATAGCCTGCTTGAATATGAACACAAGTATCATTTCAGACTACTGTATCACATCAGAATTTGGAGAAACAAGAAATTAACTTCTATTGACTATATGTTTAATTGAATAAAGGTGCTGACGTTTTGCAATAGTTCAACTAAGCTAAAAATGTTTTACTGAGGATTTTCATTTGTACTTAGCATCTGAGGCTTCTCACTTAATTGTCCCACAATAATCAGCCAGCATTGATGGTTCCATTTGCCCTGGTACTCTTTCTGTATGATCGCAACATCCTGGTGAAACCTTTCACCATGCTCGTCACTGACAGTGCTAACATTTGCAGGGAAGAAATCTAAATGGGAATGCAGAAAATGAAAGTTGCACTTCATAGTTTTGTATGCTTTAAGCATATTGTCTACCAGTTGCATATAGTTTGGTGCTCTGTTATTGCGAAGAAAATGTATAAATTATACAACCTTGGGAATTGTTTGCTCACAGGCACTCACAAAGCAAGGAACCCGAAAGAAAAAAGAATTAAAAGACCAACCCCTGATGCTCAAGAAAAAGGAAAAAGAAAACACAAATCACGAAAACAATTGAAGCAAACAACAACATTTTGAATGAAATTGAGTCCTCAGATCTGAATCCCAAAGTACGCCCAAAGCCTCTCTTATCAGTTCATCATATTAGCAGGCACAGAGCACAGCACCTGGGGCAGTCTTCATAGCCTCAATACCATGGAGAAAGGAGTGACCATTCAACATCGTTGAATGCCTTCCATACAATTTTCTCCGTTCCCTCTAGAAGTTCTTTAATTTGACTATCATTAATGACCTGTCTGATTTTTGGACCAGCAAAAATGCCTTCCTTAATCTTGGCATCAGTTACTTTGGGAAACATCTGTCTCAAATATTGAAACCCTTCATGGAAATTTTTGTGCCTGGTGACAGCAGATTCCATCCTTGCAATCTTGAACCCAGTAATTCTGCTTTTGTCTTTGACAAACCCAAGTCTCTGACCAGGTCAGTAAACTCAGATTGAGTTATCAGATGAGGCTCACTCAGTATAAAGGGTTCAAAATCTGTATCAGTATCAGTGTGGTTTTCCATTTCTGGTTTGTGCATCATGGCATCTTCATTTGCCTCGTCATGCAGCATGGGTCTCATGGCTGAGGGAGATTTGGGTATTCAATAGATTTCTTGTTCTGGACACACCGGTCAGGCAGAAGTAGCAGTCTGTCACACGATCCTCTGCTCTCGCCATATCATCGGGCAGGCGATTGGCATTGACTTCCGAGTACCTATGAGCCAAGCTCTAAGATTGACAGAGCATGTTACACAGCAAATGTGGGGAGCCCAGGCTTTGTTTTGGTCATCAACTTTACACCCAAAGTAGAGCTCATAGGCTTTGTTCATAAGAGGAGTTATGCTCCGTCTTTGAGATTTAAATGTATGCTCACCAAAAATACAACAGAAAGTATCGCTGTTGCAATATTGGCGAGACATTTTGCTATCACAAATACTCCTGAAAATACAATTACTTTATTACTATTATTTACTTTATTAGAATTACTTAATTACTACGTACTTAATAAATACATAGACTATGCTATGAACATAGAGCACGCGCATCAACATGATCACAAACTGATAGACATGTAAACACAATGCATAGAGCAGTGTGTGTGTGTGATGCTTTTATAGCCTTTCTAAAATGTGTGCTGCCTTGCAGCATCCACCCTACCTAAGCATGCCTGGACAAGATAGAAAACTTCTTATCTCATGTTGTGGGCAACATTTTAATTGACCTGAATTATGAATTGAAATAACAAATATGGTAATTTTTAAAAAATGGTGCATGATAAAGAAAATTCATGGTGATTTTCATGATCAGCAGCCCAAAATCCATAAGATAGACCCAAAGATATTCAGGAAGCAAAGTCTTTGTTGTCCAGTGTTAGCACTCATCGGTGAAGAGATCTCATTTCTGACTGGTCAACTTATTGTTATGAGAATGTGACCTCCGGTTGAAATTAATCCAGCCAATGGAAACACGAACTTCACATCTATCATGTGAGTTGAGCTCCAAAAATGCGGTGTCCATCATTAAGGACCCCCACCACCCAGGATATGACCTCTTCTCATTGTTACCATCAGGAAGGAGGTACTGAAGCCTGAAGGCATATACTTAATGATTCAGGAACGGCTTCTTTCAGAATCAGAATCAGAATCCTCTATTATCGCCAAGTATGTGCACACATAGAGGGAATTTGATGTTGGTTTCCCTGAGCTCTCGCTGTACAGAGTCAAAAAGCAAACAAAAACAATAGTGCAAATAATCGTGAACTATATACAATGAGGTGTACCTGTGTATGTACAGGTGGACTTGGTTTATAATAGACTAAAATTCAAGTGTTCATAAGACTGATGGCATACGGAAAGAAACTGTTCTTGTACCTATTTGTCCTGGCATACAGTGATCTAAAGCGCTTACCAGAAGGAAGGAGTTGGAACAGGTGATGTCCAGGGTGTGATGGGTCTACAATGATGCTGCTTGCTCGCTTCCTGACTCTAGATGCATATAAGTCCAGGATCGAGGGCAGCTTCACACCAATAATCCTTTCCGCAGCCCTGACGGTCCTTTGGAGTCTGTTCTTGTCTTGTTTGGTAGCTGATCCAAACCAGACTGTGATGGAGGAACAGAGAACGGACTGGATCATTCCTGAATAGAATTGAATCAGCAGCTCCTGAGGCAGGTTGTACTTCCTGAGTTGACGTAGGAAATACAACCTCTGCTGAGCCTTTTCAATAAGAGTGTCCGCGTTGGGTGTCCACTTCAGGTCCTGGGAGATTGTGACACCCAGAAACCTGGAAGTCTCCACAGTAGACACAATACTGTTGAGTACAGTGAGTGCGGGGAGTATTGGGGGGCTCCTCCTGAAGTCCACTGCCATCTCCACAGTCTTGAGCGTATTTAGCTCCAGGTTGTTCTGACGACACCAGAGGGCCAGCCGTTCAACCACCCGTCTGTATGAAGACTCACCACCGTCCCGGATAAGGCCAATGACAGTTGTGTCATCTGCAAACTTCAGGAGTTTAACAGATGTATCTTGTGAGGTGCAGTCATTAGTGTAAAGGGAGAAGAGCAGTGGGGAGAGCGCACATCCCTGGGGGGCACCGGTACTGATTGTCCGGGTGCTAGAAATGATGCTCCCCAGCCTCATTTGGTGCACCCTGTCAGTCAGGAAGCTTGTGATCCACTGACAGATGGCGGTGGAGACAGTGAGCTGGGTGAGTTTGGAGTGGAGGATTTCTGGGACAATGGTGTTGAACGCTGAGCTGAAGTCAACAAACAGGACCCTCGCAGAAGTTCCTGGGTTGTCGAGGTGTTATAGTATGTAATGCAGTCCCATGTTGACTGCATCATCCATTGACCTATTTTCCCGATAAGCAAACTGCAGGGGGTCCAGCAGGGGGCCTGTGATGTCCTTCAGGTGAGCCAACACTAGTCTCTCAAAGGACTTCATGACCACAGCTGTCAAGGCAACAGGCCTGTAGTCACACATCAAAGTTGCTGGTGAACGCAGCAGGCCAGGCAGCATCTATAGGAAGAGGTGCAGTCGACGTTTCAGGCCGAGACCACTCTTCCTTCAATTAGTCCTGACGAAGGGTCTCGGCCTGAAACGTCGACTGCACCTCTTCCTATAGATGCTGCCTGGCCTGCTGCGTTCACCAGCAACTTTGATGTGTGTTGCTTGAATTTCCAGCATCTGCAGAATTCCTGTTGTTTAGGCCTGTAGTCATATAGTCCCTAGATAGTGGGTTTCTTAGGGACTGGAATGATAATGGAGTGCTTGAAGCAATGAGGGACTTCACACAGCTCCAGTGATCTATTGAAGATCCGTGTGTAGATGGGGGCCAGCTGATCAGCACAGGTCTTCAGGCAGAAGGGCGACACGCTGTCTGGGCTTGGCGCTTTCCTGGTCTTCTGCCTCCGGAACAGCTGACTCACCTCCCTCTCCCTCTCTCTCTGCCATCCAATTTCTGAATGGATATTGAACCCATGAACGCTACCTCCCTATGTTTTTATTTCTGTTTTTGCACTACTTAATTAACTATTTGATATACATATGTATACTTACTGTAATTCAGAGTTTTTTCTACATTATTGTATATTTCATTGTACTGCTGCCGCAAAGTTAGCAAATTTCACGACATATACCGGTGATAGTAAACCTGATTCTGAAGTCCTGTAAGCACTTTGTACATTTCAATGAAATCACCTCTCAGTTTTTTAAGACAGGCTGCTAATAATAACTGAACACTTGTAAAGTAAGTCAATCAACAAGGGGCAGTATAACCTTGTTAGGGGTGATACATCACTAAGTGAACTGCAGATCAATCTATGCTCTGCAAGTTCTTTACCACAGCTTTAGCAAACATGTTAGTCTCCAGCCATGCACGAAACCTATCCAATATCTAGTGGCTGCTAAAATGTGACTTCTGCAAATTAAGTAGACAATTCTGTACAATGCTCTGTACAATATTATTCTGCAGATAATTGGAGAAAAGTGAAATTAAATGATTATACAGACAAGCTGAGGTAAGTATAGTGGAAAGCCTATATGGACCAATAATGCCAGTTTAATTAGGCCAGAAGACTGTTTGCAATGCTACTTCATCAATTTAATTATGTTTTACACTTGCCTGACCACTCTAAAATGCAGTACTTAGATAATCTCCAAAACATCAAGATTACTTAAATCATCAGCATGCTCAGAAGCTTTATTATTCTTACAAAAATTTCCAATAATTAGTTTGCCTCCAAAATATTAACCAGAGAATCATCAGTCACATGTTAGCAATCACGCGTTTCCACCGTAAAACAACTACATTTGCATCATTTACATTGAAGTCAAAGGCAATTTATAAAGATCTGAAGCTGAAAGATACCGATGGATAGTCTGCATTTAACAATGGCTGCGTGGAGAGACTGACATCAATGAACCGCTAATAACCATCAGCAGTTACCGTGTAACTATTGATGAATTTACAGCCAACTAATAAAGTTCCCCTTCGCAAAACAATCTGCACAACAAAATATAGTCCATTTGTCATACGACACAAACTGAACAGAGCAGCGCAACAGATCATTAGGAAGAAATTTCAGGACAATTGTCTGGATGGAAAATAGGGGAGAACATGTGGATTTATAGTTTTAACTAAACATGCACTGTACTGCAGAGACACCAGACAAGTTGGTGAGAGAGCCGGGGAAGGAAAGAAAGTATTGGGGATGGTGGGGGAGGAGGGGAGAGGATCAGGTACAATTGAAAGAAGGTGCAACAAAATGAAAATAAAAGAGGGATAGGCCATTTACCCTTCAAGACTCTTCCCGCTATTTAATAACATCAGAGCAGATCTGTACTGGGATCCGTTTAACTTTTGTGCCATTTCTTCATAATCCTGTATTCCTTAATCTATAAAATATTTATCCACTTCCACTTTAAATACTTCTAATAATCCAGCTTCCAGAGATTGGGGCAGAGAATTCCAGAGATTTACTACCCTCAATTGTGCCTCAGTTTTAAATGATTGCCCTCATCTTTTGTTCAAGACCCTTACTAGTGAAAACATCTCAACATCTATCAGGACCCCTTAAGACCTTATAGGTTTCAACAAGGTCATGTCTTATTCTTCTAAACACAAAGTCGAATTCAATTTATTATCAAAATAAGTATTTATCACCAAATGCTACCTAGACATAAGAGCCGTCACAAAGAAGGCACAACAATTCTTTGAAGTTTTCATAGATTTGGCATGCCATCTAAAACTTTGACAAACTTCTATAGATGAGTTATGGAGAAAGATTGAGAAGTTTAGGATTTTTTTTCATTAGAGTGAGCTTATAAAGGGGTGTAAAATTATGAAGGGCATAAACAGAATGAAATATGCACAGTCTTTTTCCCAGTGTTAGGGAATCATAGGTTAAGTATGAGGGGAATGATTTAAAGGGAACCTGAGGTGCAACTTTTTCACGCAGATGGTGGTCAGTATATGCGATGAACTACCAGAGGAAGTATTTGAAGCAGGTTTATTACCAACATTTAAAATTGTACTTGGTCAGCTACATGGATGAATAGGAAAGGTATTAGATGGATATTAGCCAAATATGGGCTAATGGTACAAGCTCAGGAAGACATTTTGGTTGCAATGCACAAGTTAGGTTTAAGGGCTTGTGTCCATGCTGTATAGCTCTTTAACTCACGTCTTCTTTGGTCCTTTTGCCCTTAGCTATATCATTCAGTCAGCTTACCAGTATATCTTTGTGATGTTACAGGAAATAGGAGCATTTGAGTGCTCACAAGGAGAACATGCAAAATCCCCACAGAGTGTAAATCTCTGTCCTCCACTGGTTTTTTTTCTATATTCTTCTTATGATACGGTGGCTAGCACTGCACACTGCACAATTTACCTGCATGCATGTTGAAGGGACTGTGTGCTTGGGCTCTTGTGCCAGTGTGCATATGTGCATAGGTTTTGTGTATGGGAATGTGTGGGAAGTGTGGGGTTTCGTGCATTGGGATCTGTACAAAGGCTTGTAAGCACATGCAGGGACATTAAGGAATACGGGAACCATGTGGCTAGTGGTGTAGGCTAGTATACACAAAGGCTCTTGAATATACGTCCACTCTTCCCAGCATACACACTGGCTAGAAACATAGAAAACCTACAGCACAATACAGGCCCTTCGGCCCACAAAGTTGTGCCGAACATGTCCCTGCCTTAGAAATTACTAGGCTTATCCATAGCCCTCTATTTTTCTAAGCTCTGTGTACCTATACAAAAGTCTCTTGAAAGACCCTATCGTATCCACCTCCACCACCATTGCTGGCAGCCCATTCCATGTACTCACCACTCTCTGAGTGAAAAACTTACCCTTGATGTCTCCTCTGTATCTACTTCTCAGCACCTTAAACCTGTGTCCTCTTGTGGCAACCATTTCAACCCTCGGAAAAAGCCTCTGATTATCCACACGATCAATGCCTCTCATCATCTTATACAACCCTATCAGGTCACCTCTCACCCTCCGACACTCCAAGGAGAAAAGGCCGAGTTCACTCAACCTATTCTCATAAGGCATGCTCTCCAATCCAGGCAACATCCTTGTAAATCTCCTCTGCACCCTTTCTATGGCTTCTACATCCATTTCTTGCATTTACTGAACCTGTCAGTGTTCACATCATCTCTGGCACAGGCAGAGTCTGCTTGTGTGTATACCACCTTTGACATAAACCATACAGTATATACAGTATGTCTCACATATACACTGTCCAAAGTATACACATTGTCTCTCTCATATACACTGACCAAAGTATGCACACTGTGTCTCACCTCACATATACACTGTCTGTCATATGCAGCATCCAAAGGAAACACACCGTCTCTCATATATACTGTCTGAAGTATACAGTGTTTCTCATATACACTGTCCAAAGTATACACACTGAAAGCAGAGATTACAAATGACAAAATAGTAAGAACAATAAGATCCCTGAAAAATGGCAAGAGTCCAGGTTTGGGTGGAATAGGTAATGAGTTTTATAAGAAGTTTAGTGACTTATTGGCACCTTATATGGTAAGGATGTATAGAAAGTTGTTTGAAACTGGCAGGTTACCCCAAACCCTGAACGAGGCCATTATCACGCTTATTCCGAAGAAGGACAAAGACCCAGAGGAGGTAGGATCTTATAGGCTGATTTCACTGCTAAATTCGGATCAGAAAATTTTGGCTAAAATGCTGGCAAGGAGACTCAGTCAGCAGACAAATAAATTGGTACACTCAGATCAAACAGGGTTTATCCCTAAGAGAAATTCTTTCCATAAAATTGGGCGCCATCTTAATATAATGCATTCCCCAAAACATCCTAAGGAAGACCTGATAATAAGACCTTATAATAACCTTACATTTAGATGCTGAGAAAGCACTCAATCAAGTGGAATGGCAATACCTCTACGAGGTTTTGAAAAATTTTGGAATGGGAGACAAATTTATAACTTGGATTAAGCTACTGTACAGTGACCCTAGTGCTAAAATACTAACTAATCAGACCCTCTCAGAACCATTCAGTTTGCACAGGCGCACAAGACAAGGCTGTGCATTAAGTCCCTTATTGTTTGCATTGGCCCTGGAACCACTGGTGGAGACTATATGTTCTCACTCCAAAATTTATGGGTACAATACAGAATATACTATCAACAAAATTTCCCTTTATGCAGACGATGTTTTGTTGTTTGTAACGAAACCATATATTACTATTCCAGTTTTGCTGGAAATAGTCAATTTATTTGGCACTTTCTCGGGGTATAAGATTAATTGGGGGAAAAGTGAATTATTCCCGGTCCGAGTAGAAGAACAGGAGGGGCTTAAACAATTTCCATTTGAAATAACCCTTGAGAAGTTTACTTACCTTGGAACTGCAATAACCAAAAAGTATAGTTCTCTATTTGAAGCAAATTTTATCCCTTTAATTGAAAAGATTAAAAAGAAAATAGAAATTTGGAAGGCACTTCCAGTTTCTTTAGTGGGTAGAGTAAATGCAATCAAGATGATCTTTCTTCCCCAATTGCTCTATCTATTTCAGAACCTGCCCCTCTATCTTACCAAAACCACTTTTAAAGAATTAGATTCGATAACTCTACCTTTTATATGGAATTATAAAGCCCATCGAATTAGGAAAGAATATCTCTGCTAGAATAAGACTAGTGGGGGGCTGGCACTACCCAACCTTATTTTTTATTACTGGGCTGCTAACGTAAGCCATATAGCATACTGAATAGATGATACAGTTGTACTTCCCGGATGGCTGGAGATATAGCATGAGGATTGCCTACCATATTCCATAGGGGCAATCATTATGTCCCCAATTCGGTTAAATAAAGCCTGTTACAGAGGCAATCCATTATCCATAGCACCATACAGATGTGGAGACAAATGGGGAAGCATTTAAAACTCAGGACATTATCTTTTCATGTACCTATATCAGCGAACCCCTCTTTTATCCCCTTATGTATAGATGGGGCCTTTGATGCATGGCGAGAATTAAGCAGCGTTGGAGACTTATACATACAAGGGATTTTTGCGTCATTTTGGCAGCTCCAGGACAAATTCAGATTGCAAAAGAGTCATTTTTTCAGGTATCTCCAGCTAAGACACTATGTAAGATCGCATCTTTCTGGTTTTGGGACGGCAGAACCTGATAATTTAGATAATCATTTAAGATCATGTTTAGGGACAGAACACATCATCGCCTATCTGTATGATGCCTTACAAAACAAGTGTCATACAACAATGGATAATATTAAAAAAGTGGGAAAAGGAGTTGCGTACAGAGATAAAGGAGGTTATATGAAATGAGGTTTTGGAGTATGTTAACTCCTGTTCCATCAATGCCAGGCACTGTTTATTACAACGTAAAATCCTACATTGACTACATTACTCAAAAGTAAGGATTCATAAAATATTCCCAGAGGTGTCCCCAGTGTGTGAGAAAGCAAGTCCTTGGAGGCAAATTTGTGACAGTTATGCTTCATGTCCCAGGATACAAGAGTATTGGAAGCAAATATTTGAGATCCTATCGAAGGTACTAAAGGTTCAGATAATACCAGACCCCATTTTAATAATTTTTGGAACTTCTGTGAGGTCAAATAAGTTCCAGGCTACCCAGCAACAACTCCTGACCTGTGGCATACTTAACGGTAAGAAACTCATGCTGGTGTTCTGGAAAAAGGAGGAAACTCCATCACTCAGACAATGGCTGGCTGCATTAATGGATACTCTACATCTAGAGAGGATAAGATATGTTATCAAGGACAGACTCAATGAATTTGAAAAAATCTAGCAAGCATCACTGTTGTATTTAGAAGAGACCGACAGCTGAACTAAGTGTGGGGGGCGGTAGGACCTAAACAGCACATACGGGAGGGGTGAGGGGAGGGGAGGGCTAGGAAGGGGAAAGGAGACGGGGTGGTAGGGTTTCCTTTGCTTTTTGCTTGTTTACTATACATACATTCATTTGATTTTCATTATGTTGTTATAAGAAAGAAAAGAAAAAAGAAAAACATTTGAAACGAAGTATACACACTGTCTCTCACATACACACTGTCCCTCTCATACACAGTCCAAAATACACACTGTTTCTCATATACAGTCCAAAGTACACACTGTCTCTCATATACAGTCCAAAGTATGCACTGTCTCTCTCATATACAGTCCAAAGTACACACTGTCTCTCATATACACTGTCCAAAGTACACACTGTCTCTCATATACAGTCCAAAGTACACACTGTCTCTCTCATATCAGTCCAAAGTACACACTGTCTCTCTCATATACAGTCCAAAGTACGCACTGTCTCTCTCATATACAGTCCAAAGTACACACTGTCTCTCATATACAGTCCAAAGTACACACTGTCTCTCATATACAGTCCAAAGTACGCACTGTCTCTCTCATATACAGTCCAAAGTACACACTGTCTCTCATATACACTGTCCAAAGTACACACTGTCTCTCATATACAGTCCAAAGTACACACTCTCTCATATACTGTCCAAAGTACACACTGTCTCTCTCATATACAGTCCAAAGTACACACTGTCTCTCATATACACTGTCCAAAGTACACACTGTCTCTCATATACACTGTCCAAAGTACACACTGTCTCTCTCATATCAGTCCAAAGTACACACTGTTTCTCATATACACTGTCCAAAGTATACACGGTGTCTCTCATGTACATACACCTTGTCTGAATATAAATCATCTCACTGTGGTACACTACACACTAGTACACACACTGTCCCTTAGATATACTCTGCTCTTGTATTTCCACATGCCAAAAACAAACTGTGCCTGGATACTCATTGCATCCAGTTACGGCCTCTCAAATTTACAGAACATGCCAGAATATACACTGTCTCTTAGATACACACACCATCCTTAATGTACACAGTCCCACAGTACCAACATTGTCTCTCGATCACACATGTCCTCCCTCAGTAGCCCCATTCATGGAAATATATTGACACACTCTATTTAGAATGACTCTCCAAAATAAACTGCTTCGCTTATGTACAAAACCCATCAGATATTGTCTTCAGTATACAACATCTCCCAGACATACCATCTCCAACATAAACCCCTTCTCAGATATACTATCTCCAGTATACACCCCCTCTCAGATATACCGTCTCCAGTATACACCCCCTCTCAGATATACCGTCTCCAGTATACACCACCTCTCAGATATACCGTCTCCAGTATACACCCCTTCTCAGATATACCGTCTCCAGTATACACCCCCTCTCAGATATACCGTCTCCAGTATACACCCCCTCTCAGATATACCATCTCCAGTATACACCCCCTCTCAGATATACCGTCTCCAGTTTACACCCCCTCTCAGATATACCATCTCCAGTATACACCCCCTCTCAGATATACCGTCTCCAGTATACACCCCTTCTCAGATATACCGTCTCCAGTATACACCCCCTCTCAGATATACCACCTCCAGTATACACCCCCTCTCAGATATACCGTCTCCAGTATACACCCCCTCTCAGATATACCGTCTCCAGTATACACCCCTTCTCAGATATACCGTCTCCAGTATACACCCCCTCTCAGATATACCGTCTCCAGTATACACCACCTCTCAGATATACCGTCTCCAGTATACACCCCTTCTCAGATATACCGTCTCCAGTATACACCCCCTTTCAGATATACCGTCGCCAGTATACACCACTTCTCAGATATACCGTCTCCAGTATACACCCCCTCTCAGATATACCATCTCCAGTATACACCCCCTCTCAGATATACCGTCTCCAGTATACACCACCTCTCAGATATACCGTCTCCAGTATACACCCCTTCTCAGATATACCGTCTCCAGTATACACCCCCTCTCAGATATACCGTCTCCAGTATACACCACCTCTCAGATATACCACCTCCAGTATACACCCCCTCTCAGATATACCATCTCCAGTATACACCCCCTCTCAGATATACCGTCTCCAGTATACACCCCCTCTCAGATATACCATCTCCAGTATACACCCCCTCTCAGATATACCGTCTCCAGTTTACACCCCCTCTCAGATATACCATCTCCAGTATACACCCCCTCTCAGATATACCGTCTCCAGTATACACCCCTTCTCAGATATACCGTCTCCAGTATACACCCCCTCTCAGATATACCACCTCCAGTATACACCCCCTCTCAGATATACCGTCTCCAGTATACACCCCCTCTCAGATATACCGTCTCCAGTATACACCCCGTCTCAGATATACCGTCTCCAGTATACACCCCCTCTCAGATATACCGTCTCCAGTATACACCCCCTCTCAGATATACCGTCTCCAGTATACACCCCTTCTCAGATATACCGTCTCCAGTATACACCCCCTTTCAGATATACCGTCGCCAGTATACACCACTTCTCAGATATACCGTCTCCAGTATACACCCCCTCTCAGATATACCATCTCCAGTATACACCCCCTCTCAGATATACCGTCTCCAGAATACACCACCTCTCAGATATTCCATCTCCAGTATACACCACCTCTCAGATATACCATCTCCAGTACACACCACCTCTCAGAAAAACCATCTCCAGTATACACCACCTCTCAGATATACCATCTCCAATATACACCCCATCTCAGATATACCATCTCCAGTACAGGCAGTCCCCGGGTTACGAACGACCGACTGACAGACAACTCGTACTTACGAACGCAAGCACTACTTTGTGACACTCATGAAAACATTGCGTGGCTTCAGTGGTTCGCCAGCTCGAGGAAGGAGAACACCGTCCGCCATTTTAAGTCGGATTACGTTGCTGTTAACACTGTGTTGAGTATGTAACTTTGTATTTGGCTTAAATTTTTCTCTTATTTACCCTTGTAACCATGCCTCCAAAGCGTAAATCCGATGCAAGTGCTGGTGATGCATCAAAGAAAAGGAAAACGATCACAATTGAAAATAAAGTGGAAATAATAAAGCGATTGGAAAGAGGTGAAACGTCATTGGTCATTGGAAAAGCGTTAGGTTACAGTCGGTCAATGATGGGAACAATTTTAAAGGATAAAGTGATGATAGTATTTGAGGAAGAAGACTTGGAACTAAAAACTCCAGAACCGAAAACTCCAGTACACTCAGCAACTCTGGGATATGTACCAACCCCTAGTAAATATAGTTCTTTACCTTAATATAGTTGGGGGGGGGTGGATGGGAGACGGAGAAGAGAGTGTGGGAGAGTGGAGCGAGAGTGGGTGAGAGTCAGTGGACACGGTGAGTGAGAGTCAGTGGACACGGGGAGAGAGTTAATGGACACGGTGAGGGGGGAGAGAGTCAGCGGACACAGTGAGGGGGGAGAGAGTCAGCAGACACGGTGAGAGTGGGAGAGAGTCAGTGGACAAGGAGAGGCAGTGTAGACTTAGTAGACATGTGAGGAAGAAGGAGTCATTTGACACGGAGAGTGGGGGAGAGAGTCAGTCAACACAGGGAGAGAGTCAGTCGATATGGGGAGAGGGGGAGAGAGTCAGTGGACATGGGGAGGGGGGAGAGAGTCAGTGGACACGGGGAGGGGGGGAGACAGTCAGTGGACACGGGGAGAGGGGGAGGGAGTCAGTGGACATGGGGGGGGGGAAGAGTCAGTGGACACCAGGAGAGGGGGAGAGAGTCAGTGGACACAGGGAGACGGGGAGAGAGTCAGTGGACACGGGGAGAGGAGTGAGTCAGTGGAGAGAGGGAGAGTCAGTGGACACGGGGACAGGGGAGAGTCAGTTGACACGGGGAGAGGGGAGAGTCAGTTGACATGGGGAGAGGGGAGAGTCAGTTGACACGGGGAGGGGGGAGGGAGTCAGTCGACACGGGGAGGGGGGAGGGAGTCAATGGACAGGGGGAGGAGGGAGAGTCAGTGGACATGGGGAGGAGGGAGAGTCAGTGGACACGGGGAGAGGGGGAGGGAGTCAGTGGACACCGGGAGAGGGGGAGCGAGTCAGTAGACACGGGGAGAGAGTCAGTGGACACGGGGAGATGGGGAGAGAGTCAGTGGACACGGGGAGAGGGGGAGAGAGTCAGTGGTCACGGGGAGATGGGGAGAGAGTCAGTGGTCACGGGGAGAGGAGTGAGTCAGTGGAGAGGGAGAGAGAGTCAGTGGACACAGGGAGAGGAGGAGAGAGTCAATCGACATGGGGAGATAAGAGGAGAGTCAGTGGACAAAGAGTGATGGGGAAGTCAGTGGTCTCGGGGAGAGGGAGGAGGTAGGAGTTGATGGAGAGTGGGCACCAAGTCGAGGAGGGGTGAGGGAGACAGGAGAGGTGTCACAGTCTGGAGGCGCCGAGTACTTACCTCCTGGAAGAGTTCGAGGCTGTAGGTGTTGTCATCGTCAGCGAAGAAGACCACACCGGAGTTTTGCGGGGACAGATTCTTGCGGAGCCAGCGCAGCCCCTCATTCCGCTGCTCGGTGGCCCGCGGCATGCCGGCCCGCTTGTACCTGCGCGGGGTGGGGACATGCAGCTGGGTGTAAGAGTGCACCCCGGAGTTGGCGAGCAGGTCGGCGACCAGGCGGCTGCGGAAGGGTGCGTCCTCCACCAGCACCCAGTTGAAGTGCTCCAGCTGGCGGAAGGTGTTGGCCAGCCGCGTCAGCTCGGCTTTCTGCACCGGCCGGCTATAGGTGGGAGTGATGGCATAGATGGTGGGCAGCGAGGCGTTGCTGACTGCAGGTTGCCCGTTCTCTCGGCGGCGCCCCGAACCTCGCAGCGACCGTCTTCCAGAATCAATGTCCGCCACCAGCAGCAGCATCATCACCCAGGGCAGGACCAGGCACAGGCGTCCGAGCAAAGGCGACTTCATGGCGTGGCAGGCGGCTGAGCGATGGCCAGCAGCTAGCACACCTCATCCCTTTCCCCCGACCGGCTCCCGCCGCGATCCTCAGCCTCCCGCCGCCGCGGGCAGGGCGGAGACCGGTGGGTGTGTGGGTGGACGGGCGAGCGGACCGACGGCGACGCTGATAGAAGCTGCTTGTGTTGTGTCGGGCGGGAGTTAGGAGCTGCGAAGAAAGGGGAGCGAGTGATGGAGAGAGGATGGAGGAAAGGAAGATGGGGAGGGGGTGAAGGAAGACGAGGAGGGGAGCGCTAGCGGAGCTAAAGAGAAAGCGAGGGAGGAGGCAGCGAAAGGAAGGAGAGTGCGGGAGGGGAAGGGGGATCGGAGGAGAGGGGCGGGGGAGGGGGAGCAGTCATCCTGTCATTCACCTCTCCTTCAATAGTTCCCATTCTTACCTCTTTTCCTTATCAGAGCCCAGCAGCGGTAGCGCTTTGTGTTCCTGCTTTATCTCCCTGGAGCAGTTGCCTCCAATCTTGACACTCCTCTCTTCCCACCTCGTTCCACCTCCTCTCTTTGTTTGCCGCCATCTGCCACTCACCTGCCATTGCCTTCCAACTCCATTCCCGCTCTCCTCCCCTACCTGTCACTACCTGCAGTCATCTTATGTCACTCCTCAGCCCTTCCGTTGCCCCAGAAACCTTCCTCGCCTCACACAAAATGCTGGACGTACTCAGCAAGTCAAGCAGCATCGAAGTTTGTTTTCCTGCCTCCACCACCACCAACACTGGCAGCTGATTCCACATACTAACTACTCTTGGTGTGAAAAATGTAAGCGTTATTTCCCCGTTAAATCCCCTTCCTTTCACATTCAACCTGTGTCTTCTAGTTTTAGATACCCCTACCCTGGGCACCGGCTCTGGCTATCTGCCCTATCAAACCCTCCCATAATGTTCTATCATATCAGTTCTCAGTCCTCCATTGCCCCAGGGGAAACAAACTCAGTGTATGCGAAACACAAGAAATTCTTCAGGTGCTGCATAGAAGGTACAGGGGCCTCAGGACTCACACCATTAGCCCCAGGAACTGTTATTACTCCTCAACCATCATCCTGGGCCAAGGGGATAACTTCACACAACTTCACCTGCCCCATCCCATAACCAGTGGGCTCACTTTCAAGGACTCTTCATCTCATGTTCTTGATATTTATTGCTTATTTATTTATTATTTGTTTCTTTTTTTATTTGCACAGTTTGTTGTCCTTTCTACACTGGTTGAACACCCAAGTTGGTGCAGTCTTTCATTGATCCTTTTATGGATTTATTGAGTATGTTGGCAAGAAAATGAATGTCAGGGCTGTATGTGGTAAAATGTATGTATTTATATAATAAATTTACCTTGAACTTTGAAATCCAGAGCAACACACAAAATGCTGGAGAAACTCAGCAAGACAAGCAGCACCTGTGGAGGAGAATAGATGTCAATATTTCAGGCTGAGACCCTTCATTAGTGTATCTAAATGCTCGTAACTGAAGCCCTGCAATACAAGCAACAGCTTTATCAATCTTTTCTGCATCCTCTTGTGTTTGATCCTATCTTTCCTGTAGTGTGGTGACTGGAATGGCGCACAGTACGCCGTGTTACCAGTATTTCGTACAACTGTAACATGACATCCCTAATCCACCCCGATGAAGGCAAGCTTATTATCACTGACATACTGTAAGTCATGAAATCTGTTGTTTTGTGGCAGCCGTGCAGTGCAAAATATAAAATTACGGTTAATTACAACAAGAGTAGACAGTGGATTCCAGTTAATTGGGCCATCACTTAATCAGGGCAGCTGCTTATTTGGGACAACTCAAAGAAGAAACGCCGATTAAAAAATAGCCAGGATTTCCTTTATTTATTTGGGACACTATGCTACTTAATTGGGACAGGAGACTGTTGCTGAACAGTTTCTAAATAGCATCAGGTATGTGTACTTGTGTGGCCATTAAACACTACACCGTGCTTGGAGTGGTTCTCCTTCGGCTTCTCCCACTTTCTCTGGACTCAAGGGATAGACGTGGCCCCAGCTATGTCTGCCTCTTTGTTGGCTATGTAGAACAGTTCACATTCCAAGCCTTTCCTGGTAATACTCGCCCACTCTTCCTCCACTACCTTGATGACTGCATTGGTACTGCTTCATGCATTCATGCTCAGCTTGTCAGTTTTAACCACTTTGCCTCTAACTTACACCCTGCCCTTAAAATTCACTCGGTCCATTTCAGACACCTCCCTCCTCTTTCTTGATTTCTCTGTCTCCATCTCTGGAGACAAACTGACATCTTTTATAAGCCTACCGATTCCATAGGATTCCCACCCTATCTACTGTGAAAACGCTATTCCCTTTTCTTCTGCCTCATCTGTTCTCAGGATGTGGTCTTCCTTTCTAGGACATCAAAGATGTCTTCCTGCTTCAAAGAACCAGGGATTCCTTTCCCGCACTATTGATGCTGCCCTCACCTGCATCTCCTCCATTTCCCAAACATCTGTGCTCACCCCATCTTCCCACTTTAACTGTGAAAGAGTTCCTCTTGTCCTTACCTACCACCCCATCTCCAAAGGGCTCCTACCACTAAACGTATCTTTACTTCAGCTCACCACTTTCTTCAGGGATCGCTCCCTTCACGATTCCTTGTCCATGTGTCCCTCCCCACTAATCACCCACCCAGCACTTATCCCTGCAAGCAGCCTACGTGTTACACCTGCCCATTCACTTCCTCCTTCATCTCCATTCAGGGCCCCAAACGTTCCTTCCAGGTGAGGCAACACTTTACCTGTGAAACTGCTGGGGTTGTCTATTGTATCCATGCTCCCGAAGCAACCTCGTCTACACTGGTGAGACCGGCTGTAAATTGGGTGACCACTTCTTCGAGCACCTCTGCTCCACCTTTCAGAAGTAGAACTTCCCCATGGCCAAACATTTTAATTCTGACTCCCATTCCTATTCCAACATGTCAACCCATGGCCTCTTCTTGTGCCAAGATGAAGCAACCTTCAGAGTGGAGTGGCCGCACCTTATATTCTGCCTCGGTAGCCTCTTATCTGATGGCATGAATGTCAATTATACCTTCCAGTAAAAAAAATCCCTCCCCTCCCTCCTTCTATTCCCCACTCTAGCATTTTACCTCTTCTCACCTGCCTACCACCTCCCCTGGGTCCCCTCCCCCTTCCTTTTCTTCTATGGTCTACTCTCCTCTCCTATCAAATTCCTTCTTCTCTATCCCTTTACCTATCCCACACACTTGACTTCACCTATCACCTTCTAGTTAGCCTCCTTCCCCTCCTCCCACCTATTTAATCTGGCATTTTCACCCTTCCATTTCAGTCCTAAAGAAGGGTCTTGGCCCAAAACATTGACTTTTATTCATTTCCATGATGCTGCCTGACCTACAGAGCTCCTCCAGCATTTTGTATGTGTTGCTTTGGATTTCCAGCATCTGCAGACTTTCTTGGGTTTACGATATTTCCATTGATAGTCGATAAGAAGTAAGACCATAAGACCATAAGATATCGAGCAGAAGTAGGCCATTCAGCCCATCGAGTCTGCTCTGCCATTCAATCATGGGCTGACCTAATTCTTCCAGTCACCTCCACTCCCTTGCTTTCACCCCATACCCTTTGATGCCCTGGCTAATTGAGAACCTATCTATCTTTGCCTTAAACACACACAATGACTTGGCTTCCACAGCCGCTCATGGCAACAAATTCCACAGATTTACCACCCTCTGACTAAAGTAATTTCTCTGCATCTCAGTTCTAAAAGGATGTCCTTCAATCCTGATGTCGTGCTCTCTTGTCTTAGAATCCCCTACCATGGGAAATAACTTTGCCATATCTAATCTGTTCAGGCCTTTTAATATTTGGAATGTTTCTATGCGATCCCCCTTCATTCTCCTGAACACCAGGGAATACAGCCCAAGAGCTGCCAGACGTTCCTCATATGGTAACCATTTTATTCCTGGAATCATCCTTGTCAATCTTCTCTGAACTCTCTCCAATGTCAGTATATCCTTTCTAAAATAAAGAGCCCAAAACTGCACATAATACTCTAAGTGTGGTCTCACGAGTGCCTTATAGAGCCTCAACAGCACTTCCCTGCTGTTACATTCTATACCTCTAGAAATGAATGCCAGCATTGCATTCACCTTCTTCACAACTGACTCAACCTGGAGGTTAACCTTCAGGGTATCTTGCACAAGGACTCCCAAGTCCCATTACATCTCTGCATTTTGAATTCTCTCCCCATCTGAATAATAGTCTGCCCGTTTATTTCTTCCACTAAAGTGCATGACCATACACTTCATTTGCCACTTCTTTGCCCGTTCCCCTAAACTATCTAAGGCTCTCTGTTTCCTCAACACTACCCGCTCCTCCACCTATCTTTGTATCATCGGCAAATTTAGCCACAAATCCATTAATACCGTAGTCCAAATCATTGACATACATCGTAAAAAGCAGTGGTCCCAATACTGACCCCTGTGGAAATCCACTGGTAACTGGCAGCCAGCCAGAATAGGATCCCTTTATTCCCACTCTCTGTTTTCTGCCGACCAGCCAATGGTCCACCCACACTAGTAACTTCCCTGTAATTCCATGGGCTCTTATCTTGCTAAACAGCCTCTCGTGCGGCACCTTATCAAAGGCCTTCTGAAAATCGAAGTACACCATGCCCACTGCATCTCCTTTGTCTACCCTGCTTGTAATTTCCTCAAAGAAGTGCAGTAGGTTTGTCAGGCAGGATTTTCCTTTCAGGAAACCATGCTGACTTTGGCCTATCTTGTCATGTGCCTCCAGGTATTCTGTAATCTCATCCTGAACAATCGATTCCAACAACTTCCCAGCCACTGATGTCAGGCTAACAGGTCTGTAGTTTCCTTTCTGCTGCCTCCCACGCTTCTCAAATAGTGGAGTAACATTTGCAATTTTCCAGTCATCCAGTCCAATGCCAGAATCTATCGATTCTGGAAAGATCATCGTTAATGCTTCCACAATATCTCCAGCTACTTCCGTCAGAACCTGAGGGTGCATTCCATCAGGTCCAGGAGATTTATCCACCTTCAGACCATTAAGCTTCCTGAGCACCTTCTCAGTCGTAAGCAGAAAGACTATTCAGAACTGTTTTGCTCACAATGGTTTCAAACATTCAGGCTTGGAGGGAAACAGCCAGAGTGAAAATGAAATGATTTCATTACTTCAACAAGTTAGTGACAATGAACAATTTGAAGGTATTGATAATCATCTTGAATGTTACAATGAAAATAAAGATTTTGAGGATGCAATCGTCGATAGCATTGTATGATGGCAATCTACACTAGGTATCTGTACTGATTTTGTTAATTTACAGCCAATCAATAGAACACACCAGTGTACACTTGAGGAATTCCTCAATCAATAACTATTAGGAACTAATACACAGTTTATAGTACTATAGTAGTATTGATAGAGTTCTAATTTATTCTGTATTTTATTTAAATACCTAAATTGTTACTCAGTTAAACAATAGTTTGTCATTTTTATACCCAATTAACTATTTCCATGAAACTTTGGCTAATTGGGCAGCTGCTTTCTTTGGCCAAAATGTACTAGTCCCGATGTGTCCCAATTAATCAGAGCCCACTGTATTTAAAATAAGTAGTAAATAGTTCGATAAGAGAACAAAATACTGAGGCAGTGTTCACAGGTTCATGGACCTGTCAGAAATCTGATGGTGGTGAGGAAGAAGCTGTTCCTAAAATGTTGAGTGTGTGTCTTCGGGCTCCTGTACCTCCTCATTGATGATAGTAATTATGAGAGAGCATGGAAGGTGAGGGAGTGTCCCAGTGTCCGTGTTGGAACTGGCTGAGTTTACGACCATTTGCAGCTTTTACTGATCCTGTGTGTTGCCACCTCCATACCAGACAATGATGCAACCTGTCAGAATGCTCTTCATGGTACTTGCCACAGGACGTCTTCACCACCCATTTTATCTTTATTTTGAAAATATTACAATATATAAAGGCAATACAGCACATTTCTGGTCATTGCTGTCAAGCAGATATAGAGAGAGTGCCAGTCTCATGAACAGGCAGTGGATGTTTTGCTTGCCTCTTGCAAGCAAGTGATGCAAACTGGATCAAGGTCTGTTACGGTAAACTATTCTCTCCTTTAAAATGGTGGGTAATCCATATCAGACTCTAAGACTGTGTCCATTTGCTACCAAGTTCCTAAATCCAGCCGGTTAGCATTTACAGATCCCATTAAAAAGGTGATGATCAAAATGAAGGGAATAAAATTAATCATTGTGATTTTGTTCCTGCGTCGCCTGCAGATACACTGAAATCAATACAGTGCCTTACTGTATTATGACTGTTTATAAAGAAAACTTGATTCAGTATTTGTTATTGGAAAACTGGAAAAATGAGAGTGTCACCAACAGTATCTCTGTAGGCTCATTAACCACATGGGAGGTGACTCTGTTGACTACTCTGCAGGCAAGCTAACTGTTGATGTGGGAAGATCTGCCTGCTGTCAGGCAATAAAAATATTCTTACATTTTGTTTGTTGTAATTTTTAAAAAAACATTTATATTTTTGTAATAATTTAATCTTCATTTTCTCCTTCTGTCCCTGGAGCAAGATTGTTCCAGAAATGGAATACAGAAGTTATGAGGTTATACTTGAGTTAAGTAAGCTGCCGGTAAGACCACATCTGAAATTTGTATACAACATTGACCTCCTTCTTTAAAGAAGGTAATTAATGTATTGGAAGAAGCTCAGATAAGTTTTATTAGATTATGCCTGGAACACATGGGTTAACTTGTAAACAAAAAATAAACTACTGGTGTAATTCAACAGTCAGGCAGCATCTAAGGAGGGAAATGGACAGTTAACATTTCAGCTTGAGACTCTTCATCTGGACTGAAAGCATAGAGGGAAGAAAACCAGTACAAAAAGGTGAAGATATGAGGTAGGACAGGAGTTGGCAAACAACAGGAGGACCTGTATCAGCTCAACAGATGATCCAGCACTAAGTGAGGACGTGGTCCAGTCTGTCACGCCTCACCACTTAAGAGAGAGATTTGGATTGACTAAGCCTCAGTTGGTAAATGCATCAATGATATCCATCCCATATGCACTATTAAAGCTTGTTGCAATGTCCATTATGTGATTGTTAACTGTGGTAACTCAACTGCCCAGAAAGTGAAACCAAAGTGTAGGTGTTTTAGATCAAATTATAAACACTGTTGGTGCATGGCCAAGTGGTTAAGGCGTTCGTCTAGTGATCTGAAGGTCGCTAGTTTGAGCCTTGGCTGAGGCAATTGTATCCTTGAGCAATACTACCTTAACCACACATTTCTCTGCAATGACACTGGTGCCAAGCTGTATGGGTCCTAATGCCCTTCCCTTGGTCAACATCAGTGCCATGGAGAAGGGAGACTTGCAGCATGGGCAACTGCCGGTCTTCCATACAACCTTGCCCAGGCCTGAGCCCTGGAAACCTTCCAAGGTGCAAATCCATGGTCTCATGAAACTAACGGATGCCTATATAATAAACACTGTTAAAGATAAAGTGTGTAAATTAGATTTAACTGTAATGAGTCATTATATACCTGTTTGTATTGCATTTATGTTCTTCAAGCTTCTTTAACAGTTAATTGAAAATTCTGTGCATGAAGTTGTATTGCCTCTTGAAACTGCTCAGGGTACAGATGGGAGGACCTCAGACTGTGCCGATGGATGCACAGTGCATCAATCAAGTGTTACCTGTATTGATTAAATGGAACAAGAAGGAATGCTGTGCTGGCCGCCCACACAGGTTACTGCACATGTTTATGAGACACACTTGTTTTATCTATTGTAACTGGAACCCCAACAACAATTCAGTTATTATCTCACAATTCTGCAGCCTAAGAGGAATTCAAGGGATTGCAATTTTAAATCAAGTTAATTGTCCTTGCCACCCATTATATTAGCAATTTATACAGTAAATAGATGTGCAGTTTGCATGGCAAATATATATTTGGTCTTATACACTACAATAGAGGGAGGTGAGAAATGTTGGACAATCACTCTCAGAAGAGAAGGCTGGGGAGGTTGATTGTGGATTCAAAGCCATGATAGTAATAAGTGAAGAGAGGATGTCTCCATAGGCACTGGAGAAAGAAGGTTTGGAGGTGTAAGGATGCCAAGACAAAACATATTTGATTGTGTAATGACACAGACTCAACTGGTCCATACTGACCAAGATTCCCATCTAAGCTAATCTCATAACTGATGTTTGGCCCATGTCCCTCTAAATCTTTCCTAAATTTACCAATTTATCCACATATCCATCCAAGAACTTTCTAAATGCTGCTAATGCATCTGTCTCAACCACTTTCTCTGGCAGCTCATTCTGTATATATGCAACACTCTGGGTGAAAATGTTGCCCCTCAGATTCCCTATAAATCTTTCCCCTCTCACATCAAACCTATACTCTTTAGTTCCTGATTCCCCAAATCTAGGGAAAAGATGGCACATCGACTATTCATGAGTTTAACCAGTTCTATAAAATCACCTCTCATTCTCCTACGCTACAATGGAAAAGTCCCGGCCTGCCCAAACTCTCTCCATAACTCAGTCCTCCAAGTCCCAGCAATATTCTAGTAAATCTCCTCTGCACTTTTTCTAGATTATTAACATCTTTCCTATTGCAGGGTGTCCAAACCAGAATCAGATTTAATATCACTGGCATATGTTGTGAAATTTGTTAACTGTGCAGCAGCAGTACAATACAATACACAACAACAGAGAGAAAAAAACTTTATTACAGTATCTATGTGTCTATATATATATGTAATATATATATATGTAATACGTTGGAATTTAGAAGATTGAGGGGGTATCTGATTGAAACGTATAAGATTCTAAAGGGATTGGACAGGCTAGATGCGGGAAGATTGTTCCCGATGTTGGGGAGGTCCAGAACGAGGGGTCACAGTTTGAGGATAGAGGGGAAGCCTTTTAGGACCGAGATTAGGAAAAACTTCTTCACACAGAGGGTGGTGAATCTGTGGAATTCTCTACCACAGCAAACTGTTGAGGCCAGTTCATTGGCTATGTTTAAGAGGGAGTTAGATATGGCCCTTGTGGCTACAGGGGTCAGGGGGTATGGAGGGAAGGCTGGGTTCTGAGTTGGATGATCAGCCATGATCATAATAAATGGCAGTGCAGGCTCGAAGGGCCGAATGGCCTACTCCTGCACCTATTTTCTATGTTTCTATGTTTCTAATATATATATTATATATATATAGTACCTATAAGAAGTGTCAAAGTGAAAACAGATGTCTACGAAGTGATCTAAGTTAATTACAAATATAAAACACAAAATAATTGATTGCATGTTTTCACCCCCTTTAATATGACACACTAAATCATCACTGGTTTTCAAAGTCACATAATTAGTTAAATGGAGATCACCTGTGTGCAGTCAAGTTGATTCAATTGATTGTAGTAAAAATACACCTGTATCAGGAAGGTCCAGTATCCTGGTGAGTCAGTATCCTGGCAAAAATTACACCATGAAGACAAAAGAAAACTCTAAGTAACTCTGTGTAAAGGCTATTGAAAAGCACAAGTCGGGAGATGGATTCAAGAAAATTTCCAAGTCACTGAATACCCCTTAGAGCACAGTTAAATCAATCATCTAGAAATGGAAAGAATATGGTACAGCTGATAATCTGCCTAGAACAGATCATTTTTTTAAAAACTAAGTGACCACACAAGAAGGGGACTAGTGAGAGAGGCCATCAAGAGACCCATGACAACTCTGGAGGAGTTACAAGCTTCAGTGGCTGAGATGGGGGATATTGTGTAAACAACAACTGTTGTCCGGTGCTTCACCAATCGCAGCTTTATAGAAGAGTGGCAAATTGAAAGTCACTGTTGGGGAAAAAAACTCACATGAAATCTCAGCTGGAGTTCATCAGAAGGCATATGGGAGACTCTGAAGTCAGCTGGAAGAAGGTTCTATGGTCTGATGAAACTAGTTGAGCTTTTTGGCCATATGACAAATGCTCTGTTCAGTGTAAGCCAAACACAGCACATCATCAACATACACCATCCCTGCAGTGAAACATGGCAGTGGCTGCATTATGCTGTAGTAATGCTTCAGTGCTGCAGGCCCTGGAAGGCTTGTGAAGGTGGAGAGTAAAATGAATGCAGTAAAATACAGGGAAATCCTGGAGAAAAACCTAATGCAGTCCATAAGAGAACAACGACTTGGGAGAAGTTTTGTTTTCCATCAAGATAACCCCAAGCATAAAGCCCAAAGCTACATAGGAAAGGCTTAGAAATAACCAAGTTAATGTCCTGGAGTGGCCAAGCCAGAGTCCAGACCTCAATCCAATTGATAATTTGTGGCTGGACTTGGAAAAGGGCTGTTCACTCACAATTGCCATGCAATCTGAAAGAGCTTGAGCAGTTTTATAATGAAGAATTGGGGAACATGTCTCATCTGGACACTGCAAAGCTGATAGACCATAGTCTTGTGGTTGTAATTATTGCCAAACAATAATTTATAAAACATCTATAAAACACTGACTTGAAGGGGGTGAGTAATTATGCAATCAATTATTTTATGCTTAATAATTGTAATCAATTTAGACCAATTTGTAGCATGTGTTTTCACTTTGACATGAAAAAAAATCTTTTCTGTTGATCAGTGTCAAAAAGCCAAATTAAATCCACTGTGATTCAATGTTATAAAAACATGAAAACTTTGTGGGGGGAGGTGAATAGAGGATATATATAAATTTTTAATTTCGTTTTTCAATGTCTGTTCAGAAATCAGATGGCAGAGAGGAAGAAGCTGTTCCTGAATCACTGAGTGTGTGCCTTCGGGCTTCTGTTCCTCTTTCCTGGTGGTAACAGTGAGAGGAGGGCATGTCCTGGGTGATGAGGTCCTCAATGATAAATGCCACCTTTCTGAGTTATGCTCCTCGAAGATGTCCTGGATACTACGGAGGCGAGTGCTCGCAATGGTGCTGACTCCCTGCAGCTTACATCAGTTCTGTGCAGTAGTAACTGCTGCACCATCCCCTACTCCTGTACCAGACAGTGATGCAGTCAGTTATAATGCTCTCCATGGTACACTTCTAGAAATTTGAGTGTTTTTGGTGACAAACCAAACCTCCTCAAACTCCTAATGAAATGTAGCTTTTGTCTTGCTTTCTTTATAGATGCATTGATACATTGGATCTAGATTAGATCCTCAGATCTTGACACCCAGGAACTTGTGTTTGCTCACTCTCTCCACTTTTGATCCCTCTAAGAGGACTGGTGTGACCTCATTTTAGGCTTTCTGAAGTCCACGTTCAAATACCCCAAATGTGGCCTCACCAATGTCTTCTACAATGGTAATTCCAGTCAGGGATTCACTCAATCCCAAATAATTTCCCCACCCTGTCCAATTGTGACAACACTTTCAGGGTACCATGGTCCCTCCGTTCTACAGCCCTCCCCAGGTGCTGGCATTTTGTGGACTATGTGAACATTGAATTCCACCCCCCCGCCCCCAAATTTTGCAAGCCCTTTGATTTCACACAGACTAACTGTAAGAAATTGTAGAAGACATCAAGAACTTGTAATTGGTTTAAGAGTGACACTTTTTTTTGTTGTACACGTTTATAGTTTATCATCACTTTGTGATATGACTTTGTTAAAGAAATCTGTGCTATAATGGTTAATGTGTTAAACAGCTTGATTAAAGCTTGTTTGCTGTTGTGATTTGTCATGTGACAAATGGGGCTTATCACATGACAGATGTTGCTTGATATACAAGATAAGGAAATTTTTGCCATTGATAGAGAGAATATCCATGGACTGGAATTGGAAGGGGTCCCTAGGATCAGACGAGAAGATTTGTTGATGATGCATCTGTGGAACTGCAGAAGGGATGTGAGAACATTGTTTTGTTTTCTCATCAGAATTGTTTTATTTCAAACTTGGCCAAATGGTGTCAAGGACTATTGATGATTCCTAGGACTGGGATACTTGGGAAACTATTTCTCTTTGCTAATTGCTAATAATTGAACTTATTGATTAGCTCTGAACCTAATTGCAATAAATCAGCATTTTACAACACCAAGCTTGAAGTGCACTATGCTTGCCTGCACTGAGCAGTCTCCTATGCTGGTGCATACTGTCATACACAGGCTGTTTTCAGGATGAATTGATATTGACTTATTATTGTTGCATGAGCCAAAAGCCTGACTTGCATACTGTAGATACTGATTAAATTATTATACAGAACATTCAGTTAGAATAATGTAAAACAATATCAATGTGGCATAGTGTATGTAGTGCAGGTAAGCAATAAGGTGCAGGATCATAATGAAGTAGATTGTGAGGCCAAGAATCCATAGAAACATAGAAAATAGGTGCAGGAGTAGGCCACTCAGCCCTTCGAGCCTGCACCGCCATTCAGTATGATCATGGCTGATCATCCAACTCAGAACCCTGTACCAGCCTTCACCCCCCATACCCCCTGATCCCTTTAGCCACAAGGGCCATATCTAACTCCCTCTTAAATATAGCCAATGAACTGGCCACAACTGTTTCCTGTGGCAGAGAATTCCACAGATTCACCACTCTGTGTGAAGAAGTTTTTCCTCATCTCGGTCCTAAAAGGCTTCCCCTCTATCCTCAAACTGTGACCCCTCGTTCTGGACTTCCCCAACATCGGGAACAATCTTCCTGCATCTAGCCTGTCCAATCCCTTTAGGATTTTATATGTTTCAAAAGGATCCCCCTCAATCTTCTAAATTCCAACGAGTATAAGCCAAGTTGATCCAATCTTTCATCATATGAAAGTCCTGCCATCCCAGGAACAAATCTGGTGAACCTTCTTTGTACTCCCTCTATGGCAAGGATGTCTTTCCTCAGATTAGGGGACCAAAACTGCACACAATACTGCAGGTGTGGTCTCAACAAAGCCTTGTACAACTGCAGTATTACCTCCCTGCTCCTGAACTCGAATCCTCATGCTATGAATGCCAGCATACCACTTGCCTTTTTCACCACCTGCTGTACCTGCATGCCCACTTTCAATGACTGGTGTATAATGACACCCAGGTCTCGTTGCACCTCCCCTTTTCCTAATTGGCCACCATTCAGATAATAATCTGTTTTCCTGTTTTTGCCACCAAAGTGGATAACCTCACATTTATCCACATTAAATTGCATCTGCCATGAATTTGCCCACTCACCTAACCTATCCAAGTCACCCTGCATCCTCTTAGCATCCTCCTCACAGCAAACACTGCCGCCCAGCTTCGTGTCATCCGCAAACTTGGAGATGCTGCATTCAATTCCCTCATCCAAGTCATTAATATATATTGTAAACAACTGGGGTCCCAGCACTGAGCCTTGCGGTACCCCACTAGTCACTGCCTGCCATTCTGAAAAGGTCCCATTTATTCCCACTCTTTGCTTCCTGTCTGCCAACCAATTCTCTATCCACATCAATACCTTACCCCCAATACCGTGTGCTTTAAGTTTGCACACTAATCTCCTGTGTGGGACCTTGTCAAAAGCCTTTTGAAAATCTAAATATACCACATCCACTGGTTCTCCCCTATCCACTCTACTAGTTACATCCTCAAAAAATTCTATGAGATTCGTCAGACATGATTTTCCTTTCACAAATCCATGCTGACTTTGTCCGATGATTTCACCGCTTTCCAAATGTGCTGTTATCACATCTTTGATAACTGACTCTAGCATTTTCCCCACCACCGATGTCAGACTAACTGGTTTGTCATAGAAGAGGTCAAGTCAAGAGTCTTATGACAGTGTCCTTGAGCCTGGTATGTACTCTCAGGCTCTTGTATCATCTGCCCAATGAGAGAGAAGAGATGAGAGAATGTTAGGAAAGGGTGGTGTTTTGTTTTGTAACTTCAAAACATTAAACCAATTCATAGGAAGACATGGGATGTCTGAAATGTGAGTCTAACTTCATGTTTACTTTAAGCGAGATGTGCACATATCAACAGTAATGTGAAGTATACAATTTGCATATAATCTGTAATTAAACAAATAGGGAAGCACTGTAGCATAGTGGTTAGCAGCATGTTTTACAGTACAGACAATCTGTGTTCAATAGCCACCACTGTCTGTAAGGAGTTTGTATGTTCTCCCTGTGATTGTGTTGGTTTCTTCCAAGTGCTCTAGTGTACTGTTTGGAAGGTTAATTGGTCATTGTGAATAGTCCTGTGATTAGGCTAAGGTTAAGTCGGGGGATTGCAGGGCAGCACGGCTCAAAGGGCCAGGAGGGACTATTCTGCTCTGTATACAAATAAGTTAAATAATTCAATAGATCAATCAATAGGTATATTTAATGCCAGAATGTATACAACATAGATCCTGAAATTCTTTTTCTTTACAAACATCCATGAAAACAGAGTGCCCCAAAGAATGAATGACAGCTTAAAAATTAGAACCCCAAAGGCACCCCAGCTCCCCCGTCCAACACACAAGCGGCTGGAAGTCAATTTCCCCCTGCCCCCATCAGTAATAAAAAAAAGCATCCATGCCCTCCATCGAGCACTCAAGCATGCAGCAAGTAATGTTAAAGACACAGACTTGCAGTACCCCAAAAACTACTCATTCAGCTGATAATTTGAAATACCACAAGCGCTCTCTCTCCCCCTAATGAGGGGAAAAAGATGTCCATGTTTCACAGTGAGAGGAGAGACATGACAAACAACTCACTGATTTATCATGTTAGAAGTCTGTTGTGCCAGCTTTTCTGAGCTCAGCGCCCAGAAACTGGGCACCAGAAAGGCACAGCTCTCTGGAGACACAACCCCTGGCAGCTGACCAGCTGCTCCCGATGTTCCATGTTCTCCCGTGATGCTTCAGTCAGGGGCACCGGCCCAGAATCAGCCCGTCCCCAGAGCCACAAAAACCCAGAACCCTGAAGGCATGCTGGTCTTCCAGACTGCGTCCTTGGGATATCAAAAAGTGGCCAGTCGTGAGGCCCTGAGAGCGGGTCCCATTCCCACAAGGAACTGAAGTTAGTGCAACTCCAGGTCAGGGTCTTCAAATGAACGTTGTAAAGGGGAGGGGAAAAAAGAGATATTAAAGATAGAAATAGAGCTGTTTCCAAAGATGTAAGCAAAGGAGTTGCCGTTTAGCACCATCTTGACTTTGCTCAATCAAGAATGCTTAATCAACAACGTAATAACAATAATACTCAATGTTAAATACATTACACTCCTTCCTGCTTAGCTATAAACTCTAACTCAATAGAGAATGCATCTCAACTATATACAAAATTTACCATATAATACAGCTACTATATAAACTGCCATGATTGAATGCTGGAGCACATGATGAGCCAAACAGCCTAATTCTGCTCCTATGTCTTATGGTCTTGTATACAGACATCCACAGCATAGTAAGTTTTAAATTGTCCCATTCGGGCCTGAAGATTTAATCACTGTAGAGGATTTCTTACTCTTGTGAGATAATGTCTTTCCTGACAAAGGGGATCCCTTGCTTAGGAGGTGAGACTTGTGGTTGTGAAGCAACCTCAGTTCTGGGGTGTTCTCCATGGTGGTTGTAGGAGGTGGCTCTGACACTACAGGAAGTTGTTCTGCCAGTGGTAGCATCTTCTCTTCTAGCTTGTGCATCTTGATCTCAGGAAGGTTTACTTAGTTCACTAGAGTGTTTTCCTATTAGTTCTTCTGTTGCTCCCTTTACAATCTGATCTCTCCTCTTGGTTTCCTCATCCACAACATCATCTGACAAATCCTCTGCTTTCATATCTCCACTGACTACTTTCATTTTGGCCTTCCACTCATCCAGCTGGCCTTTAGTTTTTTACAAGTTGGTTTTTTGTCCGCCACTTGCAGTACATGCAATAACCTTCATGCATGCAGAGTAGATTCTGGTCCTTTAAACTCACAAAAGCCAAATACTTGTAACTTTCCTAAAATTCCCTGAACTCTCTTCCAGCTTAAAAACCAGGTGACACTGAAAGCAACTGCCTAATTAACATACCAGAAGCTTTCTCAAATACGTTCCTATAAACACTGTCCTAGTCAGACCACTGCTTTCATCACTTTCATGACTCTGAGTAGCATGGTTCTTCTTGGTCCAATATGCTTTCCAACCAAAGGCAGAGGTTGGCATCAACATCTGTTTGTCCTGTGTTGGGCAATGGTTCATGGTGTTCAGCATAGAGATAGTTGTGCCAACATCTGCTTTCAGATGGCTTCATTGAAGGGGATGTGGCATGCAAATAGTGGATGGATCTCCAGTCAAGTCATAGTTGTCTCAGTCACTCATGACCCCACAATGCTGGCCCTCTTGTTTTTATGACATATAAGCTCAATGTGGCTTGTTGGTTGTTGTATTTCACTGTTACAAATGTTATTCCCACAGGAGTTATCTTTTCTCCAGTATAAGTCTTAGTTGGATATCTGTAAGCTTTAGTTTAGTATCTTTGAAATGCCATTCAAATACATTTTGTGGAATGCCTGAAGCAGCTGAACCAGTGTCCAATTCCATTTTAATTAATTTACCATTCGCTTCTGGTGTAATCTGTATCGCTTGTTTACAGCTAGTTTTCACCTTGTAAATCTCACGGCTAGCCAGTCCTCTGCCACTCTCATCGTTGTCATATTTTTCATCAGCAGTATTAAGATTAGTGATCTTTTTGGAACTGCAACTTGACTTTTTATCTTTTTCACTTCCCTGCACAGACCATTTATTTTGTCTGCTCAACATGCTCTTTGTATGTGACGTACTTTGTTGCATTTCCTGAAAATTTCACCTTTAAATCTGCATTGGTCTGCTGTACATGAGCTCCTGGCATAATGGTGACACAACTTGTTCAGCCAGAATTTGCAATTTTGTTCACACTGACTTTCATTCCTGACTGCAACTCAATTGCATTTCTGTCTGCCATTTCCATTGATACAGCAATTTCAACTGTTCTTGTAAATGTAAGATGCTTCAGTTAGGAATTGTTTTTGAATTCTTTCTTGTAAGATTCTACAAACTAAATGATTGCTCAGTACATCAAGTCCACCATTTAACTAACAATGCTCGATCTCTTCATTTCAGCCATGTAAGCTGAAATGGACCCCTCTCCCTTTTGATTCTGCTTATGAAACCTAACGTGCTCTGTAATCATCAATGGCTTCAGTTCTAAATGTTCCTGCATTACTTTCACAATATCAGCAAAGTTCTCTTCTGCTGGTTTGGAGTATTCAATCTTCAAAGCAAACTGTATGCCTTTAAACCCAGTACACTCAGCAAAATTGGTACTTGTTTCTCATTGGCTTTTTAATTTGCTTCAAAATGCTGTTCAATTAGCTTAGTATACATATTCCAGTTATCTCTTGTGTAATCATTTTTTCCAATGTAGCCAGCAATTTCTACTCTTTTTTTTAATGATTATTATCACCCACTACTCACTCTTTATGCACCCAGGAATTTGTCCATTTTCTGACATTAGTACTCAATTGTGCCTTCCCTTCCTAAGAATATGTACTGCACTTTTTTTTTTATATAAAAGAACACTTGACATGCTGTGTTAATTTTTTACTTGCCATTCCTCTCTGTGCATCTTTCTTAGTTTGAACATCTTGCCCCTCTTCAACAGGTCAGCAGCCACCTCGGATTTGCTTTCTAAAAATAACTTATTGCCAGTTCACGTATTTTTACATGTAACCCACGTTTATATAAACAAAGAATGCTTAATCAACAACATTTAATATTTGAGTAATATTGTAAATACACAACAGGTGGGGTCTTTGCTGGCTGCTTTACTGAGGCAGTGAGAAGTACAGACAGAGTCCAAAGAGGGAAGGATTGTTCCTGTGATGTGCTGAGCTGTGTCCATAACTCTCTTTCTTTTTAAATCTTTTTATTGAATTAGTACACAAAAGGTAAGCCATATAGGCACTAATACACTGTTACAATATAATATATTACAGGAAATATTAATACAGAAAAAATTAATACAAACAGTGCAGTTTAAACAAAAAATAACAAGGTAGTATAATAGTATACTAATTTTTATATATATCAATAAGGAAAAAAAAGACCCAAAACCGCCCCCCCCCAAAAACCCACTGTGAAACTAATCTAAAAAGCAAAGCAAAGCAATGGGCTAACTAGGAATCAAGTAGAGTTAAACAACTTAAAACAATCACGTCCTCAAACCCGACCTCCATTAAAAACAGTTAAAAAGCAAGAAGGGAATATAAATATGGACCGAGAGGAAAAAAATTACATTAAATGAAAATGTTGAATAAAAGATCTCTAGGTCTGTTCGAATTTAACTGAAGAATCATAAAGATTACTTCTGATTTTCTCCAAATTTAAGCATAGTATCCTTTGGGAAAACCAAAAGGACGTAGTTGGAGCATTAGTCTCTTTCCAATGTTGTAAAATACATCTTTTCGCCATTAAAGTAAGAAATGCAATCATTCTACGGGCTGAAGGAGAAAGATTACTGGAAATTTTAGGTAATCCAAAGATAGCAGTAATAGGATGGGGAAAGATGTCTATATTCAATACCTTTGAGATAATATTAAAAATGTCTCTCCAAAAAGTTTCCAGAGTAGGACAAGACCAAAACATATGAGTTAAAGAGGCTATCTCCCCCTGACATCTGTCACAAAAAGGATTAATATGAGAATAGAAATGAGTTAATTTATCTTTGGACATATGTGCTCTATGGACAACTTTAAATTGAATTAGGGAATGTTTAGCACAGATAGAGGAAGTATTGACTAGTTGTAAAATCTGCACCTAGTCATCCGCCGAAATAATAAAGCCCAATTCCTGTTCCCAATCTGACCTGATCTTACCAAATGGAGCTTTCCTAAGTTTCATAATAGTATTATAAATAATAGCCGTTGCACCTTTCTGACATGGATTAAAGTTAATTATAGTATCTAAAATATATGTAGGAGGTAGCGTTGGAAAGGAAGAAAGTATAGTACTTAGGAAATTTCTAACTTGAACATATCTAAAAAAATGTATTCTTGATAAGTTATATTTGTTAGATAATTGTTTAAAAGACATAAGGGAACCATCTAAAAATAAATCCAAAAACCGTGAAATACCCTTAGTCTTCCAAATTTGAAAAGCACGGTCCGTGGAAGAGGGAGGAAAAAATGTTGCCTAAAATAGGAATCGCAAGCCCAAACTGATTAAGATCGAAAAATTTTCAGAATTGAAACCAAATACGTAAGGTATATTTAACTATCGGGTTACAGACCTGTTTGTGGCGTTTCAAATCAAAAGGAAGAGAAGAACCTAAAATAGAGCCAAGTGCATAACCTTGAGCAGATTGTAATTCCAATACTACCCAGTTAGGAATGGATAGTGTATCTTGGTCAAGTAACCAGAATTTCATGTGTCGAGTATTAATTGCCCAATAATAGAATCTAAACCTCCATCTCTCTTAGCTTTCTGTAAATGTATTTTACCCAGTCTCAGGTTTTTATTTTGCCAAATAAATGAAGAAATTTTAGAGTCAATTTTGTCAAAAAAAGATTTTGGAAAAATAATCGGTAATGCCTGAAATACATATAAAAATTTTGGCAGAATAAACATCTTAACTGCATTAATACGACCAATCAAAGTTAAATATAATGGAGACCATTTAAATGAAAGTTGAGTAATACGATCAATTAAGGGTAAAAACTTAGTCCATAACTCTCTGCAGTTCCTTGCTGTCACATGCAGAGCAGTTGCCATACTCAGCTGTCTTGCCTCCAGACAATGCTTTCTATGGTGCATTGATCGTTCAGGCTGACCGGAAGTGCACTGAGAGCGGTAAGCGTAAAGGAGTTGGGGGCTTGCTGTTCTGGTTAACAATAGATGGTACAATCGTGGTCATATTACAATCGAGGAACGTGTTTGTAGACCGGATATTGAACTTTTTGCTGTTGGACTCCAGCCATATTCCACCGAGATACAACACTGGGCGTCACGGGAGGTTGTTCCTGCCTGTGGCCATCGAACTTTGCAGCTCCTCCCATGGAGGGTCAGACACCCTGAGCCAATAGGCTGGTCCTGTACTTATTTCCATCTGGCATAGTTTGCATATTGTTGTTTGATTGTTTGTGGATTTTGTATTGCTATATTTATGCTCTATTCTTGGTTGGTGCGGCTGTAACGAAACCCAATTTCCCTTGGGATCAATAAAGTATATCTATCTATTGATAAAATTGGTAAGGATTGACAGGGATATGACAGCTTTATTTGGATTCCTGAGGAAATGGAGGAGTTGGTGAGCTTTCTTGGCTCTGACAGAGGTTAGAGCAGGATAGATTATTGGCGATGTTCACATCTAGAAACTTGAAACTCAACCCCCTCAACCTGAACACCATTGATGTAGAAAGGAGCACGTGCACTGCTCCTCTTTCTGGTTAATCTCTAGATTGTTTGTTGACATTGAGGGAAAGATTATCATGACACTATGTTACTGAGCTCTGTACCTTCTTCCTGTAGTCCACTGTTACTTGAGACATGGCCCACTACAGTGGTATCATCTGCAAGCTTAGATGGAATTAGAGCAGACTCTGGCCTAACAGTTACAAGTGTATAGTCTGCAGAGTTGGAGGCTGAGAGCACAATCTTGAAGAGCACCAGTATTTATAATGATCACGGCAGAGGTGCTGCTGTCTATCCTTACTGACTGGTCTGTTAGTGAAAATATCAATAATCCGGTTGCAGAAGGAGGTATTAACTCCCAGGGTTTGGATTTAATGCTAAGTTTCCTTAGAATAAAAGTATTGAAGGCAGAAATGTAGTTAATGAACAATCTGATGTAGGTGTTTTTTTTTTGCTGTCCAGAGTGTAGGGCCAGGGAGATGGCATTCGCCATAGACCCGTTTCAGCAATAGACAAATTGCAGTGGGTGAACATTGTCTAGAAAGCTGGAGCTGATGCATGCCATGACCAGCCTCTTGAAGCATTTCATGATGATAGATGTTCGAGCCACTGGTCAGTAGCCATCATTAAGGCACGTTACCCTGTTTTTTTCTGTAGTGATGTTGCACTGCTGGTCAACCTGCCACAGCAATAGCAGAGTATGACATGAGTGACCACAGTACGTCAGCTTCTGTTTTAAATGGGATTCATGTAGATGGGCATCATGATCAGCATAGGCTCCAAGGGCCTGCTACTGCACTGGATTGTTATATGGACAAGAGAGTCCACGAGGAATGAATATAATTTACAGCAGGATTCAGTTAGTTCTACCATTCAATAAGATCATGTGTAATAGCTTACCACTTAATCCTGTGATTCCCTTAATCTATAAAATTCAATTGATTTCTATCTTTATTCTGACTGATAGAGCCTCTGTTGCTTTCTTGGTGATCAAAGGTTCCCTTTCCTTTAGGTGAAGAGATATCTCCTTCTATATCCTGAAAGGTTTGTCCATTATTTTGAGATGGTAATGTCTGTTTCTGGACACACTGGGCTGGTGAAACATCAATTCTGTATCTACCTTGTAAAGCCCTGGAAGAATGTTGTACGTTCATTGAGTTCAGCCTCGGGTGTTGTCATGGCCAATAGTTTCTGCTTCCTCCTGGGCAAAGTTTCTACCATACCGTCCTGTCAAGTAGGACAGGGGCAACAAGGCTGAGCTCTCTGTCCACACGAACGAAAGGAGGACTGGAGCCTTGATCCAGTGTTTCATCTGAAACGGAGCACCTCCAAAACCGCTGTTGCGCACATCCAATTCTGGGATGTCAGCTGAGACCATGTTTACATTTTGCTGTAAACTCTCAACGTTCTGCAATGCAGATGCACAATCCCCACCTTGAGGGTCTGAGTGAGCAAGGGGGTTGTAGATCTCTTGAGGTTAATTCCATCCATACACCACCTCTGGTGGTGGGCTTGTTGTGCTCCATCCAGGGCAGCTTGTCCACCTTTGGTCCCCACTTGCCTGTGGCTCTAAGTAACAGTTTGCATGCGGCAGTGGCCACACCCTGGTACACCGCTTGGACAGGCGGGCGAAACCAGGTGAGTGTAGCCAGGAACCTCCAACCCGAGTGAGATAGTGTTATGCCTGCCCCAGTATGCGAAGCCATTTCCGGCAGACTGGGTGGATGAGATCAACTACAAGATCAAATGGTCAGGAAGGCGGTGTTGGTACGCTTTATGGAGAGCAAAGGGCATGACAAGACACAGGCGGTGTCATGCCTATGCACTGCAGCCATGGAAGTCCCCAGTCATGATGATTTTTTTTGTACCATTGGACCAAGATTTTTGAGGCTGAGAGAGTGGAACCATTCTAAAGCAGCAGCTTTTTCACTATAAAACTCCTCCCACACAGGTTACACCATCTTCAGAAAAGATGGACAACCATGCAATATACACCAGCTAATTTAGGGCAGATGAGGGCATCTGGTTTACAGTGGAGGGCAAAGCCCAAGTTTGGCAAGAGTAATTTAGACTAGGCTGAGTGCTGATGGTCTAGAGCTGATTGTACTTAGATAACTAGCCTAGGGACACATCTGGTGAATCTTAGGCTCAGAAACTGGGCTTCTTGGAACTACAGATTTGCACAACTGCCCAGTTTTTCTAGAGGGGGTTTTAAATTAAATTATGATGGCACCTTGTGGCATGATACCAACTTCCCTGAGTGTTAAGGGGAGTGTAATATGTTTGGTTGATGAAGAGAAGTGTTTCTGTGTGGTAGAATCAATAACAAGAGGACATAATTGTGAGTTTAGAGTTATTGTGAGACTATATAACCTGAGGTACTTAATCTCTCCCAAAAATTGCTGCCCAACTTTTATCGATGGAGACAAACAGACTGGGGAAAAGCAGCTTCTTCCTGAGGGCTGTTGTGCAGCTGAAAAATATCACACCCTGGCTTGCCAATGACCTTTGAATGTTATGGACTGTCAAAGTCACTTGTTGGACGCAAATTTGGAAAAAAATTAAGCAGTATTGTGTGCATTGTAAACATGTCTTGCTTGAATTGTCTTGAGTAATGACAAAGTTCTATTGTATTCTACACCAGTCAGACATGAGATCAGAAAGCACTTTCAAACACATACAGGGGTTGAAACTGAAAATCAGAATCAGACATGTAATTACTAACACATCATGAAATTTGTTTTGTGATATCAGTACAGTGCAAAGACTTTAACAATAATTTGGAATAAAAAAATAAAATTAATCATTAGTACAAAAGGGGAATATTGAGGTAGTGTTCATGGGTCACAGACTGCTCAGAAATCTAATAGTTGAGGGGAACAAGCTGTACCTAAAACATTGGTACAAAGCTGGTCGAGCCTCTACAAAGACTCCAGTGCAGTTTCTTTCGATCCTGTACACAGGCTCCAATGCACAAGGTGATTGGGGTCAGCTGATGATTCCAAAATGCAAATAAGGGAATCAAGATTATTTTGATCATGTTGGGTAAATGTGCTTTGGGCTCATTTGGTGACAAACTGTGACCGCAGAGTAGAATGGCCTGTCCTCCTCACAAATCCTGACATGCAAAGAACTGCTCTTAGCCTTGAGTAATCTGCCTGCTCTGACAAGCCCTCATGGTTTGGCATCACTTTCCCTGTTTCTCTCCCACAGTCTGTGACTCACCCAGAAGTGTGTGGGTGCCTCTGGCACGTGGCAGACATGCTGTTGCAGTGAGGCACTGGTCTTGTAGCAGGACTGCAGATTCGGCAGTCTCAGCCTCTCTCAGAAGAGGAACATCTGTCAGTTCCACAAAGAAAGCCCGCCAAACAGGGACTGATCGTAATAAACTGGAGAAAATTGTACATTTGGACCTGGTGCAGAGTTTCATGGACTGGGAGTATGGACATGGCCCTGCCAACAAGGCTCAATGCTCCTCCAAGGTGATGAAGGACCAATTTCATGAAGGATCCTGCCCACCCTCTTATGGTCTGTTTGTCCCACTCCCACCAGGAGAAGAGGCTATTCAGTTTTCACACCAGGCCCACTAGTTTCTTCCCCCAAGTTGTCAGGCTGATTGACACCTCCACCCATTAACTTACCCACCAACCCCACCACCACTTCATCCACATCAGCCCCTCAGCACATTTTGTACCCCCATGCACCGCAACTTTGTTTGCACTCCACACATCACGCCTACTCTGACAGTCATTGTCCTACTGTTTTTGTATGCCACGCTGCTACCAAGGTTTCCTCTTGCCGAGTCACTTATCATTTCTTGTCAGATTCACCTTGTGTACAGATACTCCTGCACCTTCTGTCACTTTATGTACATACAATCAGTCTAATATAAGCTAATCTTGTGTATATACAGTCATAACTAAATGTAGATTGCGTTTCATAGGATTGTTTTCATATTTATATTTGTTGTGCTTTTTTATTTGTATTTTTTATGCTTATTGTGTTTTCTTATCCTGCATCAGATCCAGAGTAGAAATCATTCAGTTCTCCTTTACACTCATCTACTGAAAAATGACGAAGAATCTTGAATCTGTGGCATTCTGTGAATACAGCTGATGTGACCAGAATAAATTGGGGTTTCAATTTGGTGGTGTCCACCAGCAGAATTTCCAGATCCCTTGTGGTAACTTCAGATGTATCCTCAATGAAAGCAGCAACTGAATCAGAAATATTCAGCTCAGAACTGGACTCGCCTTGTTCATGACGACTGTGATGCCAATTCTGTTTGCCTGCATTAGATCGGTGCCCCTTTCCTGTTCAAGTACCTGTTTAAATGTTGTAAATTTTATCCATTTCCATCACCACCTTCTCTGGTACCCCATTCTAGATATTCACTACCCTCTGTGTGTAAAAACTTATCCCTTAGTTTAAAATTCTCCCCCTCATCTAAAACCTCGGCCCTCTAGTTTTGCATTGTCCTGCCTTGGGGAAGAAGATTCTGATATATATCCCATCCAATCCAAAATTATGATGCCTTTCATAATATTATCAACCTGTGTAAGGTCACCTTTCAGCCTCCTATGTTCCATTGAGAATAAACCCTGCCTATCTGTATTTCCTTGTAATTACAGCCCTCCACTCCAGCCAATATCTTGATGAATTTCTTCCACACCCTCTCAATCACTACAGCATCCTTCCTATAGGGTGTGCACATCTCTTCAAGAGGCCAAATCAATGATTTGTAAAACTGTAAATGACATCCCAACACCCATACTGAATGCTTTGGCTGACGAAAGCAAGCATACCATTGGATTTCTTCACCTCGCTGTGTACTGGTGTCTCCACCTTCAGGGAACTGTGTATTTCATCTATACTTAAATGTTCAATAACACTCCCTGGGTCATGCATACACTGAGTATGGCTTAGCCAGATCCAGCTTCTCAAAATACTTCACTTTGTGCTTGTCTGAGTCAATTTTCATCTGCTCTTCCTTCATTCACTTTCCCATTTGATCTAGATCCCATTGTAACTTTTCTCATTGTCCACTCTACTGCAGTTTTGGTCTCATCTACAAACTTGTTAGTCATACCACTCACATTCTCTTCCAAATTGTTAATGCATATGACAAATAATAAAGGAGAATGGATTATAATGCACATTATTTGGGAGTTATAATCTTGGGATGAAAATAGTCTAGTTTCTACAACACTGTAATCTCCACTGTCTGGCACTCTACCAATTTTGGTGTCATCTGCAAACTTATTAATCCTGCCACCTGTATCCACCTCCAAGTCATTAATGCAGATGACAACAGCAGAGAAACAGACATTGATCCTATCCCACTGGCTACATTAGCAGCTATCTGAGAAACAGCACTCCACTACCACCCTCCGATCTGTTCCATCAGACCAATTTGAAAGGGCATAGAGGGGATTCATAAGCATAATGCCTGGATTGGAGGACTGTAGTTATAGGAGACATTCAATAAGAAAGGTTTGCTTTTCCTGGAGAGACTGAAACTGAAGTCTGACTTGATAGAGGTTGTTTAAAATCATTAGATGCATGAATAGGGTAGATATATTCTTTTTTCACATGCAAGGAGTATCAAAAGTGGGAGAGCACAGGTTTAAAGTGAAGGGAAAAAGTAATATAGGGGATCAAAGGACAATTTTTTATGAAGACAGTGGTTGATATATAAAATGTGCAGATAGATGAGATGATGGAATCAGATACAATCATTTTTTTTTTAGAAAGAAACATTTAGAAAGGAGCTTAAATAGGCGAGGGTAGAAGAATACAGAGTGGGATGGGCAGAAAGATCAGCAGGATAATCATAAGCTGAAAAGCTCATTTTTCTGCTGTATAAATCTATAATTGTACAATATTGGCCAATCCTTGTCCATATTTCTTGTCTTGTACAGGACAATATTCTGATTCTGAGGCCCAGTTCAAAGCAAGCTGGGAAAATCCAGTCTGGGTAATTACTGCCCAATCTGCCTTTGGTCGAAGATCTGCAAAGTGATGGAGGGTGTTGTCAACAGAGTTTTCAAGGAGCATTTAATTATCTACAACTAGTTCACTGAAGCCCAGAGCAAGGAGGTTTTGTTACAGTTGTACAGGTGTCAGTGAGGTCACAACTTGAATACTGTGCACTGTTTGGTCCCCTTGTGAAGAAAAGGGATATCACAGCTTTGGAGGCACCAGATTATTTTTCCTGGATTAAGAGGATTGTTCTATCAATAGAGGCTGGAGAGTATGGGTTCTATAGTTTTAGGAATTTAAAAGAATCAGGGGTTGCCTTATTCAAATTTTTAAAGCCTACTGAAGCTTGACAGGTTGGATATTGAGAGGTTTCCACTAGTGACAGAGTTACAATCAAGAGGACATAACTGTTCAACACCGACGTGCATAGAAATCTCTTCCCTCAGAGGATTGTGAATATCTGAGATTCTCTGCCCTCCAAAGGTGGTAAAAACCAGACCATCAAATATTTAAGGTGGAGGTAGATTAAATATTTGAAAAAATTATAGGGGACAGGCACACAGGAATTGAGGCCAGTATCAATCAGCTATGATCATATTAAATGATGGGGCCGGCTAGAGAGGTTGATGGTCTTTTCTTGCTCCCATTTTCTTGTATTGTTGGGCTTTTAGTGGCATACGAAACTCTTTTAAATCATTACATTTTATGTTCTAACTTCTGAATACTATCAGGTAAAAGTTTCAGAAATAAAAGTTATTAATCATTTTATAGTGTTTATTTATGCAGCTGACAATTTAAAAAAAACTACAGATTGGCATCTCCAAAAGAGAGACTTTTTATATCTGGGCAAACAAAATTACAAAGCATAAATCTCCTACATTTCACTGGATCTGCCTCACGAACTCCAGAACCTTCCCCACTCCACACTCTGAGAGTTACACAGCAAGGAAACAGACTCTTCAGTCCAACTGGTCGGTGCTAAACAATATTCCCATCTAAAGCAAGTTCCACTTGCCCACATTTCCTATCCACGTATATGTACATATACCCTCTAGATGTTGTTTGTATGCCATGGTGGGGAGGCTGGTTTCTGTGACATGCTGAGCTGTATCTACAACACTCTGTAATTTCTTGTGGTCATGGGCAGAGCAGTTGCTATTCCAAACTGTGATGCATCCAGAGGGGATTCTCTCTATGGTGTATAAATAAAAATTGGTAAAGGTTGATGAGGACATGCCAAATTTCTTTAGCTTCCTGAGGAAGCCGATGTATTGGTGCGACAGTACAGGAGGAAAGGGCCAGTAGTGAATATTTCACTGCACTTGTAAAAATTTCTGGTCAACTAAATTCATGTTAAGTACAATATAATCACAATAAATCTAATTTGCAAAACTTCTTTGAAGTGCTTCCCATTGATGTAAGTGATCATGTTATATTTGAGAGAAAGGTAAACATATTTAAACAGAGGAAATTCTACATTAAACTGAAGAAGAGCTGAAGATAACCAAAACACCTAAATAGCCCAAAATACAGCTCCTCAGTGAAGAAAATTGTTAATGACAGTATCTCCTGCACCTCTGAGGGGAAGAGACCAGCAAGACAGTTAACCCTAGATCTTCAAAAAACAAGAATCTCAATCTGGTCCTATTTCCAGACAGAATGAATCAGAATCAGGTTTATTATCACCAGCATGTGAGGTAAAATTTGTTAACTTAGCAGCAGCAGTTCAATGCAATACATAATCTAGCAGAGAGAAAAAAAATAAAAACAAGTAAATCAATTACATATTAATAGATTAAAAAAGTGCAAAAACAGAAATATTGTATATTTTAAAAAGTGAGGTGGTGTCCAAAGATTCAATGTTCATTTAGGAATCAGATGGCAGTGGGCAAGAAGCTGTTCCTGAATCACTGAGTATGTGCCTTCAGGTTTCTGTACCTCCTACCTGATGGTGACAGGGAGAAAAGGGCATGCCCTGGGTGCTGGAGGCCCTTAATAATAAATGCAGCCTTTCTGAGACATGGCCTGTCTCATCCTCTCCAGCTGAGGTCTCTTTCACTTCTACTACTCCTACTCTTGTTCTGATTATACTTATAAGATCATTTATATCAGTTTACATTGTATTTTGTGTTAAGATTTATTGGTAGATTAATGTCTTTAATGAAGCCCCTATTTATTGCTCATAGTCAGAAATATAAAATTGTCAGCAACACATTTCTATACATATATGTCATTCTGACCCATTTTGGAGCTTACTTAATTGCCATTCCCATGAATGGGAACACAGCCTGAATGCTAAGTCAGTCAGGTACCAGCATATTGAGTGATGCCATCACCAACTGTATCATTTATTTAATTTTTGCCATCTTCTCAGTTAAATCATTCATTTGTTGGTTTAATTTTGATTTTATTACACTATAATTAATTTAATGATTTGTTAATTATTGGTACCATCATTCACTCACTTCCAATAGCAACGTTTTGGCTGCATTATATCATTCAGGTATTAATTCAGTTCAATATTATTCACTTGTTTTTCCTTCATGTTACCCAGCACTGTTTTCATTCATTCCTCATATAAGGCTTGGTTATGAATAAGGGAAAACATTTAAGATTGACATGAAAAGTAACTTTTATTAAACATGTTGTTTACATAACATATGTCTGAGGTTCATTTAAAAGCACAGGGAGTGTTTAGACAACTGTTGCCATTAGAAAGATACCACCCAATCAGCTGAATTTGGCCACAACAAATTGAATAGATCCTAAAGGTGTAGCAAACCAGTGTTTTAAATCTTCCTGCTCAGCAGGTCGAGCAGTGATCAGTCTTATTCTACATTGTGGGACCACAGACAAAGTGCTGGCCAATTTAAATGAGACAATTCACTCGGTGCAGGCAAAATACCTTGAATTCAAAACTGTGTACAGACAAGGCTGTTGAAGCCCCACAGTAATGAGTTCACATCAAGGCCAATAAGGTGCTTTTATGTACTGCATCAGCAAGTATTTGCCAGATAGGGTACAAAAAAAATCTTTCAATAGCCATCTACCACCAAACCTGAGGGTCATTAAAATCAACAACTGGGTCTCTAACAGAAACAAATGGCTTAGAATTTTTTAAGTAATTTCTGTATATTAACAAGCAAACTGTACAAGAACATGCAACTTACAAGCTGGCCTATGTGGAACTAACACACATACTAACTCCTGTGTTCTGTCCCCACCACCCTCCTCCCCCCCCCCACCCACTACAAAACGTGCATGCAGCAATTGATCAGGTCCAGAGTCATGCTGCTTCACATCAGTGATCAGAAACTCAAAACAGCCATGGGAGCTGGAGGAAGAAAGTTCATTGCACCTCATGGACACAGCTTAAACAGGGGGCTTCAAGTACTACGCGACTAAGAGAACAAAACTGACTTATTTCAAAAGCAATCAAAAATTTGCCTTTCTTTCAAAAAGTAATGCATTTCATTGTTTAAAAAATTGTTCTTGCAGTAATTCTGAAATTAAATTAACTGAAATCAGATACAAAATTATTAACGTGTTTTAAACTAGAACTTCCAGCAATCACCATGCTGTCTGGTCAGCTCAGACTGCCAAATGACAAACAATCAGGGAAAGTCTCAGGTACAGCTCATACAGCTTATGCTCTGTCCATTATTGGCCAACACTTTAGGCAGTCAAATGCACAATTTTATACAGTGTTTATCTCAACTGTAATTATCGGTAGAGAACGGCATCACAAGGAATATTTTAGTGCCACGATCTCTGCAGAATACCAAAACTGAAGTTGCTTTTCACAGTCCCCAGCACTGACAGCAGTTTCAAAACATTGTTTTCATGCAAAAACATCAGAAAACATAAAAAATATTAATTCATAATGCAAACATATGCCTGTTTTACAAAGAGAGAAGCAATGGCAATTATATGGCAAATGACAAACAACACTTTACAGTCTTCTGTTTAGAAATATTGCGGGTGCTGTTCCGATTCAATTCTAAATATCAAATCTCACGTTATCTTTCTCTCTGCTAACTCACAATATATGTGATGTTTTTGACTGGGAGCCAATGATATCCACACACTGACATTATCTGAATAAAGTCTGGAACTGCTGAATACCATTTGTATTGCTCACAGAATGTTGCCATTGGCTTTGAGTCATGGGCAAGGACTCCGCCAGCGGCAGGTGGGGAGGGGGAAAATGGCCGAAATTTAGCAAGGCTTCAGTACAGCAAACAGCAGTGGAAGTAGAATGTGCAAGGAAACAAAATGTAAGAGCAGGAAGGTAACACTGTTTGTCATTTCCAGAGAAATGCCAATGAAAAATTCCAATTTTTATCTCAGTTTGATACTTTACAGTTTGTGGCTAAAGCTCATTTAATTTTAGGTCAGAGCACTGGTCTCATTCATTTAGCCTCTTACATATAATCAGTGAATCTTACTGATCACCATTTTCCATTCAGATTTAATGCAGTGCGCGGGTGCCAGTTCATGCCAGCATACATACAGAAATACATTCACATATGTATGTCATTTTTAGGATTTAAGAAGCCCTATTGGTTTTTTTCAAACAGGTGCCATTGGCAAAACAAGAGTGATTGTCTGGCTCCAGCAGCGAATTTTGATCGTATTTGTGGTCAGTGTCTTATTTTTGTCCTGTCTTTGATTCTGAAATCATTATGACCTTATACAAGGAGATCCAGTTGAACTCTCAAGAGATGATTGGGAAGCTCTACGAGTAAGTGGTGTTAAGGTGGGGTCCACCAAAGATGATGTTGGAAACAGTTTGTACCAGCCAATCACCATGCTGGAAAGGTCAAGCTCTTCCAATAGGATCTGTGCCACACCCATAAAACACTTGTGGTCCATTCGGCCATAATCTCCCCAGACTATTACCTAAACAAAAAAAAAGAGAGAAAATGATATTATACATGGTGCAGGTAATTGCATGTTAATGAATATCACAGTCCATCTCAAGCAAAGTTTCCCCCACCATTGAGCACATCTACAAGGAGGGCTGCCACAAGAAGGCAGCATCCATCATCAAGGACACCCATTAACCAGGCCATGCTCTCTTCTCGCTGCTGCTGTCAGGATGGAGGTACAGGAGCCTTGGGTCGTCCCACACCACCAGTTGTTATCCTTCAACTATTAAACTCCTGAACCAGTGTGAATAACTTCACTGAACGGATCCCACAACTATGAGCTCACTTTTAAGATCATCACAATTCATGTTCTCAGTATTAGTTATTTATTTGTCTATTTGTTCATCTATCCATATACCTATCTAGCTATCTATTTAATATATTTGCAGTTTGTCATTTCGCACATTGGTTGTTTGTGTGTAGTTTCTCATTGATTGCATTGTATTTCTTTGTTTTCTTGCCTGCAAGAAAATGAATCTCAGGGTAGTATATGGTGACATATACATACTTTGCTAACAAATTTACTTTGCACTTCAAGTACTTATATAGCAACATTTTAATTATACAATCATTTGCACAGAGTTTGGCACTGTGGCTCAGAAGGGAAGGGAACAGGAAAGCAGTAGTGATAGGGGACTCTATAGTTAGAGGGTCAGACAGGCGACTCTGTGGATGCAGGAAAGAAACTCGGATGGTAGTTTGCCTCCCAGGTGTCAGGGTCTGGAATGTTTTAGATCGTGTCCAAGATATCCTGCAGTGGGAGGGAGAAGAGCCAGAGGTCGTGGTATATATTGGTACCAATGACATAGGTAGGAAAAGGGAAGAGGTCCTGAAAAAAGAGTACAGGGAGTTTAGGAAGGCAGTTGAGAAGCAGGACCGCAAAGGTAGTAATTTCGGGATTACTGCCTGTGCCACGTGACAGGAATACAATGAGGTGGAAGATAAATGTGTGGCTGAGGGATTGGAGCAGGGGGCAGGGATTCAGATTTAGAGACCATAGAAACCATAGAAAAACTACAGCACAGAAACAGGCCTTTTGGCCCTTCTTGGCTGTGCCGAATTATTTTCTGCCTAGTCCCACTAACCTGCACATGAACCATATCCCTCCGTACACCTCCCATCCATGTATCTGTCCAATTTATTCTTAAATGTTAAAAAAGAAACCCGCATTTACCACCTCATCTGGCAGCTCATTCCATACTCCCACCACTCTCTGTGTGAAGAAGCCCCTCCTAATGCTCCCTTTAAACTTTTCCCCCCTCACACTTAACCCATGTCCTCTGGTATTTTTCTCCCCTTGCCTCAGTGGAAAAAGCCTGCTTGCATTCACTCTATCTATACCCATCATAATTTTATATACCTCTATCAAATCTCCCCTCATTCTTCTACACTCCAGGGAATAAAGTCCTAACCTATTCAACCTTTCTCTGTAACTGAGTTTCTCAAGTCCTGGCAACATCCTTGTACACCTTCTGTGCACTCTTTCAATCTTATTTCTATCCTTCCTGTAATTTGGTGACCAAAACTGAACACAATACTCCAGATTCGGGCTCACCAATGCCTTATACAACCTCATCATAACATTCCAGCTGTTACACTCAATTCTTCGATTAATAAAGGCCAATGTACCAAAAGCTCTCTTTACGACCCTATCTACCTGTGACGCCACTTTTAGGGAATTTTGTATCTGTATTCCCAGATCCCTCTGTTCTACTGCACTCCTCAGTGCCTTACCATTTACCTTGTATGTTCTACCTTGGTTTGTCCTTCCAAAGTGTAAGCCCATTTTTCCAGCTGGTCCAAGTCCCTCTGCAGGCTCTGAAAACCTTCCTCACTGTCCACTACACCTCCAATCTTTGTATCATTAGCAAATTTGCTGATCCAATTTACCACATTATCATCCAGATCATTGATATAGATGACAAATAACAATGGACCCAGCACTGATTCCTGTGGCACATACTAGTCACAGGCCTCCACTCTGAGAAGCAATTCTCTACTACCACTCTTTGGCTTCTTCCATTGAACCAACGTCTAATCCAATTTACCACCTCTCCATGTATACCTAGTGACTGAATTTTTCTAACTAACCTTCCATGTGGGACCCTGTCAAAGGCCTTACTGAAGTCCATGTAGACAACATCCACTGCCTTCCCTTCATCCACTTTCCTGGTAACCTCCTCGAAAAACTCCAATAGATTGGACAAACATGACCTACCACGCACAAAGCCATGTTGACTCTCCCTAACAAGTCCCTGTCTATCCAAATGCTTGTAGATTCTGTCTCTTAGTACTCCCTCCAATAACTTACCCACTACCAACGTCTGACTTACCGGCCTATAATTTCCCGGATTACTTTTTGATCCTTTTTTAAACAACGGAACAACATGAGCTATTCTCCAATCCTCCAGCACCTCACCCGTAGACACCCACATTTTAAATATATCTGCCAGGGCCCCTGCAATTTCAACACTAGTCTCCTTCAAGGTCCGAGAGAATACCCTGTCAGGTCCTGGGGATTTATCCACTTTAATTTGCCTCAAGATCACTGGGACCTCTTTTGGGGCAGGTGTGACCTGTACAAAAAGGATGGGTTGCACTTGAATCCCAGGGGTACCAACATCCTGGTGGGGAGGTTTGCTAAGGCTACTGGGGAAAGTTTAAACTAGAATTGTTGGGGGTGGGAACCGAACTGAAGAGACTGGGGAAGAGGAGGTTGGCTCACAAATAGAGAGAGCTTGTAGACAGCGAGAGAGGGAGGATGTGACTAAACACATTGAAGGAAGAGTAGTAGATGTAGCGTATATGGATTTCAGCAAGATATTTGATAAGATACCCCATGCAAGGCTTATTGAGAAAGTAAGGAGGCATAGGATCCAAGGGGACGTTGCTTTGTGGATCCAGAACTGGCTTGCCCACAGAAGGCAATGAGTGGTTGTAGACAGGTCACATTCTGCATGGAGGTTGATCACCAGTGGAGTGCCTCAGGGATCTGTTCTGGAACCCTTACTCTTTGTGATTTTTATAAATGACCTGGATAAGGAAGTGGAGGAAGGGTTAGTAAGTTTGCTGATGACACAAAGGTTGGAGACGTTGTGGATAGTGTGGAGGGCTGTCAGAGGTTACAGCAGGACATTGATAGGATGCAAAACTGGGCTGAGCAGTGGCAGATGGAGTTCAACCCAGATAAGTGTGAAGTGGTTCATTTTGGTAGGTCAAATATGATGGCAGAATATAGTATTAATGGCAAGGTTCTTGGCAGTGTGGAGGATCAGAGGGATCTTGGTGTCCGAGCCCATAGGACACTCAAAGCAGCTGCACAGGTTGACTCTGTGATTAAGAAGGTGTACGGTGAATTGGCCTTCATCAATCGTGGAATTGAGTTTAGGAGCCGAGAGGTAATGCTGCAGCAATGTAGGACCCTGGTCAGACCCCACTTGGAGTACTGTGCTCAGTTCTGGTCGCCTCACTACAGGAAGGATGTGGAAGCCATAGAAAGGGTGCAGAGGAGATTTACAAGGATGTTGCCTGGATTGGGGAGCATGCCTTATGAGAACAGGTTGAGTGAACCTGGCCTTTTCTCCTTGGAGTGAAGGAGGTTGAGGGGTGACCTGATAGAGGAGTACAAGATAATGAGAGGCATTGATCGTGTGGATAGTCAGATTTCCGGTTGCCACAAGAGGACACAGGTTTAAGGTGCTGGGGAATAGGTACAGAGAATACGTCAAGAGTAAGTTTTTTTAAAAATTCAGAGTGGTGAGTGCATGGAATGGGCTGCCGGCAACAGTGGTGGAGGCAGGTACGATAGGGTCTTTTAAGAGGCTTTTAGATGGGTACATGGAGCTTAGTAAAGTAGAGGGCTATAGGTAAGCCTAGTTATTTCTGAGGTAGGGACATGTTCGGCACAACTTTGTGAGCCGAAGGGCCCGTATCGTGCTGCAAGTTTTCTGTTTCTATTAGTTAAGCTTGTGCTTGGTCTGAAGTTCACCAGGCTTGGGTTTGAATGCCAGAATAATGAGAATGTTTGGTACATTACAACCAGAACAATGTGTGAGTCAACTGAAATATAATCAATACACTTCTAGGCAATAACATGGTTTCAATTTGGATTCTGCACCTGCCTCTAAATCTTCAACAGATTCAAGGCTTCTTCAGTTGATATACAAGCAGCGGTTCCCAAACTTTTTTGGTTCCCATCCCCTTACCTACCAGACCACATCTTCACTGCCCTTTCCCTTTCTGCTCATGAATAAAAGCTATCAAGAATTGATTTTTGATGCACAGAGAAAGAAAATAGGAACTACAAATTCAAAGCAGTGACAAATAATTGCAAGAATTATTTAAAACCATTTAAAGCTACAAATAAAATTACTACTTTACTGTAAAAAAATCATCAATTTTAGAGTGTACATTAGTCCAGCTATTCACAACTTGGGCTTGGTGCAGTGATATCAGTTTCTGAAAATCATACTGAATGTCACTCAGAAGTCTCAGATCTCCATGTTCGGCAATTTGCCGTCTGTTTCAATGATTTGAAAGAAATTGGCTGACTGCACTGAAACTGCGCTCCCCTGAATGTGATGTTGGAAAGCCAATAAAGAACATCTTGACCTTTTTCCACACTGCAGGATAGTGTTCAGAGAGTTCTTTCTGCATCCAAAAGGCTTTATGATTTTTTTTTTGAACCTTGGCTTCAGCTCAAGGTCATTTTGAAGTGAGATCTTTTCTTCCTCTATCTTTCCTGTTAATTCCTCATTACTAGTGTTCAAGAATGGATTTATCAGACAATCTGGAATGTCCCTGAAAGAAGACCCCGAAATCTCTCTGACATGTCTTTATGCAGCTCACCCAGGTGGGTACAGTATACTTGAAGGTCATCATCTGGTATTCTTTCTTCCAATTCAGAGAGGCTGAGAAATTGGAAAAGGTTGCTATAGTCAATTTGCACTTAAATAGGGTTAATTTGGACAGAATGGTGGAGCTGACTTATTTGATTTTAATAATCTGCAATTGCAAGGAAATGATATGATCTTGATTTCATAGAACTTTGCAAATAATTCTAGAAACATAGAAAACCTACAGCACAATACAGGCCCTTCGGCCCACAAAACTGTGCTGAACATGTCCTTACCTTATAACTACTTAAGCTTACCCATAGCCCTCTATTTTTCTAAGCTCCATGTACAATCCAGGAGTCTCTTAAAAGACCCTATCGTATCTGCCTTCACCACTGCCACCGGCAGCCCATTCCATGCACTCACCACTCTGTGTTTTTTAGAAAAAACTTACCCCTGATATCTCTTCTGTACCTACTTCCAAGAACCTTAAAACTATGCCCTCTCGTGCTAGCCATTTCAGCTCTGGGAAAAAGCCTCTGACTATCCACACGATCAATGCCTGTCATTATCTTGTACACCTCTATCGAGTCACCACTCATCCTCCGTCGTTCCAAGGAGAAAAGGCTGAGTTCACTTAACCTATTCTCATAAGGCATGCTCCCCAATCCAGGCAACATCCTTGTAAATGTCCTCTGCACCCTTTCTATGGTTTCCACGTCCTTCCTGTAGCGAGGCAACCAGAATTGAGCACAGGACTCCATGTGGGGTCTGACCAGGGTCCTGTATAGCTGCAACATTACCTCTCGGCTCTTAAACTCAATCCCACAAATTGATGAAGGCCAATGCACCGTATGCTTTCTTAACCAGACTGTCATTCTGCGTGGCAGCGTTGTGTCCTGTGGACTGAGACCCCAAGATCCCTCTGATCCCCCACAGTCTTATCATTAATATTATATTCTGCCATCATATTTGACCTACCAAAATGAACCACCTCACACTTATCTGGGTTGAACTCCATCTGCCACTTCTCAGCCCAGTTTTGCATCCTATCCGTGTCCTGCTGTAACTTCTGACAGCCTTCTACACTATCCACAACATCCCCAACTTTTGTTTCATCAGCAAATTTACTAACCCATCCTTCCACTTCCTCATCCAGGTCATTTATAAAAATCACGAAGAGATTTTTGCATTGTTGCACAATGTGTGTTGCACTTCCTCAGACGTTTAATCTATTTGTCTTTGAACATAGCTTTCACTGAGCAAAATTGCTTTACTTATTTGGTCTGGTGACTAAAATGGTACTCATAACCTCCCTTACTACTGGCATAATCAGTTCTTCTCCAATTGTATTGGGCTTTCCAGATATAGCAATGAAATGTTGCATGAAGCACACAAACCATCACTGTTTTGTTGTGAAATGATGGCAAGTAGGTTTTGAGGTGTTTTCTGTTCCTGAAAATTTTCACAAAGTGACTGAAAATAAGCCAAATTCTTGTTTGCTTTACCAGAGTTTTTACTGTTCAAGGAGCCTAGATAGTTCCATTGCCTCATTTGTAAAACAACTTTTTTTCCCCACACAAGACACATTGATTGCTGTTGGTTGCTTGGTGCTGTTATAAATCCATATTTCAGATACTAGAAACATAGAAACATAGAAAATAGGTGCAGGAGTAGGCCATTCGGCCCTTCGAGCCTGCACCGCCATTTATTATGATCATGGCTGATCATCCAACTCAGAACCCAGCCTTCCCTCCATACCCCCTGACCCCTGTAGCCACAAGGGCCATATCTAACTTCCTTTTAAACATAGCTAATGAACTGGCCTCAACAGTTTGCTGTGGCAGAGAATTCCACAGATTCACCACTCTCTGTGTGAAGAAGTTTTTCCTAACCTCGGTCCTAAAAGGCTTCCCCTCTATCCTCAAACTGTGACCCCTCGTTCTAGACCTCCCCAACATCGGGAACAATCTTCCTGCATCTAGCCTGTCCAATCCCTTTAGGATCTTATACGTTTCAATCAGATCCCCCCTCAATCTTCTAAATTCCAACGAGTACAAGCCCAGTTCATCCAGTCTTTCTTCATATGAAAGACCTGCCATCCCAGGAATCAATCTGGTGAACCTTCTTTGTACTCCCTCTATGGCAAAGATGTCTTTCCTCAGATTAGGGGACCAAAACTGCACACAATACTCCAGGTGTGGTCTCACCAAGGCCTTGTACAACTGCAGTAGTACCTCCCTGCTCCTGTACTCGAATCCTCTCGCTATAAATGCCAGCATACCGTTCGCCTTTTTCACCGCCTGCTGTACCTGCATGCCCACTTTCAATGACTGGTGTATAATGACACCCAGGTCTCGTTGCACCTCCCCTTTTCCTAATCGGCCACCATTCAGATAATAATCTGTTTTCCTATTTTTGCCACCAAAGTGGATAACTTCACATTTATCCACATTAAATTGCATCTGCCATGAGTTTGCCCACTCACCCAACCTATCCAAGTCACCCTGCATCCTCTTAGCATCCTCCTCACTGCTAACACTGCCACCCAGCTTCGTGTCATCCGCAAACTTGGAGATGCTGCATTTAATTCCCTCATCCAAGTCATTAATATATATTGTAAACAACTGGGGTCCCAGCACTGAGCCTTGCGGTACCCCACTAGTCACCGCCTGCCATTCTGAAAAGGTCCCGTTTATTCCCACTCTTTGCTTCCTGTCTGCTAACCAATTCTCCACCCACACCAATACCTTACCCCCAATACCGTGTGCTTTAAGTTTGCACACTAATCTCCTATGTGGGACCTTGTCAAAAGCCTTTTGAAAATCCAAATATACCACATCCACTGGTTCTCCCCTATCCACTCTACTAGTTACATCCTCAAAAAATTCTATGAGATTCGTCAGACATGATTTTCCTTTCACAAATCCATGCTGACTTTGTCCGATCATTTCTCTACATATACTCTACACTATACTATCTACACTTTTTTGTTTGGCCTGTTTCTGTCATTTTCATAATGGATTCATGACCACAGTCAAACACCTATTGTTTAATTCCAATCCCGAGCACTGCAATCGATAAAAGGGAAAGTCGTCATAGCTCTGGTAAAACCTGCCTCTGTGCCTGAAGGTACCGTACATAATGTTTGGCAGCGATATCTCTGTTGGGCTGTGGGCTAGAGAAAAACAGTCAAGACCATTTGAAAGGGCAGATTTTGAACATTACTCTATTGAATGCTATACCCTAATTCACAGGAATTACATAACAGTGTGATTTTGAGTATGGGAATTGTACTAGCTAGCACTGTACTACTGTAGTAAATGACAACAACGCATCATCTGAGCCTGGAAATAACAATTTCTTGAGTCCAGATTTCTCATGATATGCCAAATACAGAAGTGCCATATTGTTTTTCAAGAACTATAATGTGCTTTGAGCCAAGTCCAAGGGAATGGTGGGTTCGCAAGATATGAGGTGATTACTGTAATCAATTATGAGGCAATGAGCATCAATTGCTTATAATAAGTAATTCATTTCTTAAATTAAGCCTGTACTCCCTCAGCTGTTCTCCTTGCTTCCAAGTACCCCGCCACTGCCCCCTTAGAAATTTCCACTGTCCCAAGGGGTGATATCACCCACTTTGGGAACCACTGATACAAAGTAATACTGAATCACAATGTCCAGGGAATGCTGTGTTTCCTTTGAGGGAATATTGATGACAGTGATTCAAGGCCAGTAAATATAACTACAATTTATCTAATTATTCCTTTTTGAACACTGCTACATAAAAATGACAATAAATAAGTAATACTGGAAGAACTCAGCTGGTCAGTTCTGATGAAGAGTCTTGGCCTGAAATATCAACTCTTCATTCCTTTCCATAGATACTGCCTGACCTGCTGAGATCCTCCAGCATCTTGAGTGTGTTTCTCAGGATTTCCTGCATCTACAGAATCTCTTGTTTCAAATTAGAACAAACCTTTGGTTCTGAAAGATGTTACATCCTGAGTCTTGAATTGAATGAAAGAGTCTTGAATGATGCCAAATAAACAACTGTGCAACCAATGGCAGTATCCTAGAACATCTTTATCATCAAAAAGCAAGAGATATTACATGTCTTGGTATGCAAAAAGGAAGATAGATTCCACAGAGCCTAAAGAGAATTTCAATCCTTGCTGGCCACATATGGGGCGTATTATGACTGTTCAAAAGCAAATATGGTACCTTACTCAAAAAGGAATGCTGAGGTTAAATCTGGGACAGTGAATGTAATATCAGTGGAAGGGAAGTTATTGGGGAAAAAGTCCAGAGGGACACAATTAACCCACACCTGGAAAGGCAAAGGTTGATCAAGGCTAATCAGTTTGGGAGATCATGTCTGCCTAATCTGAGTTTTTTTTGAATAAGTAACAAAATGTACTGGTGGGGTTACAGTGGTTTATGTAGTCCACAGGGACTTCAGTAAGGCCTTTGAGAAAAGGTCCCATGTGGTAGACTGGTTGAAAAAGTTTTAGCTCATGGGATTCACGGCAAATTGATCCTGACATTAGCTTGGAAAAAGGAGACAGAATAATGGTGGAGGATTACTTTTGCAATTGGATGCCTGTGACCAGTGGTGTATCACAGAGACTGATATTGGGACATTTGCTGTTTGTCATTTAGATTAATGATTTTGATATGAATATGAGTTATATGATAAGTAAAGTTGCAGTGATATGAAAATAGGCAGTGTTGTTGATAGAATGAGGAAAGATTTCTGGGACGGAGTTTTTCAACTATGAGTATAGAATAGATAAGTTGAGTTTGTTTTCCTTGGATGAGAGGAGGCTGCTGTAGGATGGGGTGGGTGGGGGAAGGAGTGTGCACCTGATAGATGTGTACATTATTGGGGCCTTAGGTGGATAAATTTCTCCCCATCATGGAGATGTCTAAACTTAGAGGGTATAGATTTAAGGTGAGAACATAGAACAGTACAGACCAGGACCAGGTCCTTCAGTCTACCCTGTCAGTACAGACCATGATTCAATTTCAACAAATCCTACCTGTATGCACGTGGTCCATATCCGCTGTTTACGTGTTTAAATACCTCTGAAACATTGCTACCTACTTCTACTGTCTTGTTTGGCAGCATGTTCCAGGAATCTACACTTCCATGTGTTTTTTTAAAAAAAAACCTCATCTCTTAGGACTAAAAGTGCTAAAGAAAATCTGAGGATTTCTTCCCTACCCATTGGATAATTGAAGTCTGGAAAGTGGTGAAGGCAGGTATTCTCACAACACTTAAGAAGTAACTGGAAGTGCACTTGGATCACCAAGTGGTGGTAAACTGGAATATTGCTTATGGGTTCCTGGTGGTCAGGATGGGCCAAAGGGGCTGTTTCTGTGCTCTATGATTCTATGATTATAACTGTAATCTGATGGAAACAAGGGATTCACTGGACAAAACCTGATTTTGCATAAACTTTTAAAAATATACTCTAGCTTTGATAAGATGTATCACTTCACACTAATTAAGATTAAATACCATCCATCAATGCTCTGCCCACCTTGCCAATTCATCAATTTAATTCTACAGCTTTAGACTATTCATGTCACCTTCACCATTTTCCAATATCATCCATAAATTTACTAATCATATCTCCTTGATTCATGTCCAAATCTTTTAATAGAAATAACAAACAATAAATTTCCCAGCACTGATCCTGTGGTACACCAATGTTTACAGGTTTCCAATCACAGAAAGAAACTGCCCACCAGAGGCGCAGGGAACTGTGGAGCGATTTCAAACTGTGTAAAATCTGGAGAGTAAGGCTGTCTGAAAATCTTTCACAGAGAAAAGGCAGGGGCACCACTCTAAAAGTCTGCTGAAATAGTTAGTGAAGTTCACCAAGACACTGAGTAAAACCCACCTGTAAGACTTTACCCTGTGGGCTTTCTTCAAACAGCAATGACTGTTGATAGAGAGGATCAAGTGTTTTCCGTGCAATCTTTGTTTTCTTTTTGGCAATACAAACACCATTCTCCAGCAGATACACTTTGACATAAGGAGCTGCAAAAGGATGAAATTAAAAATTAAATAAAAAGATACTTCTAAGGTCAAATTCTTATGAATGATGACTTTACAGTGTATTTTAGATGACTTTACAGTGTATTTTAGAATGACTTTACAGTGTATTTTAGATGACTGTACAGTGTATTTTAGAATAACCCTTGCCTTCTGAGCCAGGGAGTGAATCTGCAGGCCAGATTGCTGGTTTGCTTTAAAAGCTGTCGTAGTTTAAAAATAGGGCCAATTGTATAATCGCCAGAGCAACTTAGCTGCTTGTATGGGAAGCAATTAATGAAGCACTAAATTACAAGAGGTAATAATACAGGAGATGGATTTTTGACTATGCAAGGCTCTGTTAATTCTCTGCAGGAGCAATGCAATCCCAGGTCTTTCCCTACAGACCTGTGATTAATTGTCTTTCAAGTACTGATCCTTTTCCATTATGAAAGCTAAAGTATGGGAATAGGAAAACTACTTTCAACTGCAACTTTGCTTCTTGTTGGATTACAGATGCCAAGTGTCAACTACTTGCTGGTTAAGGAAATGTATTCTTGGTTCTTTTACCAAGTTACATAAATCTGTAACCTCCAAAGCCTGACTTTTCTAACAGGTCAATGATTTGAACCATTTTGAACAATTTCTTCAGTTGTCTCCCCACGAGGATCAATCCCAGCTTCTCCAGCCTTTTTATATAACTTCTCACCTGGAAACTCTTCCAGTAGGTCTTTTCTGTACCCTCTCCAATGTCTTTACATCCATGTTATTATGAAAAAAATGATATTCCAGTTGTGGCCAAATGATTGTTTTCCGTAGTTCAGTAAAACAATCCTGTTTTAGTTCACTATGTTATAAAGCCATATTTTCAATCTACCCAGATGTTCTTAAAACTGCTGCAGAAATGTCTGTGTGGAAGTAGAAATTTGCACAATAGTCATTTCTAATGAGATTAGAAATGAGAGTCATGGAGGGGAACATGATGAAAACTACCTGGTTCACACTAACCATCAAACTCCCATTCACACTAATCCTACTAGTGGGGTACGGTGACTAGTGGGGTACCGCAAGGCTCAGCGCTGGGACCCCAGTTGTTTACAATATATATTAATGACTTGGATGAGGGAATTAAATGCAGCATCTCCAAGTTTGCGGATGACACGAAGCTGGGTGGCAGTGTTAGCTGTGAGGAGGATGCTAAGAGGATGCAGGGTGACTTGGATGGGTTGGGTGAGTGGGCAAATTCATGGCAGATGCAATTTAATGTGGATAAATGTGAAGTTATCCACTTTGGTGGCAAAAATAGGAAAACAGATTATTATCTGAATGGTGGCTGATTAGGAAAAGGGGAGGTGCAACAAGATCTGGGTGTCATTATACACCAGTCATTGAAAGTGGGCATGCAGGTACAGCTGGCGGTAAAAAAGGCGAATGGTATGCTGGCATTTATAGTGAGAGGATTCAAGTACAGGAGCAGGGAGGTACTACTGCAGTTGTACAAGGCCTTGGTGAGACCACACCTGGAGTACTGTGTGCAGTTTTGGTTCCCTAATCTGAGGAAAGACATCCTTGCCATAGAGGGAGTACAAAGAAGGTTCACCAGATTGATTCCTGGGATGGCAGGACTTTCATATGAAGAAAAACTGGATGAACTGGGCTTGTACTCGTTGGAATTTAGAAGATTGAGGGGGGATCTGATTGAAACGTATAAGATCCTAAAGGGATTGGACAGGCTAGATGCAGGAAGATTGTTCCCGATGTTGGGGAAGTCTAGAACGAGGGGTCACAGTTTGAGGATAGAGGGGAAGCCTTTTAGGACCGAGATTAGGAAAAACTTCTTCACACAGAGAGTGGTGAATCTGTGGAATTCTCTGCCACAGGAAACAGTTGAGGCCAGTTCATTGGCTATATTTAAGAGGGAGTTAGATATGGCCCTTGTGGCTACGGGGGTCAGGGGGTATGGAGGGAAGGCTGGGGCGGGGTTCTGAGTTGGAGGATCAGCCATGATCATAATAAATGGCGGTGCAGGCTCGAAGGGCTGAATGGCCTACTCCTGCACCTATTTTCTATGTTTCTACTCTCTCACTTTTCATTTTCCCCATATTCCCACAATTGCTCCGCCCAACCAACCCTTTACCATCGTCCCACCCCTAAGATTTTACCACTTGCGTACACACCACAGGCAATTTACTCAGACCAATTTGCAAGCTTTTTTGAGAAATGACAGGAAATCGAACACCTGGATACAAGGCAAACATATAAACTCCATACTACCAGAGAGGTTTGAATGAAGCAGATTGCTGGATCTATGAGGCAGCTGGTCAATAAACTGTTGAACTGAATAGTACAATGTGTTTTTGGAAGAAGTTTACAAACTACATGGGAAGAGGAAAAGCAATGCTCTGGTGGCGCGCAATAAGCGGGCCTTAACAGACAGAGGACCCAGCAGCCTCTTGCAACCAAGATGTGGAACTGGTTGTCCTGGGACCATCCTTGCCACTGGGATTTACCTCATCATGGTGAAGGTAGTGCTACTGGGGATGGCGCACCCCCTGTGGCACTTTAAAATCTTCCTTGCGCAGGTCTCCACCTCTGAGCACGGTGAACAATACCTGGACCTTACACATGGTTGAAGTCTGACAGCGATGGGGCATCTGACAATGGGAGCAGGTATGAATAGACTGGGAGCTCCTAGTCAGAACCCTGCACGGCAGCAGCACAAGGTATTTGGTCGCTAGCAGCTGGGACCGAGTGGCAGCTGTTTTCAGCAGACCCCTGTGCGACTGAGCAGCCCTATTTAGGGACCGCACTGCTCACCCCAATTGAGGAAGGGCCTAGAAAAGGCGGCCTAAAAATTGCCTATTCAATCACTCACCTGGATAGGTTACCACGCCTATCGGGTTATTCCACTACTGCGGTTGAAATAAGAAACAATACAACCTAAAACTGGCAGCATGGAATGTAAGGACTCTCCTGGACTCGGATGACATTTCTGACAGACCTCACTGGAGAACAGCCTTGATCGCTGCTCTGAGGCACTACAACATCGACATTGCTGCCCTGCGTGAGACCAGGCTCCTGGATGAAGGCTCTTTAACAGAGGAAGGGTTACACCTTCTTCTGGAAAGGTTTCCCCCCAGGTGGACAGCATCTCCACAGAGTAGGCTCGGCCATTAAGAACACCTTTCTACCAAGTCTTACAGAAACACCTGTTGGCATTAGTGAAAGTCTAATGACCCTCCATATCTCCCTGGAAAAGAAACGTTATACCACGCTTCTCAGTGCCTATGCACCAACTTTGCCATCTGAGAATGAGGCCAAGGATGGCTTTTATCAGACATTGGATGAAGCTCTTTGCCAGAATCCTAAGAATGATAAGGTCCTTTTGCTTGGGGACTCAACGCTAGGGTGGAACAGAACAACAGGATATGGAATGGAGTGCTAGGTAGGCATGGTATTGGCAAGGTGAATGCAAATTGCATGAGGCTACTTACTCTTTGCTCTGAGCACAACCTTACCATAACCAACACCATCTTCCAACAGAGGGCAAAATATAAGACCTTGTGGATGCACCCTCACTCTAAACATTGGCATATGATCGACTTCTTCATTGTGAGAGGTAGCGATATCAAGGATGTTCTTATCACCCGTGCCATGAGAGGTGCAGAGTGCTGGACCGACCACTGTATGATTGTGGCCAAGCTCCACATGAAAGTGCGTTCCCCGCCCACCCCCCCACCTGCAAAAACTAATAAAAAGTGGCTAAATTGCAACCGCTTGAGAAACACAGAAGCAAGAAGTGTCGACGCATCCTAGCTGAGAAACTAAGGGAGTTGGAACCTTGTCTGAGCTCAGAAAATACCACGGAACAACAGTGGACCTATATCAGCTCCGCACTCTGAGGCAGCAGCCCAATCCATCGGCCATAAGAGCAGGAACTGCCAAGACTGGTTTGACAATAACTCAGACACCATCCACGGGGCAACTTTAGACAACTCGTCATCCACCAGCATCAGACAGCATTGGCAGGCAGCTCGGAGGAAAGTGCAAAAGGCAATACAGGCCATACAAAATGAGTGGTGGACTGAAAAGGCACATGAAATCCAGTCCTTTGCTGATAATAATGACATGCATAATTTTTACAATGCTGTCAAAACCATCTACAGCCCAATAAATTGATGCGTTACTCCCTTGAAAACAGCTGATGGTCTAACATTTCTGAAGAATCAGAATACCATTCTGCTGAGGTGGGCTGAGCATTATAACACCCTGCTTAATCAGGACTCCGACGCAGACCCCATCATCCTGGACGAACTGCCTGAACTTCCTCCTATCCACGACCTCAGTCTATCACCAACCTTCCAGGAGGTCCTACCAGCTGTCCATTCCCTTAAGAACAGCAAGTCCCCTAGCACTGACAATATCCCTGCTGAGTTACTGAAGAACTGAGGGTACATATGTATGCGCACCCTCTATCAGTACATCACCAAGGCCTGGACTGATGAGAACATCCCACAGCAATGGAGAAATGCAAACATCATTGTCATTTATAAGAACAAGAGTGACAAGGCCATCTGCAGCAATAGTAGGAGCATACCACTCCTTTCTGTTGCTGGAAAGGTCCTGGCTAAGGTGATGCTTCAGCGACTCATCAGCAACATCACCGAGTCAATGCTGCCCGAATCGCAGTGTGGATTTAGGAAGAACAGGAGCATGATCGACATGATCTTTACAGCCCGGCAGTTTCAGGAAAAGTACTGGGAGCAACATCAGTTTATGGCCTTTGTCGACCTCTCCAAAGCATTCGACACTGTGCAAAGAGAGTAGTTATGGGACATCCTCCTCAAGTTTGGTTGTCCCAATAATTTTGTTAACATCCTCTGCCAGTTCCACGATGGGATGACTGCTTGGGTAACCGTAGGAGGACAAGAGTCTGAGCCCTTCCTTGTACGCACAGGGGTGAGGCAGGGGTGTATACTAGCACCCGTGCTCTTTAACATCTTCCTCTTGTGTATTACTAAGCTACTCCACAACGAGATTGAAGACAGCAGTGGTGTGGCAGTGGACATCAGATTAGATGGCAACCTCTTTGACATCAGGACGTTCCACACAACCACCAAACTCCATAGAGAGCGGGACCTGGAGCTGCAGTATGCAGACGACTGTACTCTTGTGGCCCATACTCCAGAGGATCTTCAGACTGTCCTTGCTGTGGCGGTGAGAGCGTACAGCAGGATGGGGCTGACTGTCAATACCCACTAAAACAGAAGTGGTTTGCCAATGGAGTACCAGTGTCCCACCCACTCTACCTGCCTTTACTGTTGGTGATGAAAAGCTGTCAGTAGTGCCATCTTTCAAATATCTGGGGAGCATTCTCTGAGGATCGCGGCATTGACAACGACATCCAGAGCCACATTAAACAGACATTAGCTGCCTTTGGGAGACTTTGGTGTAGAGTCTTCCAGAACAGGAGCCTTCATCCCTCCACAAAAGTCGCCATATACCAAGTGGTCTGTGTCACCACCCTCCTTTATAGCTGTGAAGCTTGGGTAACCTACAGCCGTCACATCAAGTCCTTGGAGCGCTTCCACATAAGCTGCCTCCAGCACATTCTGGGAATTACCTGGTGTGAGCCGGTACCTCACACTGAAATACTTGTAAAGACCAACTACAGAAGTATTGAGGCCATGATCACCCCCCGTCAGCTGCAGTGTCTGGGGCACGTGATAAGGATGCCCCCATGTTGGCTACCCCGCAGAGTGTTATATGGCCAGCTACATCATGGTCGATGCTCAGCCGGAAGGCCGAAGAAGCGCTGTAAGGATCAGATGAAGAATGCTTTAAGGAAGTGCAAGATCAGACCCGAGGACCTGGAGGAGGTTGCTGCTGACCGTACCACGTGGTGACAGCTGTGTAGGGACGAGGTTCATATTCTGGAGATGGAAAGAACAACCAGAAGACAGCAGAAGAGAGCCAGGAGAAATGCAGCCATGGTTGCCACCACTACCACATATACATGTCCCACCTGCAATAGAGCTTGTGGGTCCAGGATAGGACTGTATAGTCATCAAATATCTCACTGTTAAAGGAGTGGACATCGTCATCGGATCTCGATGGACAACAGAAGGAGGAGGGCTGTCAGAGGTTACAACAGGACATGGATAGGATGCAAAACTGGGCTGAGAAGTGGCAGATGGAGTTCCACCCAGATAAGTGTGAGGTGGTTCATTTAGGTAGGTCAAATAGGATGGCAAAGTATAGTATTAATGGTAAGACTCTTAGCAGTGTGGAGGATCAGAGGGATCTTGGGGTCCTTGTCCATAGAACACTCAAAGCTGCTGCGTAGGTTGACTCTGTGGTTAAGAAGGCATACGGTGCATTGGCCTTCATCAACTGTGGGATTGAGTTTAGGAGCCGAGAGGTAATGTTGCAGCTTTATAGGACCCTGGTCAGACCCCACTTGGAGTACTGTGCTCAGTTCTGGTCACCTCACTACAGGAAGGATGTGGAAACCGTAGAAAGGGTGCAGAGGGGATTTACAAGGATGTTGCCTGGATTGGGGAGCATGCCTTATGAGGACAGGTTAAGTGAACTCGGCCTTTTCTCTTTAGAGCGGCTGAGGATGAGAGGTGACCTGATAGATGTGTATAAGATGAGAGACATTGATTGTGTGGATAGTCAGAGGCTTTTTCCCAGGGCTGAAATGGCTAACACGAGAGGGTACAGTTTTAATGTGCTTGGAAACAGGTACAGAAGAGACGTCAGGGGTAAGTTGTTTTTTTTTACAGAGTGGTGAGTGCATGGAATGGGCTGCTGGCAACAGTGGTGGAGGTGGATACGATAGGGTTTTTTAAGAAACTCCTGGATGGGTACATGGAGCTTAGAAAAATAGAGGATTATGGATAACCGTAGGTAATCTCTAAAGTAAGTACATGTTCAGCACAGCATAGTGGACTGAAGGCCCTGTATTGTGCTGCAGGTTTTCCATGTTTCTAACCCCTTCAGTTGCCTTACCTTTAAGATAACTCCAGCATTGAGTACTCCCTGAACCAGATGTCAAACCTATTGTCTCCTATTAAGTTGGTCCTGGTATTGAATGGATCCTTTCCTTCCTATGCAATGTATCTTGTGCCAATCCAATGTACAATCTTTGACTCCCTAACTCACTGCTGAAGAATACAATTTGCACACTCATATATACAACTGCCATATATTGATGCCCAGCTTCCCTGTAGCAGTAGTTATGTACACCCAAATTCATACACTCCAGCCCTGCCCAACCTCCTGCAGCCCAACCCTCCACCACATAATCCTCTACACCTCACCCCTCCCAATCAACTCTCCTTAACACAACACATTCAAACTCTCATTTTACCCTACATTACCCTTTCCCTGCACCCCACTTTACAACCACTCACTCTTCTCCATCCCAAACTTTACCCAACCCTCCCTATTGCCGATTTCTTTATTAATCCCTGTGATAAAGGACATATGTTCTTGCTGCTCATCCATTCTGGGCCTCAGTTAAATCTCCCCCCAGTCTCTATTTCAAATTAAGCAATCTTAGCACAGACCAACCTTAAACTATCATTTCTCATCCCTGGCAGTATGTACATAACTCCTCTCTGCACGCTTTCCAGTCCTCTCACATCTTCCTGAAGCACGGTAACCAGAAGTACTAGCTATCCCCAGGGTTCCAGTTACTAACATTGCCCTTTACTTCCTGCCTCAATGCTAATTTCTAATCCACTTTGGATCCAATGAGCATTTAGTTTTTTTGATCCATCTGCCATTAAACACATTGTTCAGCTTTGCTAAGCTCCATACTGATCCCATCAAACATCCTATTCTCAATGCCCATCCTTATTAGTTCCTCAATTTTCAATTGTTAGTCAGACCAGACATTCTTTAAGAGGTAATCTAAATTTTAACTTGTTAAATGGAGACAGGCAATCATCGGTGAGATAAGGGAGGATCTGTCCCAGGTTAATTGAGATCAAAGCCTAGCTGACGGAAGGACAATATCTGACCTTCAAAGAGGAAATGTTCAGGTATGGTCTGGATACATTCACAAGTAGGTAGGTAGGACAATGAAAAAAAGAAAGCTGCCTGGGTGATGAATTAAACAGACTAAGATGGATAACAAAAAGGTAGCACTTGACATATATCAGGTTTTAAAGTGGCAATAGGCTGAATGTGCAGTGCTCAGATGGGAAGAAAGGCATTGAGAATAGATGGGCAGCTAATCCAAGATGAACACAAACACCTCTATTAGACATAAGTAATATGAGGCAGTGAGGGGAGGTGGGATTAGGTTTGCACTTTGGGAAGGGTTTATGTTAATCACAAATTTAAGGATGGAACAAAGGCCAGGATTAAAATAGTAGAGGATATTTTGTGTTTACCACTAAAACCTCAGGAGAAGGGAGTCGGGGTAGCGATAATGGATAGGATGAAAATTGGAGGCTGCCAGTGCTTAAAGTTGACAAGGCACCACAGTGATCCAGTTGTCTTCACTCTAGGTTGCTTGGTAGGGATAAAGACCACAAATCCTTAGATACAGGGGGTGTATCTGAGGATTGCAGGCTGGCAAATGGATTTATTCAAAAAGGAGTGTAAGGATGTCACTAGTGATGGCAGATCTGTCAACTTAACACCAGCTGTGGGGAAGGACTTAGAAAAATAACTATAAAAGAAATTCAAAACAACTTGAAGTCTGAACAAATAAGAGAATATACCATTGATGAGATGTGTTGCTGACTTACCAGGGAGTGATTTAGATCCTGGCTTTTGACTGAGGCCTCGTGCTCTGATTACTTCAACTTCCAACTGCCCTTTCCGGTCTAGCATTCCAATTTGAATGTCACCTAAGAACACAAAGGAAATTTGCAAAAAAAAACAGTATGCTTAGAGCATTGGAGACTCCAATTCTCATTATCAAGTTGCAAACAAGAGGAAAAACAGGTAGAAAAGACAACCTGAGAAACATAATTCAGCTCATCAAGGAAGATATGAACCCAGTCCAGAACATTTTCCACCCAGCAAAAAATATCCTTCAACCAAGACTGGATCACACAAGGACACAAGAAAGTAGAAGTAGGAGTAGACTACCTGGACTCTCATTATAGTACTCCAAAGATCACCCACGTGTCATGAAGCTTTCAATCAGCAGCTGGTCTTATTTTGCCCCAAAAGACCTTTCCTCCGGGGACTCCTCTGCACTTTTTTTGTGCTGGAAATGACTCCGTTTCAGATCAGCCATGGTTTTGGCACCATTGCAGAATGCTGTGGCTCTTGAGACTGGAGCACACAGATTTGGCCTAAAGCCCCAGTGCATTATTGAGTGAATGCCACACGGATGGAGGTGCCATCTTTTGAATGAACCCTCAAATCCAGGGCCCATTACCTCAATCACCTGTTTTTAATTTTCAGTCAACATAACCAAAAAACTGGACTGTTACATCAATATTTGTGGGAGCTGCTGTATACAAACCGGCATATTTCCTGTTTCACCATGATGATAATTGCATTATGTAGATGAAAGTCCATTCTCAATGTGAAACAGTTCACATTTGACCAGAAACTATTCATCATTCCCCTTCACACTAATGGGTCCAAATCATCCTGAAGGTCTTTGCTTCAGCACCTATTTCCTGAGCAGTGGCACTGAGCTGTGGTGAGTAGGCACAGAGCTGAGAACAATGGACTTCTAAGAGTGAACTGTGGGTAGGGGGTGTGGACAGGGAGTTGTGGCAGGAAGCTGTGGGTAGAGGGCAGTGGGCTGTGTGCAATGGGCTCTGGACAGTGAGCTGTGGGCAGTTGGCAGTAAGCTATGGGCAGTGGAGTTTTGACAGGGAGCTGTTGGTTGCAGGCAGGAAGATGTGGGCTGTGGACCGTGAGTCCTGGGCAATGAACTCCCTGGAAAGGGCTACAGCGAGGGGGAGCCTGTAGTCTCACTGAGTGTACAGATAACAACACAAATGATCAGAGCTTTCACGTCCTGAACAGTCAGCTGGGTGTGATCAGAAGGAACGTATCAGAGCCCCGGTAATTTTGTACTTTGACAGAGGCAGCAGACATTTGTTTATACATCAGCAAATCTGGAGCGTTTGTGGAAACAGCAATCGGTCCACAAGTTGTGGGTCTGTGCTGAATGACCATGGACATCTGACAGATAGGGCATTGCACTGCAATAGGTGCTCACCCACTACTTTTCTTGGCGGACGGTGTGGGATGTGAACAGACTGCAGGAAGAGTGAGAGGAGGCTGATGGACAGAGTGGTGTGGCAACAGTCGGACTAATAGACACCAGGCTCTCTGCCCCCTGAGTGAATGCCTAGACACTCCAAGTATATGCTGTGGGGCCATGGTGTGACGAGCACTGACAAAACTTCTGCTGCCTGACCTGTCATAGCTTGGTGAGGCAGCAACACCTGCTCTTATCCAGCCAGCCCTCACTCCCACTGGCTGCAGAGAGTGAGGATAAAAAAGAGCAATAATTAATTCAGTTCTGTCCATTTTCCACAGATGGATGGCCCCTCACAGGGATGCCGTGAATGTTGAACAGCCACCCCTCTGTAAAACTGATGCTTGTGCATCAAGCCCTGATTTCAAATTGTTTGGAGGAGGAGGTGCTCTCCATCACTGAGTGGCATTTGTCACACTTTATCACTTTTAAATAGTGGCTACTTGAGTGAACCTTATGCAAAATAAACTCTACATAAGCTTTCACTCACATCTGAGTGGGGATCATTGAACTTGAAAGCACACTTGCATTAAAAGCCTTGCAATGACAGCCTGGAATTATATTAAGAAGTTCCATTGCCCCCTCTGCTGTTGATTTTTTTTTGTCCCCTTGTTATTCACTTCTTCAGGTAACCAGATACACTCAGTGGCCACTTTATTAGGTACTGGCGTGGAACCTGGCATGGCCTTCTGCTGCTGTAGCCCATCCCCTTCAAGCTTCAATGTGTTGTGCATTGAGATGTTGTTCTGCACACCACAATTGTAATACATGGTTATGTGAGTTACTGTCGTCTTCCTGTCACCTTGAACCAGTCTGACCACCCTCCTCTGACCTCTTTTGACAAGGCATTTTCACCCACAGAACTGCCACTCACTGGATGTTTCTTGTTCTCTGGAGACTGCTGTGCATCAAAATCCCAGAAGGTCAGCAGTTTTCAAGATGTACAAACCACTCTGTCTGGCACCAACAATCATTCCACAGTTAAAGTCACTGACATCACATTTCTTCCCTATTTTGATGTTTCGTCTGAGTAACAACTGAATCTCTTGACCATGTCTGTGTGCTTATATACATTAAGTTGCAGCTAAATGATTGGCTGATTAGATACTTGCATTAACAAGCAAGTGTACAAGTATACCTCATAAAGTGGCCATGGGTGTACATACCACTCCCAAGTACAAATACAATGATAATAAAACACCATAATAGTATTGTTACATCAAAATAAACTTGTACAAATGTTTTTTTTAATTTGGTAAGTAGTACAGATTGATGAGCTGATGATGCAGTTACAGATGGAGACACACTGGAGACTGCAGGTGCTGGAATCTGGATCAGCAAACAATCTGTGGGAGGAACAGAAGGATGAGCAGCATCTGTGAGAGGCAGGGATTTGTTGACGCTTTATGGTAAAACCTTGCCTGAAATGACAACGATTCCTTTCTCCCACAGATGCTGCTTGATCTATTGAATTTTTCCAGCAGATTGCATGCAATTACAGACTCCCTGTTGATTAAAACAGTTGACTTTCCCAAAGTGCTCTAATGAACTGTGCGTTGAAGCTTGGTAAGTTCTTTGCATGCAATTCTAGTAGCTCATCACTTACCCATAGCTGGTGTTGCTAACGTTTGTCTTCCAACAAGTTGCGCAGGTCCTAGGCCATCAAGGAAGTCGCTGAATTGACTGTCGGCACCTAATCTCATCCCGGGAAATAAACTAGAGCAGACAACAGCAGTTAGAAGAATGAGCATTTAAATCACATTGTTGCTTGATCACTGGACATTCCCAGTGCGAAAGGATTCACAGCTAACACAGATTGGATGGTTACCCATTCCCTGATTTCCAATCCTGTACCACATGGAATGCTAACGGGGCTCAATCTTCACCATTTCACTCAAGTTATTTTCCTTCTAAGATCCACTGTTTTGCTCAAGGATTAGAGTAATATTCCTGAAATATAGCTGAAATATTCAATCTCCAGCAATCTCCCGATGAATCTCCTCTACACCTTCTCTTCACCTTCACCTGCAGTCATACCCTTCCTATGGTGTGGTGACCGGAATTGTACTCAGTACTCCAGCTATGGGTTATTAATATTCAATACAATAAAATATAGGGAATACTCAGCAAGTTAGATAGCATCTGTTAAAAAAGAATTAGTGATTGTTTCAAGTGAAAGATCATTCCTCCAAATTTCATCGGGAGGAAGTATTAGAGTGAAAATGGAATTCATTGCCTTAGACAGCTGTGGAGGCCAAGTCGCTGGGTATATTTAGAATGAAGGTTGATAGGTTCTTGATTAGTAAGCATGTCAAAGGTTATGGGTGAAGGCAGGAGAATGAGGTTGAGAGAGATAATAAATCAGCGATGTTGGAATGGTACAGCAGTCTCGATGGGCCGACTCGACTAATTCTGCTCTTCTGTCCTATGGAAAATTAATAAGATGCAGTCATTTTTTCCGTCAGCTATGGGTAAGCCAAAGGGCCTTCTAAGTGAAATGTTGACTGTTTCTTTCCAGAGATGCTGCCTGACTTACTGAATGTTTTCATCATTTATTTTTTAAATTCACTTTTTCAGGGGTTTTCTAATTTCATTTACTGTTCTGTGGACTTGTACCGTGACCTTTTTGCTCATCTATTCTATGCGCTGACTAATGAAGGCAAGTGTCTCATCTATCTTTGCTGCCACCTGCTGGAATTATTGAACTAGTATGAAGGATTCCCCTGTTCCTCAATATCTCCTGAGGTGGTTACTGAAGGAAAGAGACAAGAGGGCAGAAAAAAAGAAGTCAAGTATGTACGATAATCTGAGTTAGATTTGATTCCTCCTTGGCATATACTAAAATGAATAACACAAAATGTAAGTCTTTAAGACAAAATGGTGCTAGCCTGTAAGTGGGATAGTTCTGAGAAAGTTAAAGCAGTGTGAGTCTACAGCTTTGAGTAAGAATAGATGATGATGAACACATGTTTGTCAAGGGAAAGTGAAATTATTCTGCATGTACAGATATCAAATGGTGCCTTATCATGGGAAAGTACTAGTGATTGGGGTTTTGAAGGGTATGAAAAATGGCCAATTTCTTTCTGCAAGGTGGCATCTTCTCTTAGGCTGGTCATGACTACAGCAGTGTAGAAAGAGGGAGGGATGGGGGGGGGGTGTTCCCTCTGGCATGCTGTAGATCAGCTCAGTTAGTGGATGATAAATATTAGGCTGTTTTCTGTACTGCTACATTTTTCTGTCTTGCACATTTCATATAACTAATAAAGTGATTTCTTGCGGTTTAACACATGTACAGTGACTCCATTGTTTGCGGATACATATACGAATGTCCCTTGCTGAATGGGAGAAGAATATGGAATGAATTTGAAAATCTTTTTATTACAGAGGCCCAAGTGAGAAGAACAAGTGTTAGGGTGGGCATACATCACTGACCTGAAGCAAGGAGAAACACTGAGGGCAACTTCAACACCAGGATGAAGCCTTTAAATCTAACACATTGAAGGTCTAGAGATCATAAAGGATAGAGGTTATATATGCATTGGGGAAATAAAGTGGATTATGTGTAAGTGTACTAAGAACAAGCTGAAGGGTATAGGGTAAGGAAAGACAGCCATAAGAGTATTGGAAATATCAAGTTTGTACTCCTGCTCACACCCTACCCCTATCAGAGAGAACAGAAAGAGTAGATAGAGTTCCTCGAGCCCTCATCTTTCATCCTACCAGCCTCTCCATCCAGAACATCATTCTTTGTCATTTCCTCCAGCTGCAATGAGATCCCACCAGCAGCCACATCTTCTCCTTCCTACCCTTTCTGACTTCTGCGGTGTCTACCTCTCCTGTGGCTCCCTGGTGCACTTATCCCCCCCTCATCCATCCCTCCCTCCTAACCCCTTGCTCTTTCCCCTGTCATTGCAGGAGGAATAACACTTGTTCTTACACCTGGTCCCTCACTACCATCCAGAGACCTTGTCTACTGCATTTGGTGCTCCCATTGTAGCCTACTGTATATCAGCGGTCCCCAACCACCAGGCCGCGTACCGGTACCAGGCCGCGAGGAAACGATATGAGTCAGCTGCACCTTTCCTCATTCCCTGTCACGTACTGTTGAACTTGAACATAGGGTTGCCAACTGTTTCATGTTTGCCAGGACGTCCTGTATATTGGGATAAATTGGTTTGTCCCATATGGGACCGCCCTTGTCCCGTATTTCCCTCGCTAAGTAGAGCGTTCCTATGAAACCTTTCGTGCCGAAATGGCGTGAAGCGAAGAAGCAATTACCATTAATTTATATGGAAAAAATGTTTGAGCGTTCCCAGACCCAAAAAATAACCTACGAAATCATACCAAATAACACATAAAACTGAAAATAACACTAACATATAGTAAAAGCAGGAATGATATGATAAACACACAGCCTATATAAAGTAGAAATAATCTATGTACAGTATAGTCAGGAAGATGAAGGCAAAACCGATTTTTGGGGGGAGAAAAATCAGCACGTACGCGCACGCGCACATCACATGCGCACGTCACGCATGTGCACACAGGTGCCTGCGCAAGGCTTCATGGTCATGGTAGTCTTTCCTGGGGTAAAGTGTCCCAGGATTTGACTGCTACTTTTGTCCCTTTTTTGGGAGTGAGAAAATTGGCAACCCTAACTGTAAAAGACATGTTGAGGTGAATTTAATCCTACTTGAACTACCCCGGTTGGCCGGACCGCAAGAATATTGTCAATATTAAACCGGTCCGGGGTGCAAAAAAGGTTGGGGACCCCTGCTCTACATCAATGAGTCTAAACACAAAATGGGTGATTGTTTTGCAGGGCAATGATGTTAAATGGCCATTTCAAGTCCCCAGCTACATACTCATTTCAATTTTCCTTCCCACTTCCACACTGACCTTGCCCTTCTCCAATGCAAACTGGGGAAACAACCTCTTGTGTTCTGCTTTAGTGGTCTATAACTCAATGGCATGAACTTTGACTTTTCTAATTTAAGGTAACCTTCTCAGTGGGTTTTCTTTCATTTTCCCTTTTTTTCTACCTCTCCCTCTTCCTCCTCCACTCTTTCCCACCTTCCTTTCTAGAACCTATTACACATCATCAACCCCTCCCTTTTCTCCTGGTTCCATCCATCCTGTGCACAGAATCTTCTCTCCATCCTTCCCCTAGTCATCTGATTCTAGTTCTGGTTCTTTTTGTCATTTGCCTCTCTTCTAATGCCTCCTATTACTTCCTCCTTTACTGCTGGTCTTCTGTGTTCCTGCTTAACACCACCCTGTCAGCAGCTGTCTCCAATCTTCCTGCTCCCCTCTTCAGATAAAGTAAATGAGAATTCTAAAAGATTCTTTAACTATACTGTATTAAAAACAAAAAGGCAACTAAGGAGAGAGTAGGTCCCTTTGTGGTAATTTACACATGAAGCCATGGGAGATGGGCGATGTCTTAAATAAATACTACTTGTCTGTCTTTACTGTGGAGGCCAGGGCATTCAAGGAATATTAGTGATGTCCTGAAAAATATCCACAATATAAAAGAGGTGGTCTTAGCATGAGGTGCATGAAGGTGGATATATTGCTAGGGCCTGACCAAGGTTATTGTGGGAAGGAAAAAAAGGATTTTGGAGTCCTGGTTGAGATTTTTGTTTTTTGCAGCTTTCTTCATTAGGCATGAGTGAACAACCAGCAGACTAAAGGATGGCTAATACTATCCCTTTATTTAAGAAGAGCTGCAAGGACAAAGGAAAGGGAACCAAAAACTGGAAGACATAGATTGTAGGTGAGAGGGGAAAGATTCAATAGGGACTCGAGGAGCAACTTCTTCACACTGAGGGCAGTATGTATTGAATGAGCTGCCAGAGAAGGTAGCTTTGGCTGGTACAGTAACAACATTTAAAAGACATTTGTATATGGATAGGAAAGGTTTATAGCGATACAAGGCAAATGGAACTGGTTTAGGTGAGTATCTTGGTCAACATGAATTCGTTGGGCCAAAGGGCCTGCTTCCTCAATGTCTCCATGACAAGCTATGGAACAACAGGCTAATATCAGAGGAGGGGAAGTTACTGGAGGGGGATCCATCTGCATTTGAAAAGCCATGGACTGATGAGGGACAGTCAACATGGTTTACCCATGGGAAATTGAATCTCAAATATTGATTGTTTTTTGAAGAAGTGACCAAGAAGATTGATGCTGGTAGGGTGAAAGACTTGATCACATAGCCTTTAGCAAGGCTCTTGATAAGGTTCTGCATTGTTCTGGTCCATAAGGGTATATCACATGTAATTTAATGTGAGAGGGCTAATTGGATACAATATTGGATTGTGGAAGAGGTTTAGAAGGTGGTAGTGCAGATTTATTTATCCTACTGGAAGCTTGAGACCAATGGTGTGCTGTAGGGATTGGTGCTGGGTTCACTGTTGCTTATCATACTTTGTATTTTAACAATTTCGACGGAATGTAGAGGCCTGATTAGTAAGTTTGCAGATGACACTAAAACTGGTGGTGAAGTGGATAGTGAAAAATGTTGCCTAAGGTTACAACATGATCTGCATCAACTGGGAAAATGGACAAAGAAATGGCAGATAGAATTTAACTCAGACAAGTTCAAAATGATATACTTTGGGGAATTTACCAGGGCAGAACATATACGGTGAATGGCAGGGCCCTGTGGAGTGTTGTAGAATAGCATCACTTCTCATGTTACCAAAAAGGTAGCAGTTAATAATTGTTAACTAAGGCACATGATTAATCAAGATAAAAGCTTTGAAAGAAGAACAATGTATTTCTCTTTCTTACACACAGCCAGGCCAACCAATTTTGCCTAGTTCCATGTTAAAATAATGTTCATCGTGTGTTACTATTCTTGAAGGGTATACCCCCACTATTATATATCACATATGCTACATCTCTTCTCCAAAAATAATAAACGAAGTGAAAGCAATAAATATATAGATAGTCGTCCAAGGTCCACCTTCTTTAGAATAAAGCCATCCAAATGTTTTGATTGCCAGACTGTCCTTTCAGATCTGGTCCTATGTCTTTTCCTCTGTTGTAGGATATCCTTCATTTTCATTACCTCATGTGACCTGAGATATGATGGGTGTCAAATCGCTACTACTATCCGTGCCGGGTCTTTACCATCCCCTCCGACCTTCAACTGTCGGAGGCAGAACGCTCTGTTCTCAGTAAGGGCCTCACGTTTGTCCCCCTTCGCCCACACCTCAGCGAGTTCCGTGTTCGCCACGATGCGGAACTTTTCTTCTGCCGTTGCCGTCTCCGTCTCCGAGCCTATTTCTTCGGCAAGGACTCTTCCACCCCCACCGATGACCCCTTCTCCCGTCTTCAACCCTCCTCTTCTTCATGGACACCCCGCTCTGGTCTTCTGCCTGCTCTGAATCTCTTTATTGCTAACTGCCGACGGGACATCAACCGTCTCGACTTCACCACACCTTGTCCCCATTCCAACCTCACTCCTTCGGAACGCTCTGCTCTCCACTCCCTCCGCACTAATCCTAACCTTATTATTAAACCCGCTGATAAGGGGGGTGCTGTTGTAGTCTGGTGTACTGACCTCTACCTTGCCGAGGCGCAGCGACAACTCGCGGATACCTCCTCTTATTTACCCCTCGATCGTGACCCCACTAAGGAGCACCAGGCCATTGTCTCCCACACCATCACTGACTTTATCCGCTCAGGGGATCTCCCATCCACTGTTACCAACCTTATAGTTCCCACACCTCGCACTTCCCATTTCTACCTCCTACCCAAGATCCACAAGCCTGCCTGTCCTGGCCGACCTATTGTCTCAGCTTGCTCCTGCCCCACCGAACTCGTTTCTGCATACCTCAACACTGTTTTATCACCCCTTGTTCAATCCCTTCCGACCTATGTTCGTGACACTTCTCACGCTCTTAAACTTTTCGATGATTTTAAGTTCCCTGGCCCCCACCGCTTTATTTTCACCATGGATGTCCAGTCCTTATATACTTCCATCCCCCATCAGGAAGGTCTCAAAGCTCTACGCTTCTTTTTGGATTCCAGACCTAATCAGTTCCCCTCTACCACCACTCTGCTCCGTCTAGTGGAATTAGTCCTTACTCTTAATAATTTCTCCTTTTGCTCCTTCCATTTCCTCCAAACTAAAGGTGTAGCTATGGGCACCCGTATGGGTCCTAGCTATGCCTGCCTTTTTGTTGGGTTTGTGGAACAATCTATGTTCCGTGCCTATTCTGGTATCTGTCCCCCACTTTTCCTTCGCTACATCGACGACTGCATTGGCGCTGCTTCCTGCACGCATGCAGAACTCGTTGACTTTATTAACTTTGCCTCCAACTTTCACCCTGCCCTCAAGTTTACCTGGTCCATTTCCGACACCTCCCTCCCCTTTCTAGATCTTTCTGTCTCTGTCTCTGGAGACAGCTTATCCACTGATGTCTACTATAAGCCTACTGACTCTCACAGCTATCTGGACTATTCCTCTTCTCACCCTGTCTCTTGCAAAAACGCCATCCCCTTCTCGCAATTCCTCTGTCTCCGCCACATCTGCTCTCAGGATGAGGCTTTTCATTCTAGGACGAGGGAGATGTCTTCATTTTTTAAAGAAAGGGGCTTCCCTTCCTCCACTATCAACTCTGCTCTTAAACACATCTCCCCCATTTCACGTACATCTGCTCTCACTCCATCCTCCCACCACCCCACTAGGAATAGGGTTCCCCTGGTCCTCACCTACCACCCCACCAGCCTCCGGGTCCAACATATTATTCTCCGTAACTTCCGCCACCTCCAACGGGATCCCACCACTAAGCACATCTTTCCCTCCCCCCATCTCTCTGCATTCCGCAGGGATCGCTCCCTACACAACTCCCTTGTCCATTCGTCCCCCCCATCCCTCCCCACTGATCTCCCTCCTGGCACTTATCCGTGTAAGCGGAACAAGTGCTACACATGCCCTTACACTTCCTCCCTTACCACCATTCAGGGCCCCAAACAGTCCTTCCAGGTGAGGCATCACTTCACCTGTGAGTCGACTGGGGTGATATACTGCGTCCGGTGCTCCCGATGTGGCCTTTTATATATTGGTGAGACCCGACGCAGACTGGGAGACCGCTTCGCTGAACATCTATGCTCTGTCCGCCAGAGAAAGCAGGATCTCCCAGTGGCCACACATTTTAATTCCACATCCCATTCCCATTCTGACATGTCTATCCACGGCCTCCTCTACTGTAAAGATGAAGCTACACTCAGGTTGGAGGAACAACACCTTATATTCCGTCTGGGTAGCCTCCAACCTGATGGCATGAACATCGACTTCTCTAACTTCCGCTAAGGCCCCACCTCCCCCTCGTACCCCATCTGTCACTCATTTTTATGCACACATTCTTTCTCTCACTCTCCTTTTTCTCCCTCTGTCCCTCTGACTATACCCCTTGCCATCCTCTGGGCTTCCCCCCCCTCCTTTTCCTTCTCCCTGGGCCTCCTGTCCCTCCTGTCCCATGATCCTCTCATATCCCTTTTGCCAATCACCTGTCCAGCTCTTGGCTCCATCCCTCCCCCTCCTGTCTTCTCCTATCATTTTGCATCTCCCCCTCCCCCTCCAGCTTTCAAATCCCTTACTCACTCTTCCTTCAGTTAGTCCTGACGAAGGGTCTCGGCCTGAAACGTCAACTGTGCTTTTTCCTATAGATGCTGCTTGGCCTGCTGCGTTCACCAGCAACTTTGATGTATGTTGCTTGAATTTCCAGCATCTGCAGAATTCCTGTTGTTCACCGCTACTTTCTGCCCCGTTGGAGCTGCGACTTCATTTTCACTCTCTCCAACCCACGCTAGGAGATCTTTGGAGTCCCTGTGATACTAATGTTCAAGTTTTCTTTCACTTGTCTTCCTCTGATCTGGTCCCCTTGCTGTGTGAAGGACATCTGTATCCATGAATTGTGTGGCTGAAATGATTACTTATGTTGAAGCAAGCTTATGATGCACCTTTTCACTCCTAGCTGCAGAAATGTACTAATTCTAAGTAAAGGTCCGACTGCTCCCTCCACTGCCATTTCACAGATATCTTGTCTTTGGATTAACTATCTGCCGAGGATCTCTCTCAGCTGGCTTCAGTGTATTTTCTTGAAGGCCTTAACCCTCACTTGTTGGTCTTAACTGTCTCAAGACTGATGAGTTGCTCAGGAGGACACTGCATACATATTGCTCCCCAGTCAAGCTGAATTGTCACTTGTTGCTCTTCATCAGTATCTTGGTGTTGATATATCCAGCAGATAATCCTTCCACAGAATGGGGAAAAAAGTAGGAATTCTGAATCTGACTTTGCCTCACCCACTCAATGGACCTTTAATAGTCTGTTCATTTTGTTCTTTTGTTGAAATTGATTTTCACAAAGTTGGGAATGAAAGTGAATCCTACTTTCCTGCACCATCAGGAAGGCAAAATGGGATTATTCCCAGAGGAACAGCTATTTCTGTGACACCTGTGACACGAGGTGCATTCACACCATAACTGACTACAAGCCCACCCTGTGTGTCAACAACAGTGATGCCTCTCTTCCTGATAGGCCGAATGTCTTTTATGCAGAATCTGATGCACAGGATGATGTGCTGGCGAGGAAGGGCCCACTCTTCCCCACCTAAGGAGTAGGCACTCTGTCTGGCTGCAGCTGATGTGAGGAAGACCCTAGCCAGGGCTAGCCCACAAAAACAGTGGGGCCTGGTAACATACCTGGATGGCTGCTGAGGAACTTTGCAGTCCAGTTAACAAAGGTTCTAAAAGACATTTTCAACATCTCTTTGAACCACTCCACAGTCCCCGCAGTTTCAGGGGACAGTAACCTGACTCAATGACTACCATCCAGTGGCACTGACCTCAACAATAATGAAGTGCTTTGAACGATTTATTATGTATCTCATTAAATCCCACCTTCCCACTATATTGGACCCTTTCCAGTTTGCTTAATGCTCAACTCATTCCACTAATGATGCCATAGTTTCTGCATTCCACTCAGTCCTGTCCCACCTGGAAAATGGTGCCTCATACTCCAGGATGCTGTTTATCGACTTCAGTTTGACATTTAATACGATTATCTCTCTGAAGCTGGTGGGTTAACTGGCCTTGCTGGGTTTCAATACCTCTTCCCTTAACTGGATGTTAGACTTCTTGACAGAAAGACCACAGTCAGTCATGTTGGCAGCAGGATCTCTAGCTCCATTATAGAGCACTGCCACCACCCAGGGCTGCGTGCTCAGCCCTCTGCTGCTGCAACACTGCACTGCTAGATTCAGTTCGAACCAAGTCATGAAGTTCATTGATGATACAATGAAGGTTAGTCTTATCAACAATGACAACAAGGCAGCATACATAGAGGAGGTAGAATGGCTGGTGTAATGGTTTGCACAACAACTTGAGTCTCAATGTGAACAAGACCAAAGAGATTATTGTGGATTTCAGGAAGGTGTAGGCTGACTATTCCTCTCTGCATATAAACAGCTCCTCCATGGAGAGAGATAGGAACACCAAGTTTCTGCCAGTGCGCATAACAGACAATCTCACCTGGTCCCTCAACCGCACCTCTTTAATCAAGAAAGCACAGTAGTATCTCCAGTTTCTGAGCAGATTGAGGCAAGCAAGATTCCTCCCCCTACCCCCCAGCCCACCAGTTCTAACCAGTTTTTACTGGAGCACCATTGAGAGTGTCCTAACCAGCTACATCAGTATCAGGTACAGGGATTGAAAAGCATCTGACCACAAGTCTCTACAAAGGATTGTGAGGACTGCTGAGAGGATCATGGGGTTTTTCTTCCACCCATCAGAGATGCTTATCAGAAATGCTGTACACACAGCACCCTTGGTATTATCAATGATCCCATCCTATCCACCCAACAATTTCTTTGACACCCTCCCATCAGGCAGGAGATACCATAGCATTAGGACAAGGACGATTAAGATGGGAAACAGCTTCTTCCCCCAGGCTGAACTCCCTGCCGCCACCCACGTCTCATCATGTATGATGCCTTAGTAGTGTTATACAGCTTACTTTTTACCTCATGTTGTAAGTGCACCTTATTATTTATTAACTTATCTGTGGTAGTTCACTTTGTGTTGTGTATGAATCATATGTACTGTCTTGTGTTCCAGAGGAATGTTGTTTTGTTTGGCGGTTATACACGTGTACAGTTGACTGACAATTAACTTGAACTTGAATACTGAGAACAAAATGGCAAGTGGCGGTAAAAGTGAAGCAATTCAGACAGAAGTAGGTATTAGTATTAGCTAGAGGCAGATATATTAGGCATATAAATGCAGGAGAAATGGAGGGGTATGTAGGAGGGAAGGGTTAGATTGATCTAGCAGTAGGTTAAAAGGTTGGCACAACATTATAGGCCAAAGGGCCTGTACTGTACTGTTCTATGTATTCAGGGAATTATTGGGTATTATGTTTGAACACCGTTCAGTAAAGACAGTAGTCATTTAAAGAATTGAAAGAGGGGCTGTTGGTAACTGATAACCAAATGACTAGGAACCAACCAGAGAATAAGATGGGAGTGGCTCAGATAGTGACAGTCAATATGAACTACAGTTAAGTGGCTAACTCTCTATTGAGATCAATAGAAAGTAATCACTCTGAACAATATTAAGTGAGTTACATATAATACTTCCAAATTAGTCAAAAATATTTATTGATTTCAAGCATTAAAATTTTACTTAATTATCTCTCAATAATTATATTTTTTAAAAAGTGTGATTAATCTATGATAAATTTTGAATGTATTTCAATATTTGAGGAAGTCAGTTTGAACCAAGTATCCAATGGAACTCTCCATTCATCCTTCTTTTCTCCTTTTCCCCATCGGCCCTCAAAATGTTTCCTCACAAGCATTTATCCAACTCTTCCAGCATGCTCTCAGGCTATGTATCAAAGGTCTTAGAAACATAGAAAATAGGTGCAGGAGTAGGCCATTCGGCCCTTCGAGCCTGCACTGCCATTCAGTATGATCATGGCTGATCATCCAACTCAGGTCATCCAACTCAGGACCATGTACCAACCTTCCCTCCATACCCCCTGATCCCTTTAGCCACAAGGGCCATATCTAACTCCCTCTTAAATATAGCCAATGAACTGGCCTCAACTGTTTCCTGTGGCAGAGAATTCCTCTTGCAGTGTAATAATGTTTCTGTACATTATTTCTGATTTATTTGCCAAATGCTATCAATATCTGTGTTGAAAGCAGCTACTTCAAAATGACCAGTGATTATAATATTGAGATCTGGGGAACATCACAGCATTACTCCCTGTGGCCTGATAGATCTTTTCCACAACCATCTGCTTCTCATTCCTTTGATGGTTTTGTATCATGCTCTGCTTTCCTGTTAATCCCAAGCACTTCCGCATTTACAGTATTATACAAAGGTTCTATGCACATACATATAGCTAGGGTGCCTAAGGCCTTTGCATAGTACTGTAGTAATTTTGTGTATTGCACTGTACTGCTACCGCAAAAAAACCCCAACAAATTTCATGACGTGTGATGATAAACCTGATTTTGATATGGGTCTCTATTGTGGACTGAGATTCGAAAAGGAGCAGGGACAGGGTACTCATGCGCGGGAAAGGGGAAGGAATAGGAAGCTTCGGAGAGGCAAACAACAAAAGAAGGGTCTCGGCCTGAAACGTCAACTGCGCCTCTTCCTAGAGATGCTGCCTGGCCTGCTGCGTTCACCAGCAACTTTGATGTGTGTAGCTTTGGCGATGCATTCAGTAATGATCAATAAAGCAATTGTTTGGAATAAAATTACCTTGCCTGGTGATTTAGGGCTGGGTGTGTCTGCACCTGCCCCCCCCCCCCACCCTGGCATTCCTTCTCTGCTACCTGTCCCACACCTCTCGTAGCGCTCCAGCCTCGCTAAATTAAAAAATTGCTCTCTGCTCCATGTTGACAAATGCAGTACTGTGCAAATGTCTGAAGCACCCTAGCTATATGTACTTTGTGCCTAAGACTTTTGCACAGTACTATGTCAGCCAAATCAATATAAACTGCAATTTCATGAATCTTGAGCCTTAACTCTTTAAATAATTGAATTGTTAGACAAATGTGATGTGACGTTAATAACAGGAATTCTGCAGATGCTGGAAATTCAAGCAACACACATCAAAGTTGCTGGTGAACGCAGCAGGCCAAGCAGCATTTTTATCGCTGTGAAGGTGTCCATGGTCGTTTGCTGCTTGGCCTGCTGCGTTCACCAGCAACTTTGATGTGTGTTGTGCGACGTTAATAAATGGTTTATTTTAATTTATCTATTTGTATTGCTTAATCTATACTTTTCCAAATGCCAATTAATTTTGTCTTTCACACCAGTCATAAAAGGGCGAGGAGCAAAGAAAGGGTAAAAACATACAGTTTTTTTCTCCCAGCGCTGGAGTATCAAGAACTGTGGTGGGAGGGCGGCATAGTTTAAGGTCAGAGGGGAGAGATTTAATAGGAACCTGTGGTGAGGATAACCTTTCACGCAGTGAATAGTCTATATATGTCAGAAATAGCTGAGACAGATACATTAACAACATTTAAAAGGTAATTCGATGGATAAATGGATTGGAAAGGTTTCGAGGGATATGGACCAAACGTGGGCAAATGGGATTAGCTTAGATTGGAATGTTGTTCAGCATCAACCAAGTGGGCCAAAGGCCTGGTTCTATGCTATATGACTAAGTGTGATTTGCCTAAATTAGCTTCTTCTCAGCCAGCACAAACATGATAGCCCAAATGGCTTTCTTCTGTATTGTAAATTTTTATAATTCTGAAATAAGGATTTAATCTTTTACATCTTTGTGAAAGAAAGTTTCTACAATGTGAGGTATTAGTAACAGTATCTCACCACCAGATGTTCTGGATCCCACCTATGGCAGTATCCAAAGGGAATTCAGTGTACTTACTTTCCTTCGGAGCTGTAGCTGTTCATGCTCCCATCGGTGGATTCCCGGCTGGCCTGTCGTGTCATACGCCGCATTTCCACTGCCATGCCGGTCTCTGTGCTTCTCTGGATGGCATTTCTGGACTTCTTCACTCTCGCCTCTGTTGACAAATACTCACTTTGAAACATCTCAGAACATTTTAGTAACTGGTTCATTCAGTAACAGTAAAAACACAAATTAAGAGTTTGGATGATGGGTTGACAGGCCAACTGTTGCTTATTTAGTCTTCAAACGGACTTTTACACTCAATACCCTGACGATGCATAGAAGAATGCCATATCCTGTCTCTACCACACTATCTACTTATGTTGCACCTGAAGAACTCGCATAATCTTTCCTCTTGCAATGATATCCCAAAACACATCACCTCACACTTGCCACTTGCCTAGATGAAACTCCATCTGCCAATGATCTGCCCAAATTTCCATCTGATCTATGTCCTGCTGCATCATTTGACAACTTCCCTCACAATCTCCAATTCCACCAATTTCTGTCATATGCCAGCTTACCAATCAAAAGCTAAGGTAGAAGGAGATTAGTTATACAGCTATCGTTACACGCATGTGCAGTTCAACCCTTTGAGTGAAAATGCAGAAAGTTTGAAGTTAATAACTCATCTACTACCTTAGGCCACAAACTTATCAATCACCCCTGCTGTGGACCACTTTCTGGAGGTCCAAGACACCGACTTCTACAAAGAAAGGATCTGTAAGCTCCACGACCACTGGACTAAGTGTGTAAATGTAGGAGGGGACTATGTTGAAAAATAAATGTGCAAGATTTTCTAAAATTGACTCCTTCTACCCTAGGCCACGAACTTATCAATCACCCCTCGTCTAATAACTATCACAAACAAAAGAAGACCCAGCGGAGGAGCACCACTGGTCATCTCCCATCGTAGAAGCACCTTCACCACTACCCTTTGTCTTCTATGCCAAGTCAACTTACCAATGCACCATGGATCTGAACACATCATGAGAGTCCTCGACAAATGTTTTACTCTCTCCAATCATCCTTATCACCTCCTCAGAAAATTCCCTTAAATTTGCGAGCAGCACACACTAAATGCTGTGTGGATATTCATGCAAAACAGCCACTCATGTACTTCCTTTGGCTTCAAGGAAAAAATTCCCTCCACTGACCTTGAGTGGATCTATCTTTTCCCTACCTAGTCCCTTGCTCCTAATGTACGTATAAATGTATCAGGGTTCCTTTTAATCTCAAATTTGAGAGTTGGGATTTCCCCATGTAAAGGCTATGCTGAGTAACCTTGTAAGTACTCGCTTGTCCAAATGTGAGTAAATCCTGTCCCCGGGAAACATCTCTCATAATTTCCCTATCATTGATGCCCATTGGCTATAAAATTTTCTAGTTTTGTTCCTGTTGCCCTCCTTAAGCAAAGGAAAAATACTGGCTCTTCCAATCTTTTGAAATCTCATCTGTGACTAAAGAAGATACAAAGATCTCTGCCAAGATTCAAGTAATTTCCTCCCTGGCCCCCTTCAGTATCACTTAAACATTCGACCAGGCTCTAGGGACTTATTCACCTTAATGTTTCTCAATATTCACACCTCCTCCTTCTTGATGTTGATATGCTCTAGGATATCAACACATCCTTCTCTAATCTCAATATCATCTATCTCCTTCTCCTTAGTGAATATTCAAGCAAAATGGCCCCTAAGGACCTCATTTACCTTCTTTGGCTCTAAGGAAAAATTCCCTCCATTGTCCTTCGGTGGATCTACTCTTTTCCCAGCTATTACCATGCTCCTAATGTATGTATATTTTGCCTTAAGATTTCCCTTAATTCAGTTTGTCAAGGACACCTCATGGTCCCTCTTAGCCCTCCTAATTGCTTGTTCAATTATTTCCTGTTTCCTTTATATTCCCCAAAGGGCTTGCCTGATTTCACCTTTGCCAGCTGTCCATATGTTTCTTTGTTCTTCTAAAGTAAATTTACAATCTCATGCAACAATCATTGGAAGAACTTAGTGGGTAGAGAGACAGTTGTGGAAGGAAAGGAATTAGTGATATTTTGGATCAAAACCTTGCAATTGGACAAACTCTCTGATTGTCTATGGCCCTTGAATCTTGCTATTCTTGTCTTTCATCCTCACAGAAACACCTGGCCCTGAAATCCAACCAGTTGGCCTTTAAAAAAAATTTCCACATATATGAATATTTACCCTCAAACAGCCTCTTCCAATCTATTTCCCTTAGTTTTTGTCTAATAATGTTGTAATTAGCCTTCCCCCATTTAGCACATTTGACCAAAGACTAGTTTTATCCTTAAACATAGCAGAGAACTTATGGAATTATGATGACTATTCTGAATGTGTTCCCCCATTGAAACTTCAATCATCTGGCGAAGGCTCACTCATCAATACAAATTCTAGTTCTGCCCCTACTCTATCTGAAAAGATAAAGATCTTTTAAAAGGTTAGCTGTATTTGTCACATGCATGTTGAAACACAGAAACATACAGTGAAATGCATCATTTGTGTCAATGACCAACGCAGTTTGAGGATGTGCTGAGGGCAGTCCGTAAGTGTCGCCATGCTGCTGGTGCCAACACAGCATGCCCACAACTCATTAACCCTAATGTACAAGTATACGTGGGAGGAACATGGGAGGAAACCAATGCATTCATGGGAGAGTGTACAAACTCTTTACAGACAGTGGCAGGAATTGAACCCCGAACGGCCCCCAATATCTGCATTTTGTTTCAACAAACCTAACAAATTCTGTCCTATTTAAGCTCCTGGAACTGAGGGAGTCTCAGTCAATATTGGGGAAATGAAAAACAATCATACAATAATTTTATTGTTTTCACATCTTTCCAGAATCTGCCTGCATATCTGTACCTCTAGTTCCCACCAACTCTTTGGAGGCCTCCAGTTTAACCCATCTTTGTGGTTACATTATTTTTATTCCTAAGTTCTTGGACTTGCTGGATGAACCCTCCAAGATGTCTTTTTAAATGTGACTGTGACATTCCCTCAAATTGGTCATGCAACTACTCATATTCTTTCTCATCCCTCACTGTCATGGCTGAAAATTCTGTACCCTGAAATTTTAAGCTGCCAGTTCTACCTTTCTTTCATCCTAGTTCCATATAATAATTCTCGATCTAACCTCACCTGCCTTACTCCTTACATTAAAATACACTACAGACGGTCAGTCCTGGTGTGTTTGTGAATCTGGCCTTGTCAAAGCCTTGTACTTAGACATTAAGGCTCACCACTTTCAATAGCCCTTCTCAATAATGTTGAATTCTTGTGCTGACTTTCTGTATTTGTCTTCCCAAACTGCAACACTTCACACATCTCAGCAATAAACTCCACCTGCCCACACCTGGTCAAATTCATCATCCTCTGTATGGCATGGTGAATTATTCTCATCACAGTCTATCTTCTGCTAAACTTCTAATCATCTTCAGAATTATTATGATGCCCTTGGCATCCAGTCCAGGTCATGTATAAGTACTGGAAACAATAATGGGCCCAAAAGTAAACACTGGAGACATGACAGGGTGATTGGAGATGGCGTGGTTAATGGTGGGCAGAAGGGCCTGTTTCTGTGTTGTATCTCTCAATGATTCTCCATGATACCATCAGGTGGGAGGTACAGAAGCCTGAAGGTACACATTCAGTGATTCAGGAACAGCTACTTCCCCTCTGCCAACCAATTCCTAAATGGACATTGAACCTGTGAATACTACTTCACCTTTTATAAAATATATTATTTCTATTTATGCATGATTTTTAATCTATTCAATAGATGCATACTATGATTTATTTATTTATTATTTTTTCTTCTATATTATGTATTGTATTGACTGCTGCTGCTAAGTTAATAAATTTCTTGACACATGCTGGTGATAATAAACCTGATTCTGATTCCATGAATAGGGAATACTAGGTTGGTAATACCATTACCATGGCTGGCCTACCTACTGGAACGCAGGAAGAGGTTAATCAGCTCATCAAATCTATAGTATGCTGGCTCCCTACAAAATTATTCCATCAATCTCATTCCTGCTCCTCCTCCTCCCCTTTCCCTGTTGCCAAAGAATTTGTTTTCTTCACACATGTCCATTAATCCTTTTGCGACTTTTTTTTTGCCACTTTCCACACCAAAGGCATTTCACGGGAGCCACTTAACCAGTACATCTTTGGGATATAGGAAGAAACCCACACATTAACAGGGAGAATGTGCAAACCCCACATAGATGGCACCCAAGATCAGACTGCCATCATTTCTCTCCCATTTCCAAAGGGTTTCAATGCCTTGAGTGTGATAGGCTTAGTATAAATGGGGACTTAATAGTCATATGAATTAGGTGGGTTTGATGGGCCTGTTTCACAATGATCCAATGCCAATTCTCCAAGAAAGTAGATTTTCATTGATTCTACTGTATTTTGTTCTAATGTGAATGCTTGCAAGAAGACCAGTCTCAAAGTGGTATATTACGACATATACGTACTTCGATAATAAATACGTTTTGAAATTTGAATCTAAATTTGAAGGAGGAGAAGATGGTGGCGCGACGGCAGCACGCACGGCCACTTTGGTGGTGATGTCTGTTATCTGTCAAGTAGGCGACCATGCACAATTCTGATTTGATGGAGACGGCCGTGAGAGTACGGAGGAACATCTGGAAAACTTCTGAAATGCCTGCTTTGCTGCCACTGCTACTGTGTGGTAACCGGAATCTCCAGAGCAGAAGGCCCTGAAATCCTTGGCTTTGCGTGTTTCAGCGGCTGGGGCGAGGTCGAAGGCGCTCGGCGGAGGATGGCGCTTGGAAGGCTGTATTGGAGAGGCTGGTCGGAAGCTTGAAGTTTTCGGACGGATGGACTCAGTGTCGGCTGTGGTCGGCTGCTTCCAAGGCATCGGCAAGTTGACGGTGCCTGGAGGTTTATGGCAGGGAGTTTCTCCCTTTTGCCGCCTGCTATCGGGGACTCGGGAGTTGATCGACTCGGGGACTTTTGGGACTTTTGAGACTTTATTTACCATGCCCATGTTTTGTTCTTCATCAAATTATGGTATTGCTTTGCACTGCTGTAACTATATGTTATAATTATATGGTTCTGTCAGTGTTAGTCTTTGGTTTGTCCTGTTTTCTGTGATATCACTCCAGAGAAACATTGTATCATTTCTTAACGCATGTATGCATTTCTAAATGACAATAAAAGAGTTCTGAGTGTTCTCATAATCTAAAAAAAAATCCCTCCTTCCTATTCCAGTCATAGAATTATCTGGATCATATATATAAAAAAAACTACAGGACTATACAACAGTCACCAGTCCTTTACAGACCACGTCATCCATGCTGACTATTGTGTGTATCTATGCTAATCCTATTTGCATGCATTAGGCCTAGATTGTTTACATCTTTCCTAAGTACCTGTTCAAATGCTTTTTAACGTTTGTATCTGTCTCCACCATTGACCCTGGCAGTTTATTTCAGATAACCATCATTCTCTATGTGAAGATATCGTTTAAATTTCATCCCTCTTACCTGTGTCCTCTAGCTCAAATTTCCCTTGGTCCAGGAATTTGATTCTATCTATCCTATCTATGTCCCTCATAATTTTGGAAAATCTTTATAAAGTTATCCTTTGGCCTTCTACATATCAGTGAGAATAAACCCAACCTACATAATTTCCCCTACTAACACCAGCCCTCCATTCTAGGCAACAGCCCGGTTAACCTCTATTGTGACTATCTCCTTTCTGCAGTGTGACCATCAAAAAATATTTACAGTACTCCAAGTGCAGTCAAACCAGTGTCTTGTACTGCTGCAACATGATGTCCTAAGTCCACATAGGTAGAACTCAGAAATACATTAAATAAGGAGATATCCACTTTGATAGGATTATTCCATAGTCAACAGCAATTAAAGGAGCTAATTTGTAGGGAGATTGCAGATAGGTGTAGGAATAATAGTGTTATAGTAAGTGATCTTAATTTTTCTAATATTGACAGGGGTTGCCGTAGTGCTATGGGATTAGATAGGGCAGAATTTGTTCATTGTGTCCAGGGAAGTTTTCTGAAGTAGTATTTAGACTAGAGAAACTACAATCAATCTCTCATTAAGAAATGAGTCTGGACAAATTAGTGATTATGTGAAAAAAAATTAACACAAAACTTCTAAAAGAAATGAACTAATTTACCATGAACAGGCTGTCAGTTCACAGCAGGAGGCCATTTCAAGATACCCTTCAGAAACAGACAAAAAAAAATCTACTACCCTACTGAAGGCCCCAGCAATTTCTTCCCTTGTTTTCCACAACATGCTAAAATATACTTTGCCTTACCCTGGGGTAAGATGCTCAAAATCACCAACTCCTCCTCTTTTATAAAGTCTACGTATTTCAAAACATTGAACATAAACACATTACTGTTCTCTCCAATTTACTCACAAGGTTCTAAGTTCATCTCCATAACTACCTTACTTCCATAAAGTAGTTTCGGAATGGGATAAAGTTAGTTCTCAGGTTAAGGTCCTAAATTGGGGGAAAGCTGATTTCAATAACATAAAAGATGACCTGGGGAAAAAAAGATGGGCAGCACATGTACTTGGGTAAAATGGCAGCTGACAAGTGTGAATATAAAAAGAATTAATACGAGTTCAGATCCACCATGATCCTGTAAGGGTGAAAGACAAAAATGGCAAAATTTGGATGACAAGGGACATTGAAGATTTGATCAGAAAACGAAAGAAACATAACAACTATAATTGACTCAAATTAATTTTGTCTGTTGAGGAAATGTAAGAAAGAAATTATAATGGCAAAAAGAGGGCATGCAATATACATGCCAAGTACGATTAAGGAGAATCCCGAGACATTCCATGAGTATATTAGGAGCAAGAGAAAGACCAGGGAATGAGAGGGTTAACATATGAGGAACATTTGTCCGCTCTTGGACTGTATTCCTTGGAGTTTAGAAGAATGAGGGGAGACCTCATAGAAACATTTCGAATGTTAAAAGGCATGGACAGAGTGGATGTGGCAAAGTTGTTTCCCATGATGGGGGAGTCTAGTATGAGAGGGCATGACTTCAGAATTGAAGGGCGCCCTTTCAGAACAGAAATGCGAAAAAACTTTCTTAGTCAGAGGGTGGTGAATCTATGGAATTTGTTGCCACGGGCAGCAGTGGAGGCCAGGTCATTGGGTGTATTTAAGGCAGAGATTGATAGGTATCAGAGTAGCCAGGGCATCAAAGGTTATGGTGAGAAGGCGGGGCAGTGGGACTAAATAGGATAAAATGGATCAGCTCATGATAAAATGTTGGAGCAGACTCGATGGGCCGAATGGCCTACTTCTGCTCCTTTGTCTTATGGTCTTAAAGAGTGGGTCTCCTTTGTGACCAAAGGATGTCAAACCAGATGATATTGGTGAGGTCCTAAATGATGACTTCTGATCTGTATTCACTAAGGAGAAGGAATTAGACGGCAGCAACTTCAGGGAGGACTATTTTAATAGAATGGGGCAGTTTAGTATTAAGAAGCAAAAGAGGAGATAGTTGAAGCCTTAGCAGAAATTCTTGCATCTTTGTGAGGCCACAGTTGAAACACCAGAGACTGGATGAATGCTAATGTTGTTCCTTTATTTAAGAAGAGCAGCAGGGATAAGCCAGGTAAATGCAGGCTGGTGAGTTAATACCAGTTGTAAGAAAATATTGGAGAAATCAATATACTTAGTGATAGGAATTGTGTATGTTTGGAAGAGCAGACACTAATCAGGGATTGCTAATATGGCTTAGTGAGTGGGAAATCCTCACTAATTTAATTGAGTTCTTTCAGGAGGTAGCTAAAAGGATGATTAAAGCATGACAGCAGATTCTTCGATTTATCACATGTACATACAGTAAAATGCAATTTTTCACAAATAGATGTTGTCTATACGGACCTCAGTAAGGCACCTGCCGAGGTCTCAAGTGAGATACATAATTGGATCAAAAATTGGGTAGTGATTGAAGGATGCTTTTCTGATTAGAAGTCTGCAACCAGTGCTGGTCTTATGATGTTTGTGATATTTATTAATGGATTGGATGTCAATGTAGGAGGTATGATTAGTAAATTTGTGGATCGCAGTAAAGTTGATAGTTCTGTATATATAAAAAGATTGTGGAAGGTTGGGTGGAGGTTTGGCAGATCAAATTTAATTCTGAAGTGTTGTGTGATGATGCATTTTGGTAAGTTATTGGGACATTTACAGTAAATGAAAGGAAATAGGTCTATTTTTCCCTGAAGCAAAGGAGGCTGAGGAGGAGACCCAATCTTTTTCCAGTGGTATGAGATTCAAAAACAAGAGGATATAGATTTATGGTGAGAAGAAGATTTAAAGGGGATCTGAGGGAAAAGTTCCTTTATACAGAGAGTAAGCAATTTCAGAATTTGTTGCAGGGGAAGTGATGCAGTTAGATACAAACACTGTGTTTCAGGTACTTAAATGGACAAGATATGATGCACAAGGAAAACAGTTAGTGTAGATGGGCAGGGATGGGCAACAAAGCAAAGTTTCTGTGCTACACAACTCTATAACTCTCTGACCATCTGAATCTTTGTAGCTTATGGGGCCCATTCCTAGCCACACTAAAATGACTCTCGACAGCAGTGGGAGCTGGAGCATCAGATATGCACACAGGTAATGGAAAAATATAAAAGTAACAAAGTTATTGTAGTGGGTGACTTTAACTTCCCCTGATCAGTGGTGTTCCACAAGGATTGGTGCTGCGGTCTCTGTTGTTTGTGATATATAAAAATGATTTAGATGAAAATCTAGATGGGATGGTTAGTAAGTTTGCAGGTGGCAGAAAATGGCATAGTTGTGGACAGGGAGAAAGGTTGTCAAAGGATAGAACAGGATATATAGATCAGTTGCACAAGTAGGAGGAGAATCACAGATGGAGTTTGATCTGGTCAAGTGTGAGATGCTGTACTTTGGGAACTCAAATGTAAAGGGAAAGTAAACAATTAATGACAGGACCCTTAATTGTATTGATGTATAGCGGGATTTTGGAGTCCAAGTCCGTAAGTAACTCCCTGAAAATGGCAACACAAGTGAACAGTGTGGTAAAGAAGGTGTATGGCATGCTTTGTTGGTCAGGACATTGGTATAAGAGTCAGGAAGTCATGTTGCAGTGATATAATATATGTTGGACTGCACTTGCGAGTATTGTGTGCAGCTCCAATTAACCATTGCAGAAAGGATGTGAAGGCTTTGGGGGAGCAAAGTAGAATCACCAGATTGCTGTTTGGATTAGACGACATTGACCAAAAGGAGAGGTTGAGCGAATGCAGATTGTTTTCTCTGCGATGTCAAAGATTAAGCAAGATCTAACAGAGTTTATAAAGCTATGAGAAACATAGGTAAGTTAGATAGTCAGAATTTTACTTCCAGAATGGACATGTGAAATAATAGATGGCATAGCTTTAAGGTGATAGGTGTCAAGTTGTTTCTTTTTTAAACTGAGGGTAATTAGTGCCTGTAAAGTACAACCGGGGGTGGTGGCATGGAATGGTGCTGGTGAACCATGATACAGCCAGATACAACGGTCGAACAGGAAGGCTTCTTGATTTACCGCATAGACGGAAGTGCTGATTTGGACAAAGCAGAAGATGGAGGTGTGTGTGTCATAATAAACTCTCGTGCTCCCCCGAACTTGAAAACCATCTATTTACCTGGGGAGTTCTCCTCCATAATCCTAATCATCAGCGGCAGAATACAATCAAGTGCTTGAAATACTGAATGATGCTGTCTCCAAACAAGGAACAGCCCATAGTCAGAGACTTCATCCAGGCCTGTTTGAAGAAAGCCTTACCAATTACCATCAGCATATAACCTGTAGCACCAGAGGTCCTAACACACCATTATACTAAGATAAGGAGTACCTACCGTTCAATGCCCAGACCGCATTTTGGTAAATCTGATCGTTTGGCTGGCCTGCTCCTACCTGCATACAAGCAGAGGCTAAAGAGCAAAGCTCCAGAGATTAGGACAACAAAGAGGTGGGCCCAGGAGGCAGAGGAGTGACTACGGTATTGCTTTGAGTCAGTGGACTGGGTCATGTTCAAGCACTTGCCTGTGGATCTGAATGAATACACCATAGTTGTAACAGACTTTATTATAACAGTTGTAGATGAGTGTGTCCCCAAAATATCATTCAATCTTTCCCGGTCAGAAGCTCCAGATGAACCATGAGATCTGCAATCTGCTGAGAGCAGATCAGAGGCATTCAAGTCTGCTGACCAAGATAGTTACAAGAAGTTCAAGTATAATCTCTGGAAAGCCATCTCATGGGGAAGTGCCGATTCTGGGTTAAACTTGAATAATAAACAATGCTCGACAGTTGTGGCAGGGCTTGAATACTATCCGCTCTTATAAAGTTAAATCAAGTGATATAGATGACAGCAGGGTTTCTTTTCTAGATGAGTGCAATGCTTTCAATGCTCATTTGACTGTCAAAACATGGAGGAATCATCACCAACTCCCACAGACCCAATGATTCTTTGATTTCAGTCTCTGAGGCCAACGTGTAAGCAGCCTTCAGGAGCGTGAACCCACGAAAAGCATCTGGCCCAGACGGGGCACCTGGCCAAGTACTAAGGACCTATGCCTATCATCTGGCTGGAGTGTTTGCTGAGATCTTCAACCTCTCGCTTCAGCAGTGTGAGGTAGCCACTTGCTTCAAGCAGGCTTTAATTATACCAGCGACCAAGAAGAATATGGTGACCTGCCTCAATGATCATCACTCAGCAGCACTTATATACACAGTGATGAAGTGTTTGAGAGATTGGTGATGAAACATATCAACTCCTGCCTGAGAAGTGACTTAGATCTGCTCCAACTTGTCTACCAGAGCAACAGGTTCACAATAGATGGCATCTCATTAGCTCTTCACTCAACCCTGGAATATCTGGACAGTAAAGATACATACATCAGGATGCTCTTTATTAACTATAGCTCAACATTCAATACCATCATAACCTCAAAACTAACTATTAAGCCCCAAGACCTTGGCATCAATACCTCCTTGTGCAACTGGATCCTTGATTTCCTCACTTGCAGATACCAGTCAGTTTGGATTGACAACAATATCTCCTCCATGATGGACATCAGCACAAGTCTGTGTGTTTAGTGCCCTGCTCTACTCACTTTACACTTATGACTGTGTGGATAAGCACAGCTCCAATGCCATATTCAAGTTTGCTGACAATGCCACAGTCGTAGACCAAATCAGAGCTAGTGATGAATCAGTATGCAGGAGGGAGATTAAAAATCTGGCTGAGTGGTGCCATAACAACAACCTCTTGGCTCAATGTCAGCAAGAACAAGGAGCTGATTATTGGCTTCAGAAGGGAACTGGAGGTTCATGAGCCAGTTTTCATGGGAGGATCAGAGGTGGAGAGAGTCAGCAACTTTAAATTCCTCGGTGTTATTACTTCAGAGGACTTGTCCTGGGACGAGCATGTAAGTGCAATTATGGAGAAATCACAGCAGTGCCTCTACTTCCTTAGGCGTTTCTGGAGATTCAGCATGACATCTAAAACTTTGACAAATTTCCATGTATGTATAGTGGAGAGTATATTGACTGGATGTATCACAGCCTGGTATGGAAATACCAATGTCCTTGAATGGAAAAGCCTACAAAAAGTAGTGGGTACAGCCCAGTCCATCATGGGTTAAGTCCTCCCCACCATTGAGCACATCTCCATGAAACACTGCTGCAGGAAAGCAGCATTGATTATCAGGGACCCTACCGCACAGCACATGCTTTCATTTCACTGTTTCCATCAGAAAGAAGGTACAGGAGCCTCAGGACTCACACCACCAGATTCACGAGCAGTTACTACCCCTCAAACATCTCTTGAACCAAAAGCATTAACTTCACTCAGCTTCACCTGCTCCATCACTGAAATGTTCCCACAACCAAGGAACTTACTTTCAAATACTCTTCATCTCATGTTCTTGATATTTATTGCTTATTTATTTACTATTACTTTCTATTTGTATTTGCACAGTTTGTTGTCTTCTACACCTTCGTTGAATGCTTAAGTTGGGTGGTCTTTCATTCATTCTGCTATGGTTATTATTCTATAGATTTATGGAATATGCCCACAAGAAAATGAGTCTCAGGGTTGTTTATGGTGACATATATGTACTTGGATAATTTATTTGAACTTTGATGGAAGAAAATATGATAGTGGTGCTAAGATAGGCTCATTAAATGCATGGAATGGAGGAATATGGAACATGTGCAAGCAGTAAGGATTAGTTTAATTTGACATCACGTTCAGCATAGAAGGGCCTGTTCCTGTTCTGTACAGTTCTATGTTCTGTTTTGCTCCATAATATTAACTGGGAAATCCTTAGCAAAATAGGCTTAGATGGGGCATTTAGCTAGACACATCAATATGAAGGGAAAGGAGGCATATGAATCATGTGTAGGCAGAGAGGATTAGTTTCCATTGGCATCATGGTTACCACAGACATCATGGGCCAAAGGGTCAGTTCCTACGCTACATGTTCTATATTCTGTGTTCTATTTTCAATTTCCAAAATTTGGATTGTGAATTTGAGAAGCTGGTGACAGATCCTACACACGCATTCATCCAAATTCATGACATATTTCTATACTCCCACATACAACAGTTTCCTGCCGCATTCACATTGATAGCTTTCAATATCAACGATTATTAATCAAGAAACTAGTCTAGATTGGCAACTAATTTTCAATAATCTTTAAATTGGTTTATGCAATTATTGATAGTTAATTTTGGAGATAAGCACATTCTCAGTTTTTTAAAAACAAAACATATTTTCATTCTTAAATATAAGCTTAATGGAAAGATAATAACTAATCGTGTTCTGTAACACCGTCCAATTTTACTGGCTGATTGATTATACAATTAGAAACATAAATAGAATATATTAAGGATTGCTTGAACTGATGTTTTAATGCAGTTATTTACCCCAGAGATAAGGAGAGAACAGACATAAAATTATAAGTTGGTTGCTCACGCTGTTGCTCAGAACACTTAATTAATTCAAAAAGTAATAGAAATTTTGATTTCTCCTGTAAATACCAACTGATTATTTGAAAACAAATTTATAAATAATTAGGTTAGTTCTGAAAAAAAGTAATTGACATGAAACATTATCGTAGTTTCTCTCTTCAACTTTTGCCTAGCCTGCTGAGTTTATGCAGCATTTTCCATTTTAAATCCTCAAGATTTTGATTTGTGATGAAACTGATAAAGTTTATGAAGAGTTATTAATGCTACAGAATCCAGACATTTGTTGTAGGTTCAGATGCACTTAAGACATGATTTTAAATCATGATGAAGTCACCGCAAGAGTTCAGCTGCTCTTGCTGTGAGCTCAGTTCTGTCCATTCTGAATCTGTCTACATGTTTTTTATGACTGTGATGGCAACTGATGCTTCCTTTGATGCCCGACCTATAGTAGCCCACGTGAAAGGGCTCAAGAGCCCAAAAATGGGCTTCAGCATTATTAGGTCTCCAATGCACATGAAAGGGTATCAGCTATGCCAGATTTTGATCTTAGTTAACACTCAATGTAGCTACATCCAACAAGATTTAAAGGATAATGAGAAGAGAGAATAATGATTGAATTTCTACCAAAACCCAGTAGATTCCAAAGCTGAATCTTCCTGTTCTTGTTTGCTATTGATTAAAATTAATGAATGTCCAATCTAATGCCATTTTTAGCAGCAAGAAACATCATTCCCTGAACTAATGCACATACAGTAATATATACCAATCTGTTTAATAACATTTTGATCACACAAATTGCATCTTTCAGAAGAATGTCTTCAGTTAATTGTTCAAACTTTTTCCAAGAAAATGGCCCTTCTACTACTTACACTCCGACTGACATGCAGTTGCAAGTTTTATTTTTCTCTCCAATCACATTGGTCCTGATTGTATGCTTTGTATTGAAGATATGCCATTGCTTGTACAGTGCAGAGATATTGTGTGATATTTTTTTCATTCTGTTAATTATCATCCTCTTTTGCCCTCAAGAAGGTGGTGGTGATCTACTTTTGAACCAGTCTATCTGGTGGAGGTATTCTCATATTGCCATTAGTCAAACAATGCCAGAATATGGATCTGAAGCTGATAAATTATATTTCCAACCCAGGGTGGAGATTTGCAGCTAATAAGAGTGTATACCTATGCCTGCTATCCTTGCCCTTCTCAATACAATAGGCAACAGACTGAATGCTTCTTGAATACTGCTACATCACACTACTGACCTGTATCTTGTAGATGGTGGAAAGGCAACAATTTTATCCAGGACTATCATGTGGTCCTAAATTAATTATTTTCATTGGTCCATGGGAGGCAAGGGATGAATTTGTCGGGCTCTTGCTAAAATTTTTAAATATTTGCTTAACACAAGAGAGGTACCTGATGACTGGAGGAGTGCAAATGCAGTTCCTCTTTTCAAGAAAAGGCAGCAGGGAAGTCTGGTAACTATAGACCTGCGAGCCTAACATCAGTAGTAGGGAAGGTACTGGGAAAAGTTCTAAGGAAGAGGTTTAATGATCACTTGGGACTAATCAGAGATAACCAGCATGGCTTTGATAAGGACAGATCCTATGTCAATAGCATAGTGTAACATTATACCCGGGGTTCAATTCTACTGTCTGTAAAGAGTCAGTATGTTCTCCCTGAGACCACGTGGATTTCCTATGGTGCTCTGGCTTCTCCACATATTCCAAAGACATACAGGTTAGTAGTTTAACTGGTCACATTGGTGTAAACGGACAGTGTGGGCTCAAAGCTCATTGGGCTGGAAGGGGCTGTTACTGTACTGAATCTTCAAGCAATAAAATAAACAAAATAATTGACTAATTTATTTGAAGAGCTAACGAAGTTTACACATGAGGGTAGGGCAGTAGATGTGATTTACATGGAGACACAAGATACAGCTGTAATCAGAAGCAAAAAATAAAATGCTAGAGCAACTCAGTGTATCAGGCAGCATTTGTGGAAGGAAGTGCGAAGTCGGAGTTTCTACTTCAGACTCTTCAATTGGAATTACACGGATCATATGAGAGCCTGCTTCAAAGGATTGTGGCCCATGGGATCCAGAAAAGTGGGCAAACTGGATCCCAAACTGCCATAGAAATAGGAGAGGCAGGAGGCTTGCTTTTGTGAATCCCTACCTGTGAAATGTGGAATCCAACATAGATTGGTGCCAGGACCCTTACTGTTTGTGACTGACTTGGATGTGTATATGAGGCATGATTAGTAAGTTCATGGATAACATAAGACCAGAATTCTAGTGAATACAGGCTCAGAGCCATCAAATGCTCTGCATATGACAAGCTATTTCAATCCTGGAATCATTTTCATGAACCTCCTTCGAACCCTTCCATTTTCAGCACACTCTTTCTTAGATAAGGGGTCCAAAACTGCTCATAATGCTCCAAGTAAGGCTTCAACAGTGCTTTATAAAGTTTCAATAGTATATCCTTCTTTATATTCTAGACCTCTTGAAATGAATGCTCACATTGTATTTGCCTTCATCACCACAGATTTAACCTGCAAATTAACCTTCAGGGAATCCTGCACAAGGACTTTCAAATCCCTTTGCATCTCAGTTTTTTGTATTTTCTCTCCATTTAGACCACAGACCCCTGTGGAACATCACTAGTCATCAGCAGCTAGGCAGAAAAGACTCCCTTTATTCCCACTCTATGCCTCCTGCCAATCAGCCACTACTTTATCCATGCTAGAATCTTTCCTGTAATACCATGGGCTCGTAGCTTGTTAAGCAGCCTCATGTGTGGCACCTTGTCAAAGGCTTTCTGAAACATGAAGATTAGAGGAGTTGTATCAATGTGTTGGTGAAATGGACTGAAAATTGTCAGAGTAAATTAAAATTCAAAGAAATGAGGTGATTCATGTTAGGTGTACAGATGAGACTCGAAAATTCACCAAGAATGGTAAGAACTTAGGACCCAGAGGAACCATAAGATCCTAATATATGAGAGCAGAATTAGGCCATTTGGCCCATCAAGTCTGTCCTGCCATTTCATCATGGCTGATCCATTTTTCCTCTCAGCCCCAATCTTCTTCCTTTGCCCTGTATCCTTTCCTGTCTTGACCATTTAAAGTCTATCAACTTCTGCATTAAACATTCATAAAGACAGCCTTCACAGCTGCCTGTGGCAACAAATTCCACAATTTTCCACTTTCTGGCTAAAGAAATTATTCCCCATTTCCATTCTAAAAAGAAGCCACTCTATTCTGATGCTGTGTCCTCTGGTCCTAGACTCTTCCACAATAGGAAACATCCTCCCCATCTCCACTCTATCAAGACCTTTCACCATTCTATATGCTTCAATTAGCTCATTCTTCTGAATTCTTGTGAATACTGGTCCAGAGCCATCAAATGCTCTTAATATGACAAGCTCTTCAACCCTGGAATTATTTTCGTGAACCTCCTTTGAACCCTCTCCAGTATCAGCACATCTTTTATAAGATAAAGGGCCAAAAACTGCTCACAGTATTTCAAGTGAAGCATCACCAGGGCTTTACAAAGACTCAACATTACATCCTTGCTTTTATATTCTAGTCCTTTTAAAATGAATGCTAACAATGCATTTGTCTACCTCGCCACAGACTCAACTTGCAAATTAGCCTTCAACCAATCCTGCACAAAGACTCCCAAGTCCGTTTGTGACTCAGGTTTTTGTATTTCTCTCTCTATTTAGGATAGTCAATCATTCCATTTCTTCTACCAAACTTCCTGACACTGTATTCCATCTGTCACTTCTTTGCCCATTCTCCTAATCTACCTAAGTCCTTTTGTAGCCTCTTTACTTCCTCAAAACTACCTGCCCCTCAACCTATCCTTGTATTCCATCATCCAAGTCATCAATGTATAACGTAAAAAGAATCAGTCCCAACACAGACCCCTGTGGAATACCACTAGTCACCAGCAGCCGACCAGAAAAGGCTCCCTTTATTCCCACTCTTTGCCTCCTGCCAATCAGCCACAGCTTTATCCTTGCTAGTAACTTTCCTGTAATACCATGGGCCCTTAACTTGTTAAGCAGCCTCATGTGTGGCGCCTTGTCAAAGTCCTTCTGAAAATCCAAGTACACAACTTCAACCCATTCTGCTTTGTCTATCCTGCTTGTTATTTCTTTAAAGGATTCCAACAGATTTGTCAGGCAAGATTTTCCCTTGAGGACACCATGTTGACTATGGCCTTTTTTTTATCATGTGCCTCCAAGTACCCCAAAACCATATCCTTAACAATCGTCTCCAACAACTTCCCAACCACCAAGGTTAAACTAACTGGCCTATAATTTCCTTTCTTCTGTCTCTTTCCCTTCTTGAACAGTGCAATGACATTTGCAATTCTCCAGTCTTCCAGAACCATTTCAGAATCTAGTGATTCTTAAAAGATCATTATTAATGCCTCCACAGTCTCTTCAGCCACCGCCTTCAGAACCCTGGGGTGTACACCATCTAGTCCTGATGATTTATCTATCTTCAGACCTTCCAGTTTCCCAATAATGTTCTCCCTAGTAATGGCAACTACATACACTTCTGACCCCTGATACTCTAGAACTTCCGTTATACTGCTAGTGTCTTCCACAGTAAGGACTGATGCAAAATACTTATTCAGTTCATCCAACATTTGCTTGACCCCCATTACTACCTCTCCAACATTGTTTCCCAGTGGTCTGATATCCACTCTCACCTCTCTTTTACACTTTATGTATCTGAAGAAACTTTTGGTAACCTCTTTAGTATTATTGGCTAGTTTACTTTTGTATTCCATCTTCACCTTCTTAATGACTTCTACAGTTTCCTTCTGTTTGTTTTTAAAAGCTTCCCAATCTTCTAACTTCTCATTAAGTTTTGCTCTATTATATGCCCTCTCTTTGGCTTTTATGTTGACTTAATTTGGTTAGCCATAGTTGTGTTATCTTGCCTTTAGAATACTTCTTCCTTTTTGGGATGTATATATCCTGTGCCTTCTCAATTGTTTCCAGAAATTTCAGCCATTGCTGCTCTTCCGTCATCTGTGCCAGTGTTCTTTTCCAATCAATTTTGGACAACACATCCCTAAAGCCTCCGTAATTCCCTTTACTCCACTGCAATACTGATGCATCTGACTTTAGCTTCTTCTCAAATTTCAGTATGAATTTGATCATATTATGATCATTTTTCCCTGAGGATTATTTTACCTTAAGCTCTGTAATCAATTTCGGCTCATTGCACATCACTCAATCCAGAATAGCTGGTCCCCTAGCGGGCTCAACCACAAGCTGCTCTAAAAAGCCATCTTGTCCGCATTCTAGAAATTTCCCCACTTGGGATCCAGCTCGAACCTGGTTTTCCCAATCTACCTGCATATTGAAATCCCCCGTGACTTGTGCAACATTGCCCTTTTGGCATGCATTTTCTATCTCCTGCTGTAATTTGTAGACCACATCCTTACTACTGTTTGGGGGTCTGTATACAACTCCCATTAGGGTCTTTTTACCTTTGCAGTTCCTTCGCTCTAGCCACAACGATTCAACACCCTCTGACCCTATGTCACCTCTTTCAAATGATTTGATTTCATTTTTTACCAACAGAGCCATCTCAGCCCCTCTGCCTACTTGCTTGTTCTTTCGATACTGTGACGAGAATATACATAAATTAAGATGTTTGCTGGCCTGGGCTAGCACCAGTGGCATCAGCAGTTGGTCTGCCACCTGTCCTCAGGGGAGGGAGAGATAAGCAACACAATGGAGCAGCATTTGGAGATGTGTAATGAAGGGACGGGAGAGAGAGCTGTCTAGAGCGGCTCCCCCTTTGAATCCTGAACTGTTTGAAGTGATGGACAGGCGATACCCCAGCAGGGGGATAAAAAGGGACAGGTTCGCTAAGGCAGCACACACACGACACCACGAGGTAACGAGACCCTGGAAGCGGTGCCCCCCTGCAAGTCGGCGGGAGTCGTTTTGGAAGGCTGGTTGCGGAACCAAGCCATAGACGCACAGGGTGGAAAGGTACGATCAGTGGGAACCCGGTGTGTGTCCACCCTTGCTTGGGTGCCAGGTTCACTGCAGAGGATCGACTGCATCTGGAGGAGGGTTCACAGTCGGTGACCCCAGGTGACATCACAAAGGACTCGCCCGAAAGCTGCTTGTGAGCAATATCGCAGGTCTCTGTGTGGAAGCCGTTTTGAATGATCATTCGTTCTCGTTCTCTCTCTCCTTCCCCCCACATTGTCCATCGCCATGGCAACGATTACTGCGAACTGAACTAAATTGAACTGGACTTTGTGTCACTTTGAAATTGGTCATTTACCCCTAGACAACGATAGAGCTTGATTGATCCTGTTATCTTAATTCTGTGCACATGTGTGTTTCTCATTGCTGAACTGTTGCATTTATTATCCTTTCGATTACTGTGTTGCTTGTTTCTTTAATAAAACTTTCTTAGATCTAGTAATCCAGACTCCAACTGAGTGATCCATTTCTGTTGGTTTGGCAAACCAGTTACGAGGTACGTAACAATACAATATGTATCCTTGAACATTAAGCTCCCAGCTATAATATTCTTCCAGCCATGATTCAGTGATGCCCATAACATCATACTGTACATGCTAATCTGTAACTGTACTACCAGTTCATCTACCTTATTGTTACGATGATTGGTGCAGGGGCAGGTAGTGTTGAGGAAACAGGTGGGCTGCAGAAGGACTTAGACAGATTAGGAGATTGGGCAAGAAAGTGGCAAATGAAATACAATGTTGGATCATACATGGTCATACACTTTGGTAGTAGAAATAAATGTGCAGACTATTTTCTAAACAGGGAAAAAAATCCAAAAATCTGAGATACAAAGGAATTTGGGACCCCTTGTGCAGAACACCCTTAAGGTTAACTTGCAGGTTGAGTTGGTGGTGAGGAAGGCAAATGCAATGTTAGCTTTCATTTCAAAAAGTCTAGAATAAAAGAGCAGGGATGTGATGTTGAGACTTTATAAGGCACTGGTGAGGCCTGACTTTGGGTACTGTGAACAGTTTTGGGCACCTCATCTAAGAAAAGATGTGCTGGCATTAGAGAGAGTTCAGAGGAGGTACAGAAGGATTATTCCAGGAATGAAGGGGTTAACATATGAGGAACATTTGATAGCCCTGGGTCTGCACTCACTGGAATTTAGAAAGATGGGGTTGGATCTCATTGAAACCTTTTAAATGTTGAAAGGCCTAGAGAGCAGATGTGGAAAGGATGTTTCCCATGGTAGGGGTAGTCTAGGACAAGAGGGCACAGCCTCAGAATAGAGGGTGTCCACTCAAAACAGAAATGCAGAGAAATTTCTTAAGTCAGAGGGTGGTGAATTTGTTACCACAGGCAACTGTGGTAGCCAGGTCATTGGGTGTATTTAAGGCAGAGAGTGATAGGTCCTTGATTGGACATGGCATCAAAGGTTACAGAGAGAAGGCCAGGGGTCTGAGGAGGGCAAAAAAAAAAGGATTAGCCATGATTGAATGGCAGAGCAGACTCAATGGGCCAAATGGTCTAATTCTGCTCCTGTGCCTTATGGTCTTAATCTGTATACTGCGTACATTCAAATATACCACCTTCAGTCCTTTATTCACCCTTTTTGATTTTGTCTGCCTTTTACACTGTAACTCATCTGTTGACTGCAATTTTGCCTGTCATCAGACTCACTTTGCTAGGAGTCTCATTACAGATTACCTTTGTTTGTTACCTCATCCTCAGCACCATCACTCCAGGTCCCACATCCCTGCCAAATTAGTCTAAACCCTCCTGAACAACTCTAGCAAACCTGCCCGCAAGGATATTGGATTCCCTTGGGTTTGGGTGCAACTTGTCCCTTTTGTACAAGTTGTATCTTCCCCAAAAGAGATCCTAATGATTCATAAATCCAAACCCCTGCCCCCTGCACCAGTTTCTCAGCCACACATTCACCTGCCAAATCATCTTATTTTTACCCTCACTGGCACTTGGCACATGCAGCAATCCAGAGTTTACTACCCTGGAGGTCCTGTTTTAGAGCTTTCTACCTACCTCCCCAAAATCTCTCTTCACGACCTCCTCACCTTGTCTACCTATGTTACGTGCCAATATGCACCAAGACTTCTTGCCACTCACTCTCACCCTTGAGAATGCCATGGACCTGATCTGAGACATCCTTGACCCTGGCACTAGGGAGGCAACATGCCATCTGGGTGTCTCTATTGCACCCACAGAATCTCGACTCTGTTCTTCTGACTATGGAATCTCCTATCAACACTGCAGACCTCTTCACATCTCTGCTGTTCGGAGCCACAGCACCAGACTCTGTGCCAATGACCCAGTCACTGTGGCTCCCCTCAGTAGGTGCCCCCCCTCCATAGTATCTAAAGGTGTATACTTATTTATTTATTGTTGAGGGAGATGGCCACAGGTGTACTCTACACTGGCTGTGCATTTTCCTTCCTTCTCCTGACAGTCACTCAGTTCCCTGCCTCCTGCAGTCTGGGGGCTGACTACCTTCCTCTTTCTCCTATCTATCACCTCCTCATTCTCCTGTACAAGTCAGAGGTCATCACGTTGTTACTTCAGTTCCTTAATACATTCTCTCAGAAGCTGCAGCTTGGTGCACCTGGTTCAGATGTGTTTATGTGGGAGACTGGAAATTTCCGGGACTTCCCACATGCCACACACCATACAAAACACTGCCCCTGGAGGCATTCTACTATGCCCCTACAGATGCGGAATGAAGCAATAAGAACAAAAAAGAGAAAACTGCCAGATACTTTATGTCACCCAAGCCTGATGAGCCTAAGCCACCCTTTCTAATGAATTCTTTTCAGTCCATTAGTCGCCACACAACTCAGAAACTGACACAAAGCTCTGCCTCTCAAACCTTGATCATGGACCTAACTGAAAAAGTAACTCATTTTTACACACTCCCTCTCTGTTGATTGGTCATCGCACAACTCAGAGAAACCGCAGTGAAGCTCTGCCTTATAAGCCTTGATTGCGAATTTAATTGAAAAAGTAGCTCTTCTTCTCTGTTGATTTTTCGCTGCACAACTCAGAAACTGTAGCGAAGCTCTGCGTTTTAAATCTTGATCACTGGACCTAATTGAAAAGTTACCTTTTCACTCACTCTTTTTCTGTCATTGATCACCGCACAACTCGACTTTTGAGTACAATCTAAATCATCTTAAAGGTGTGATGTAGATAAACATTGTAGTTAGAAAGGTAGGATAGGCTTCTTCATTAGTCAGGACATTCAAAACAGAAATAGTGAGGATATTCACCAACTTTTAAAAACCTTGGTCAGAACTCACCCTGAGCACTGCACACAATTTCGGAAAGAGGTGAAAGCATTCAGAGGGTGCAAGAGAGGTTTACCAGGATGATGCTAGGGATTGGGCAGTCCAGTTATGAGGAGAGATTGGAGATGCTGAGGTTGTTCTCCCTTGGGTGGAGAGATTTGAGAAGGGGCATAATTGATTATGACTGACATATATAAAATAATGAGTATAAACAGGATAATCTGCAGGAAACTTTCCCATATGAGAAACAGATAACAGATTAGGGTAACAGAAGAGCAAATTTAGAGAGGATATGAAGGATATTCAGCCAGAGAATGGCAAGTGCCTGGAAATGCTGGCGACATGTAAGGCATTGAAAAAAAATATGGATCAAGTGTTGGGTGTTCTCAATATTCCTGGATTTGAGTGCTTTAAAAGGAATAGAAAGGGCGGAAAAAGGGGAGGAGGGGTGGCATTACTGGTCAGGGATAAAATTACAGCTATAGAAAGGGTGGGTAATGTAGCAGAATCCTCTTTTGAGTCAGTATGGGTAGAAGTCAGGACAGGAAGGGAGCAGTTACTCTACTGGGAGTATTCTATAGGCCCCCTGGTGGCAGCAGAGATACAGAGGAGTAGATTGGGAGGCAGATTTTGGAAAGGTGCAAAAATAACAGGGTTGTTATCATGGGTGACTTTAACTTCCCTAATATTGATTGGCACCTGATTAGTTCCAAGGGTTTAGATGGGGCAGAGTTTGTTAAGTGTGTCCAGGATGGATTCCTGTCACAGTATGTGGACAGGTCAACCAGGGGGAATGCCATACTAGATCTAGTATTAGGTAATGAACCGGGTCAGGTCACAGATCTCTCAGTGGGTGAGCATCTGGGGGACAGTGACCACCGCTCCCTGGCCTTTAGCATTATCATGGAAAAGGATAGAATCAGAGAAGAAAGGAAAATTTTTAATTGGGGAAGGGCAAATTATGAGGCTATAAGGCTAGAACTTGCGGGTGTGAATTGGGATGATGTTTTTGCAGGGAAATGTACTATGGACATGTGGTCAATGTTTAGAGATCTCTTGGGGGATGTTAGGGATAAATTTGTCCCGGTGAGGAAGATAAAGAATGGTAGGGTGAAGGAAGCATGGGTGACAAGTGAGGTGGAAAATCTAGTCAGGTGGAAGAAGGCAGCATATATGAGGTTTAGGAAGCAAGGATCAGATGGGTCTATTGAGGAATATAGGGAAGCAAGAAAGGAGCTTAAGAAGGGGCTGAGAAGAGCAAGAAGGGGGCATGAGAAAGCCTTGGTGAGTAGGGTAAAGGAAAACCCCAAGGCATTCTTCAATTATGTGAAGTAAAAAAGGATGACAGGAGTGAAGGTAGGACCGATTAGAGATAAAGGTGGGAGATGTGCCTGGAGGCTGTGGAAGTGAGCAAGGTCCTCAATGAATAATTCTCTTCGGTATTCACCAATGAGAGGGAACTTGATGATGGTGAGGACAATATGAGTGAGGTTGATGTTCTGGAGCATGTTGATATTAAGGGAGAGGAGGTGTTGGAGTTGTTAAAATACATTAGGACGGATAAGTCCCCGGGGCCTGACGGAATATTCCCCAGGCTGCTCCACGAGGTGAGGGAAGAGATTGCTGAGCCTCTGGCTAGGATCTTTACGCCCTCGTTGTCCACGGTAATGGTACCGGAGGATTGGAGGGAGGTGAATGTTGTCCCCTTGTTCAAAAAAGGTAGTAGGAATAGTCCGGGTAATTATAGACCAGTGAGCCTTACGTCTGTGGTGGGAAAGCTATTGGAAAAGATTCTTAGAGATAGGATCTATGGGCATTTAGAGAATCATGGTCTGATCAGGGACAGTCAGCATGGCTTTGTGAAGGGCAGATCGTGTCTAACAAGTCTGATAGAGTTCTTTGAGGAGGTGACCAGGCATATAGATGAGGGTAGTGCAGTGGATGTGATCTATATGGATTTTAGTAAGGCATTTGACAAGGTTCCACATGGTAGGCTTATTCAGAAAGTCAGAAGGCATGGGATCCAGGGAAATTTGGCCAGGTGGATTCAAAATTGGCCCGCCTGCAGAAGGCAGAGGGAGTACATTCAGATTGGAGGATTATGACTAGTGGTGTCCCACAAGAATCTGTTCTGGGACCTCTACTTTTCGTGATTTTTATTAACGACCTGGATGTGGGGATAGAAAGGTGGGTTGGCAAGTTTGCAGATGACACAAAGGTTGGTGGTGTTGTAGATAGTGTAGAGGATTGTCGAAGATTGCAGAGAGACATTGATAGGATGCAGAAGTGGGCTGAGAAGTGGCAGATGGAGTTCAACCTGGAGAAGTGTGAGGTGGTACACTTTGGAAGGACAAACTCCAAGGCAGAGTACAAAGTAAATGGCAGGATACTTGGTAGTGTGGAAGAGCAGAGGGATCTGGGGGTACATGTCCACAGATCCCTGAAAGTTGCCTCACAGGTGGATAGGGTAGTTAAGAAAGCTTATGGGGTGTTAGCTTTCATAAGTCGAGGGATAGAGTTTAAGAGTCGCGATGTAATGATGCAGCTCTATAAAACTCTGGTTAGGCCACACTTGGAGTACTGTGTCCAGTTCTGGTCACCTCACTATAGGAAGGATGTGGAAGCATTGGAAAGGGTACAGAGAAGATTTACCAGGATGCTGCCTGGTTTAGAGAGTATGCATTATGATCAGAGATTAAGGGAGCTAGGGCTTTACTCTTTGGAGAGAAGGAGGATGAGAGGAAACATGATAGAGGTGTACAAGATAATAAGAGGAGTAGATTGAGTGGATAGCCAGTGCCTCTTCCCCAGGGCACCACTGCTCAATACAAGAGGACATGGCTTAAAGGTAAGGGGTGGGAAGTTCAAGGGGGATATTAGAGGAAGATTTTTTACTCAGAGAGTGGTTGGTGCGTGGAATGCACTGCCTGAGTCAGTGGTGGAGGCAGATACACTAGTGAAGTTTAAGAGACTACTAGACAGGTATATGGAGGAATTTAAGATGGGGGGTTATATGGGAGGCAGGGTTTGAGGGTCGGCACAACATTGTGGGCTGAAGGGCCTATACTGTGCTGTACTATTCTATGTTCTATGAGATGTGATTAATATGGAAAGGTGCTAACTGATTGGTGTGGATGAGTTAGGCTGAACGGCCTGATTGATTTCATGACTCTAGTCCAGGGGTTTCCAATTGTTTTTGTGCCATGGACCAAGACTATTAAGCAAAAGGTCCATGGACCCCAGGTTGGGAATTCTTGCTGCAGTCTGTGACTCACACAGTCATAAAGTCACACAGCTCAGAAACAGGCCCTTCTGCCCAACAGGTCCATGTTGACTCAGACACCCATCCAAACTGGTCCCATATGCCATATTTAGCCCATAATATTCTCATTTTTTTCTGTCCATGCACCAGTCCAACTGTCCTTTAAAATTTGTTATTGTATCTTCATCAACCATTTCCCTTGGCAGCTCCAGATCGGCATACATATCACCGAGGATCTCAAGTGGTCTATACATTCCGGCTGTGTGGTGAAAAAAGCACAACAGCACCTCTTTTACCTCAGACAGTTGAGTAAGTTTGGCATGAGTCCCTAAATCCTAAGGACTTTCTACAGGAGCACAATTGAGAGCATCCTGACTCGCTACTTCACTGCCTGGTATGGAAACTGTACTTCACTCAATCGCAGAGCTCTGCAGAGAGTGGTGTGGACAACCCAGCGACATCTGTAGATGTGAACATCCCACTATTCAGGACATTTACAGAGACAGGTACCTAAAAAGGGCCTGAAGTATCAGTGGGGTCCCGAGTCACTCCAACCATAATCTGTTCCGGCTGCTACCATCTGAGAAATGGAACTGTAGCATGAAAGCCAGAATCAACAGGCTCCAGGACAGCTTTTTCCATCAGGCTGTCAGACAGATTAATTCACACTAATACAATTGTATTTCTATGCTTTCTTGACAGTCCTATTACTATTTATTACAAATTACTGTAAATTGCACATTGCACATTTGGACAGAGATGTAATGTAAAGATTTTTATTCCTCGTGAATGTGAAGGATTAAGAAATCAAGTCAATTCAATTGATTCCATACACACTCTCTGTGCATAAAGATAAAAAAAAAGCTCCTCAATTTTAATTAAATCATTCCCCTCTCACCTTACACCTAACCCTCTAGTTTTTGATTCCCCAACACTGGTGTAAAAAAAAAGACTGAATGCTTTAACCATATCTATGCCCTTCAAGCTTTTATACATCTCTATAAGATTACCTCTTAGTCTTCACAATGCACCAAGTCCCAGCCTGTCCAACTTCACCAGTTAACTCCGTCTCTTGAGTCCTGGCAACATCCTTGTAAATATTTTCAGCACTTTTTCCATTTTAATAATGTCTTTCCTACAGCAGGGTAACCAATACTGAACACAATTCTCCAAGTGCTGCCTCACCAGAGTTCTGTACTACTTCACAATGACCTCCCAACCACGAGTTAATTAGAGATATAGTGCAGCCCTTCAAGCTGCACAGCCCAGCAGCCCCGGCAATCTGCAATTTAACTCTAACCCAATCATGAGGCGATTTTCAAAGACCAATTATCCTACTAACCAGTGTGTATTTGGACTGTGGGAAGAAACGAGATTACCTGTAGAAAACGTATGCATTCCATGGGGAGAACATACAAATTCCTTCCAGAGGATGCCAGGGTTGAACTCCAAACTCCAACACCCCAATCTGTAAGAGTGTTGTGTTAACCACTATACAACCGTGGTGCCCAATACTTTGTACTCTGTGTCCTGAATGACAAAGGACAGCATGCCAAAAGCCATCTTCACTACCCTGCCAATAATCCCCAAGGCTATGCTGTTCACTGTGAAAAATCCTACCTTGATTTGATTTTCCAAAATGCAGCACCTTGCAGTAATTTGAATTAGACTCCATTTGCTAACTTTTCGGCCCACTTACTCAGCTGATAAAAATTCTTCTGTAATTTTTGATAACCTTTTTCACTGTTCACCACACCACATATTTTAATGTCATCTACAAAGTTATGAATGATATTTTATACATTTTTAACCAAATCATTGATATGGGTGACAAATAGCAATGGGCCCAGCACTAACCCCTGGGGAAAACCACTTGTCATGGGGTTCCAGTCCGCAGAAAGAACAATGATAATAAACAAGCTAGAAGGTCAATAGAGTAACCAGATTCCCACCAGTCAGTGCTTCTTCTGGGACAAGACACCACAGAATCAAAATTAATATAATAGTGATCATCAATTCTTTTGATGACACTTTATAAGTACGAGATTGACTACTTGAACAAGCTGCCATAGTCACTGAATGTACTTCAACAAAAAAACCTCTGGAAAATGGGAGAACTGGCAGAAGAACTGAGGAAAATTGAGAATCCCACAACATTATGCTCAGAACATTCATGGAAAACAATTACTGTTGAAATTAACATGATATCCACAATGATATCATTCCCATTAACTTTGCCAAGGGTTGTAAATTTGATAAATAGGAATTAAAGTATATAACTACTAATATAGGTCATCAGTTTAAAGTGACTTTGTCCTTTATTGGTTCAAGTTAATTTATCCTGACCTTGTCAGAGCTCAGTGTCTTTCCAGTTTTACGTACGTTTGTCTGGTATTTGAACTTCACCCATTTAGGTGGTGAAGTTGGAATTACATTTTTTCCTAATCCACATCTGACTACTGTACCAAGTCTGTAGAGGCTGTGCATTTTCATAGCGGTAACAACAATGAATTGTGGTGCAAGGGTTAGGAAAAAAGGGCAGAAGGGTTAACCGCTCACCTGTTTGTGATGATGTAAATCAGCAGCCCTCACCTCTAACCTTCCAAAGGAGCAATTCAGTCAGGCCTCCATATTGTTCATGACACACGTACAATATGTTGGTTGGGTGAACTGTATACCGTTGGTATAGGAAGGATGCCATTACATTGGAAAGGGTACAAAGAATATTTACAAGGATGTTACCAAGACTGGAGGCTTTGAGTTACAAGGAAAATTTGGATATGCTAAGGCATGGAGTCTAGGAGGCTGAGCGGTGACCTTTAAGAAGTTTATAAAATCATGAGGGGCACAGATAAAATAAAGAGCAACAATTAATAGCCCAGAATAGGGAATTATAAAATTAGATGGTACAGTTTTGAAGTGAGAGGGAAAACTATTTAAAGGGACCTGAGGTTCATTTTTTTTAATATGGAGACCAAGTATGATGAGTGACACATAATGAGTGAGTATGATCAAGTATTTCTCCTCTGACTATAAAATTGGTTCTGATCAGGAGAGGCTCAGTTGAAAGCAGGAGCAATTCTTCCCTGCCCAAGCTTGAAGGTGGCTTTATTGACATTTAGGATTTCTTTTATTTATTCATGGGATGTGAACAAGCTGCCAGATAAAGTAGAGGTGGATACAATTACAACATTTAGAAGACATCTAAACAGATGCATGGATAGGAAAGGTTTTGAGGGATATATGCCAAATACAAGCAAATGGGACAAGCTCAGGAAGACATCTTGGTTGGCATGGATAAGTTTGGCTGAAAAGCCTATTTTCTCTGTTGCATAGTTCTATGACTCCTGGTTATTGTTAGGAAAATAATCTGAAGGTGAAGATCTGCATAGAATATAAACGCAGAGGAGTCATGCTACAGCTTTACAAAACACGGGTTACGTCATAGTTAGCATATTGTGTTCAGTGTTGGTAGTCATAGTGTAGGCAGAATGGATTTCACTGGAGCCGGTACTGAGAAGGTTTACCAAGATATTACCAGGAATGGATAGTCTAGGTTTGTTTTCCATGGAGTAGAGGAGGCTGCTGGGCAACTGATAGAAATATATAGAATTTTGAGAAGTATAAACTTATTCCCATAACATAGATGTCTGAAACCTGAAGGCATATGTTCAAAGGTTGAGAAAGAAAGTTAGAGGGAATCTGAGAATTCACTTTTCACCAGAGTGTGGCTACAATCTGGAACACATTGCCTGAGTGGGTAGTGGAGGCAAGTACTTGGACAACATTTTTAAAGTATCTGGATGAACGTTTGAATTGCCAAGACTGAAAAGACCACGGACTGAGACTTGGTAAATGGTTGAGACTTGAGTAGTAGTGGACCAAAGGGCCTGTTTCTGTGCTGTCTGTCACTTTCAGTTAAAAGGGTGGGTCAAGCTCAGTGCCCTGAGTGTCTCCAAGCTCTCTGGTCAATCACAAGAATCGGACAGCAGGTTGAGGCATCAAAGTACAGCAGTTTTGACCTGTCACAGCATTGCCCTTATCAGATTTTCAACCATTGAAATAATTAGAAGGAGCTTCTAAAGTACAAATATAATATTCAGCAGATGCACTTGAACTGTGACTTGTAACAAAGACTGCAATCTTTTGACTCAATTTTGGTTGCTAAGTACAATCAAGTGTGAAATATGATAGAGTATGATTTGGATGAGTTGCGACAGGTCATGAGACTGATTAATTCACGCTGATGCAAATGTATTTCTATGCTGTATTGACTATCCTGTTGTACATATTATTTATTACAAATTACTATAAATTGCACATTGCGCATTTAGATGGAGACGTAAAGGTTTTTACTCATGTATGTGAAAGATGTAAAAAATATAGTCAATTCAATTCAATTCAAGAGGATATGCCTGATCAAATTTCCCAAAAGACAGAACTTCAACACATAGCATTTACTTTGGTGATTCATACATAAAACAAGGCACTAATGGGATCAATTCCTTAAGGTTGTTATAGCCATGGGTGGTAATGGGGACAACCTCCCACATTCAATGCTCCCAATGGTGTGCGCCTCAAACAGCCTCTGATAACCAAGTCCAGCTCCTGGCCTTCATGTGGGGCTCAGCTACTAAGCCAGGTGGAACTGTTTCTACTGACAGGAGAGGGGCAAAGGCAGGTTACTGGCACCATAATACCAGTTGATTCAAGCTGCTGGGGCTTGTTAGCCGTGGTTGGCAGCTCAGCTAGGAGAAGGAAAACTCTGATCTCAAACCTCCACTGCCTTGCGGCTATACCCACTCATGGGGAAAGCTTTGGGAGTAAACCCAGCGAGAAAAATCCAGAGCTGGATTCCCTAAGGCAGTCCTACAATGAGTTCAATGCTGACTAGCAACTCCTGCAATGCTACTGGTACCGAACTGTTCGGTCCCTGCCGTTCCTTTGGGTTCATCAGATGCGTGGGGAGGGGGGGCGGTGCTTACTACGTGGGCAACAGCTTGTTCTTCATATCGTACTGCCCAGCCTTGCAAACCAAGACAGCTAGAACACAATATACATGGTCAACTCTGACTGATGCAGGCCCTCACCTCACCTCGCCTCGCCTCAGAAAAGGAGTCACTTCTCAATATTGACTTTTCCCCTACAATACTCCCTGCCTTGAACATTGACCATCTCTTCCAGCTGGTAGTTCATGCTTAAACAGATTTCTCTGAGCATTTGTCTTAAACTTTTAGTTTTAAAAGCTCTGATATCATCATTTCATCAAGCTCTGAGTTCTTTCTTTAACTTAAAGAAATTTATATTAAAATGTTTGTAATGATGATGACAGAAGTTTTGCATTTTGGCATGTTAAATGTTGACAGGATGTACACAGTAAATATGAAGGGTCACGAAAGATTTTGGGGTGTAAGATTATATCTGCCTGAAAATTATGGCACAGGTGACTAGGGAAGTGAAGAAGCCATATGGCATGCTTGCCTTCATGGGCTGAAGCATTGAGTATGAGAGTTGGAACGTCATGGTATAGCTGTACAAGATGTTTGTTAGACAACTACAAGGAAGATGTGGTAGCATTAGGAAGAATGCATAAGGGATTCACCAGGATGTTGGCTGGAATAGAGGACTGTTGTTACAAGGAGAGATTGGACAGGCTGAGTTCGTCCTCACTGGAATATATAAGGTTAAGGTATTACCTTGATAGAGACATAATCATTGGGTATATAGATGGGGAAGGTAGTTAGAGTATTTTCCCCAGGATAAGGGGAGTTTAAAACCAGAAGCTATAAGCTTAAGGAAAGAGGGGAGAAATGTAAGGCATTAGAAGAGCAAGTTTCCCAGCAGCCTGAGGAGGTTATAGATGCAGAGACAATTATAATCTCTAAAAGGTAATTAGATAGGAAAGGCATGGAGGGATGCAGACTATTGCAGGCAAATGAGGCATTTGTTGGCATGGATGAGAAGGGCCAAAGAGCTCACTCCTTTGCTATACAGCTCTATAACCCTACGGTACTCTTCTATAGGAAAATAGAAGGCCATTTAGTCCATTGGGTTTTTGCTGGCATTTATGGTGCAATCCTTAGAGCCTTTTTTCTTTAACACATATCAAAGTTGCTGGTGAATGCAGCAGGCCAGGCAGCATCTCCAGGAAGAGGTACAGTTGACGTTTCAGGCTGAGACCCTTCGTCAGGACTCACTGAAGAAAGAGCTAGTAAGATATTTAAAAGTGTGAGGGGGAGGGGGAGATCCAAACTGATAGGAGAAGACAGGAGGGGGAGGGATGGAGCCAAGAGCTGGACAGATGATTGGCAAAAGGGATATGAGAGGATCATGGGACAGGAGGGACAGGAGGCCCAGGGAGAAGGAAAAGGGGGGGGGGAAGCCCAGAGGATGGCAAGGGGTATAGTCAGAGGGACAGAGGGAGAAAAAGGACAGTGAGAGAAAGAATGTGTGTATATAAATAAATAACGGATGGGGTACAAGGGGGAGGCGGGGCATTAGCAGAAGTTAGAGAAGTCAATGTTCATGCCATCAGGTTGGAGGCTACCCAGACGGAATATAAGGTGTTGTTCCTCCAACCTGAGTGTGGCTTCATCTTTACAGTAGAGGAGGCCTTTGATAGACATGTCAGAATGGGAATGGGATGTGGAATTAAAAGGTGTGGCCACTGGGAGATCCTGCTTTCTCTGGCGGACAGAGCATAGGTGGTGTGTTGCTTGAATTTCCAGCATCTGCAGAATTCCTCGTGTTTGAGCCTTATTTCTTTTCTTTATTTCCCTGCACTCCTGTAACTTGTTATCTTTCATTTATTCCCATTTGATTCCATTTGTCATTAACCTATAATTAAATTACAACAGCTGATTAATCTGCATTTGGGTGTGGGATGAAACTGGAACCCCAGGTGAAAAGTCATAGGGAGCACTCGAATTCTACATGGTGAGGATTGAAACCAGGCTGCTGGAGCTGAGAGGCAGCAGCACTAATTGTCGCAAACATGTTGCCTTTCAAATTCCACAGCTGGCATGCTGGGATTTGAATTCAGGGGTTGAGGTTGCTTCTCCAAGTCAGTGGATTGTCAGTCTGGTAACTACTCACCACTGCTCAATATCCTCAAATATATGCAAATTAGAAATGTTACTTTGTCATTAACACTCTTTCTCCCACCATCGTTATGAGTCAACAATTATCTTATACTTATTGAATTGTTATCTGTATACTTTATTGTCTGCTTCCTTGGAGCAGCCATTACAACTGAAACCACCTGATATGCAGACCCATGAGATGAAGAATGACTTTTCTCTTATCTGGTTTTATGGATTCTGAAGTGACAAATGAAGCCAATCTGGGAACTACATACTTTGCTACAGATAAGGCAGGAAGTGTCTGACGAGAAGGCTGGGTAGCTGGCGAAGTGGTGTACCCCTTCTGCTCTTTACACCAGGCTTTTGTGTGCTCCTGGTATATGTTTAGTCACAGATGAATTTCCAGAAATCTGGAGTATAGCTAGTGTTGCTCCTTTATTTAAGAAAAGCAGCAAGGGTAAGCCAGCTAACTACAGGTCAGTGAGCCCTTCATCAGTAGTGGGAAATTTGTTGGAGGAAAATCCAAGTGATCTGATGTATGGACATTTGGAAGGACAGGGACTGATGAGCGTCAATCAAAATTGCTTTGTCATATTCTGTCATATTAATTTTGACTCTATGAGTAAAAAAAGATTGATGAAGGCAGGATAATAGATATTATCTATGAGGATTTAGCATTTGACAAGCTTCTGCATAGAAGAAGGTTAAGGCACATTGTTTGGAACATATGTTAATAACTTGGATGTGAATGTAGGAGGTATAATTAGTGAGTCTGTGATGGCATAAACTTTAGAAGAGATGTAAAGAGGAAGGTTATCTAAAGCTAGAGCAGATATAGATCAGAAGGCCAGCTGGGGAGAGCACTGACAGATAGAATTTAATCCTATTCAGTGTATATTGGTGCATTTCAGGGCTAGTGAATACTCAGTAAATAGAAGGACATTAAAGAATGTTGATGAACAGAGATACTTAAGGGTACACACCCACAGCTCACTGAAAGTGATAACACAGTTTGATAGGACGGCGAAGAAGGCAGGTCAGCTCATAGAATACAAGAGTTGGGACCTTATGTTGCAACTTTATAAAATACTGGTAAGGGCATCTTGGAGTATCATGCGCAGTTACTGTAGCCACACTAATGGAAGGAATAGTTGTGTTGGAAAGAGTACATTATTTGCCAGAATGTCATCTACAAACCCCATTTCCAGAAAAGTTGGGATATTTTCCAAAATGCAATAAAAACAAAAATCTGTGATATGTTAATTCACCTGAACCTTCATTTAACTGACAAAAGTACAAAGAAAAGATTTTCAATAGTTTTACTGACCGACTTAATTGTATTTTGTAAATATACACAAATTTAGAACTTGTTGGCTGCAACACACTCAACAAAAGTTGGGACAGAGTTAAAATAAAATTGAAAAGTGCACAGGATATTCAAGTAACACCGGTTTGGAAGACTCCACATTCAGCAGGCTAATTGGTAGCAGGTGAGGTATCATGACTGGGTATAAAAGTAGCGTCCATCAAAGGCTCAGTCTTTGCAAGCAAGGATGGGTCGTGGCTCACCCCTTTGTGCCAAAATTCGTGAGAGAATTGTTAGTCAGTTCAAAAAGAACACTTCTCAATGCAAGATTACAGATAATTTAGGTCTTTCAACATCTACAGTACATAATATTGTGAAATGATTCAGAGAATTCAGAGACATCTCAGTGCGTAAAGGGCAAGGTTGGAAACCACTGTTGAATGTGCGTGATCTTCGAGCCCTCAGGCCGCACTGCCTAAGAAACCGTCATGCTACTGTGACAATTATAGCCACCTGGGCTAGAGAGTACTTCAGAAAACCATTGTCACTCAACACAGTCCGTCGCTGCATCCAGAAATGCAACTTGAAACTGTATAACGCAAGGAGGAAGCCATACATCAACTCTATGCAGAAATGCCGGCGAGTTCTCTGGGCCCGAGCTCATCTCAGATGAACCGAAAGACTGTGGAACGGTGTGCTGTGGTCAGATGAGTCCACGTTTCAGTAAGTTTTTGGAAAAAACGGGCGTCGAGTTCTCCGTGCCAAAGATGAAAATGACCATCCAGATTGTTATCAGCGAAAGGTGCAAAAGCCAGCATCTGTGATGGTTTGGGGGTGCATCAGTGTCCACGGCATGGGTGAGTTGCATGTACATGAAGGTACCATTGACTCTGAGGTGTATATTAGGATTTTAGAGAGACATATTTTGCCATCAAGGCGACGTCTCTTCCCAGGACGTCCATGCTTATTTCAGCAGGACAGTGCCAGACCACATTCTGCACGGGCTACAACAGCATGGCTTTGTAGACACAGAGTGCGTATGCTTGACTGGCCTCCTGCCAGTCCAGATCTATCTCCTATTGAAAATGTATGGCGCATCATGAAGAGAAGAATCAGACAAAGGAGACCATGGACTGCTGAGCAGCTGAAGTCTTACATCAAGCAAGAATGGACAAAATTTCCAATTGCAAATCTACTACAATTAGTATCCTCAGTTCCAAAACGATTAAAGAGTGTTATTAAAAGGAAAGGTGATGTAACACAATGGCAAACATGCCTCTGTCCCAACTTTTGTTGAGTGTGTTGCAGCCATCAAATTCTAACTTTGTGTATGTTTACAAAATGCAATTAAGTTGGTCAGTAAAACTATTGAAAATCTTTTCTTTGTACTTTTGTCAGTTAAATAAAGGTTCACGTGAATTAACATAACACAGATTTTTGTTTTTATTGCATTTTGGAAAATATCCCAACTTTTCTGGAAATGGGGTTTGTAGACTAGAGGACTTCAATTATGGGGAGAGATTAGATAGACTGGGCTTGTTTTCTCTGGAGGATTGGAAATTGCTGTGTGACCTATTGTAAGTATATATGATTCTCAAAAGGCATGGATACAATAAGTAGTCAAAATCATTTTCCCAAGTAGGGGCATCAATTGTGAGGGTATGGGTTTAACGTGAGAGGAAGGTGTTTTAAAGTAGATCTTTTGCAAAGAGAGTGGTTAATATCTGGAACTTGATGCCATAGGAGATGGTAGAATCAAATATAATCACTTCATTTAAGGGGCATTTAAACAAGTGTTTAAGCAGACATAGAAGAATAATGCAGGAAAATGGGATTAATGGAATGGTGACAAAAGTAAGTATGGGGATGTGTACAAGTTCAAATTCAAGTTCATTGTCATCTGACTATAATATATATATCTGCAAATGAAACAATGTTCCTCAGGGCCACAGTGCACCCACACAACATATGTAACATACTGCACATAAAGCAAAATATTATACTATAAATAAGTTAATAAAATATAATTCAAAGTCCATGTAGCAAAACGCAGCACAAGTAAAAAGTAAACAGCTTGCTGTCCCAGTGATGAGATCTTGGTTGTGGCAGGGCATTCACTGGACAGAATATAGTATTAGTATTAATAGTAAGACTCCTAACAGTGTGGAGGATGTGGAATCCGTGCTCAGTATAATAGAGCTTGAGATGTTGCTACCAACAGATTGACTGGGGTCTTTCTGTCAAGAAGTCCCAGATCCAGTTACAGAGAGGGGTTCTGAATCCGAATGAGCACAGTTTACCCACTAGCTTCAGAGATGATCGTGCTGAACACCGAGCTGAAGTTGATGAACAACATCCTGGCATATAAGGCATTATTTTCGAGGTGAGACAGGATGGAGTGGAGGGCCAATGCTATGTCATGATCAGTTTGAGTGGTAGGTGAACTGATAAGTGTCCAATGTAACTGGAAGATGGGATTTTCTATGATCCATTACCAGCACCTCATGATTGTTGAAGTCAGTGCCAATGAGTGGAAATCATTTAGACCTTCTCAAATACGTTGTGTGGCTTTGATGTCACAAAGGTGTCTGTGGATTTTCTGTGTACACTCACACTTTACCTTTCTGATGGTATGGGAGAGCTCAGCTCTTACTGACCTTAGAGTTGTCCTGTCTGCCAATCTGAAGGCAGTGCCCTGGTCCCCAAGTGGTGTACAAACCTCTGCAGTCAGCTATATTTCTGGTTTGCCCTGGCAGTGTAGCGTTTAATCATGGAAATGTCCTCAGTGCACTTTCCTATATAGCCAGTCACCGATCCGGCATATTGATGTGTTGATCGTAGATAGCCGCCTCTCTGAATATGCTTCAGTCCGTGCTTTTGAAGCAGTCCTGCAGCACTGAGGTGGCACCTTCTGACTAGGTTCTGATCTCCCTGTGAACTGGTTTGACAGTTTAACCAGTGGTTTGTATGCAAGGATCAGCAAAATGGATATGGTGAGGGTAAGGGGTAGCCTTGTAGGCTCCACAGACACTGGTATAGACGAGGTCTAATGTATTCTCTCCTCTGGTTGTGAAGTTAACATGCTGCAGGACTGTTTATAAGTTGGCCTGATCAAAGTCACCAGTAACAATAAAGACACCATCGGGGTAAGTGGCTTCGAGGTTGCAGATTGTGCTGTAAAGCACCTTGCAGCACTTCCCTAGCACTAGCACAGGGAGAGATGTAAACAGCGATAATCACAAAATGACAGTGAACTCCCTCAGTAAGTAGAAGTGCCTGCACTTCACTATTAAAAAATCTATCTGTGGTAAGCAGAGGGCCACCAAGGCATTCACACACCAGATCTTACTGATGTAGATGCACAGAGGCTGAATCAAAGGTGGTGACAAGTCAACATATTGGAGGGAGAGAATCTGACTGAGTTATGCCATAACAACAACCTTTTACTCAGTGTCAGCAAGACCAAAGAGCTGATTATTGAAATCAGGATGAGGAAATCCAAAGTCCATAAGCCATTGGAGGATTACAGGTGAAGAGGATCCACAACTTTAAATACCTTGGTGTTATCATTTCAGAGGACCCTTCCTGAGCCGAGCATGAGAATGCAGTTACAAAGTAAGCACGGCAGCACCTCTACTTCCTTAGGTGTTTATGAAGGTTTGGCATGACATCCAAACTTCGACAAACTCCTATAGATGGAAGGTGTCCCGTGGGGGTGTGCCTTATTCTGTTTGTCGAAAGTTGCTTCTGTTGTGATTGGTTAGTTCAGAAGCTGCAGCTGCTTTTCCCATTGGATAGATGCCTGGTGTCCTGTTTCAAATATTCTAGGTATATAAAATAGCCCATGGAAGGAGCTTGCTCTCTTTTTTTGCTTAAAGCAAGAATGCACATGACAATTGGTGCTCTGTATGCACTTTTAACTAAGTATGTTTGTTGAATGTACATACATTTGTTGTATATTCAGCTTTGTAGCACCTGTAATGGGGAACATCAATGTTTGGTCCAATTTTTACTGTTTGTAAATAAATGATCAATATACCCATCTGAAGTCAGTGCATTTCCTGTCTCACCTGCTGGACCTACGAACCTGATTTAACATAACAGCCTGATATGAAAACACCAATGTCTTTGAATGGAAAATCCTAAAAAAAGTAGAGGATATGGCCCATTTCATCGCAGGTAAAACAAACCCCACCACTGAGCACATCTACATAGAAACATAGAAACATAGAAAATAGGTGCAGGAGTAGGCCATTCGGCCCTTCGAGCCTGCACCGCCATTTATTATGATCATGGCTGATCATCCAACTCAGAACCCCGCCCCAGGCTTCCCTCCATACCCCCTGACCCCTGTAGCCACAAGGGCCATATCTAACTCCCTCTTAAACATAGCCAATGAACTGGCCTCAACAGTTTCCTGTGGCAGAGAATTCCACAGATTCACCACTCTCTGTGTGAAGAAGTTTTTCCTAATCTCGGTCCTAAAAGGCTTCCCCTCTATCCTCAAACTGTGACCCCTCGTTCTGGACTTCCCCAACATCGGGAACAATCTTCCTGCATCTAGCCTGTCCAATCCCTTTAGGATCTTATACGTTTCAATCAGATCCCCCCTCAATCTTCTAAATTCCAACGAGTACAAGCCCAGTTCATCCAGTCTTTCTTCATATGAAAGTCCTGCCATCCCAGGAATCAATCTGGTGAACCTTCTTTGTACTCCCTCTATGGCAAAGATGTCTTTCCTCAGATTAGGGGACCAAAACTGCACACAATACTCCAGGTGTGGTCTCACCAAGGCCTTGTACAACTGCAGTAGTACCTCCCTGCTCCTGTACTCGAATCCTCTCGCTATAAATGCCAGCATACCATTTGCCTTTTTCACCACCTGCTGTACCTGCATGCCCACTTTCAATGACTGGTGTATAATGACACCCAGGTCTCGTTGCACCTCCCCTTTTCCTAATCGGCCACCATTCAGATAATAATCTGTTTTCCTATTTTTGCCACCAAAGTAGATAACTTCACATTTATCCACATTAAATTGCATCTGCCATGAGTTTGCCCACTCACCCAACCTATCCAAGTCACCCTGCATCCTCTTAGCATCCTCCTCACAGCTAACACTGCCACCCAGCTTCGTGTCATCCGCAAACTTGGAGATGCTGCATTCAATTCCCTCATCCAAGTCATTAATATATATTGTAAACAACTGGGGTCCCAGCACTGAGCCTTGCGGTACCCCACTAGTCACCGCCTGCCATTCTGAAAAGGTCCCGTTTATTCCCACTCTTTGCTTCCTGTCTGCTAACCAATTCTCCACCCACACCAATACCTTACCCCCAATACCGTGTGCTTTAAGTTTGCACACTAATCTCCTGTGTGGGACCTTGTCAAAAGCCTTTTGAAAATCCAAATATACCACATCCACTGGTTCTCCCCTATCCACTCTACTAGTTACATCCTCAAAAAATTCTATGAGATTCGTCAGACATGATTTTCCTTTCACAAATCCATGCTGACTTTGTCCGATCATTTCACCGCTTTCCAAATGTGCTGTTATCACATCCTTGATAACTGACTCCAGCAGTTGCCCCACCACCGACGTTAGGCTAACCGGTCTATAATTCCCCGGTTTCTCTCTCCCTCCTTTTTTAAAAAGTGGGGTTACATTAACCACCCTCCAATCTTCAGGAACTAGTCCAGAATCTAACGAGTTTTGAAAAATTATCACTAATGCATCCACTATTTCTTGGGCTACTTCCTTAAGCACTCTAGGATGCAGACCATCTGGCCCTGGGGATTTATCTGCCTTCAATCCCTTCAATTTACCTAACACCACTTCCCTACTAACATGTATTTCACTCAGTTCCTCCATCTCACTGGACCCTCTGTCCCTTACTATTTCTGGAAGATTATTTATGTCCTCCTTAGTGAAGACAGAACCAAAGTAATTATTCAATTGGTCTGCCATGTCCTTGCTCCCCATAATCAATTCACCTGTTTCTGTCTGCAGGGGACCTACATTTGTCTTTACCAGTCTTTTCCTTTTTACATATCTATAAAAGCTTTTACAGTCCGTTTTTATGTTCCCCGCCAGTTTTCTCTCATAATCTTTTTTCCCCTTCCTAATTAAGCCCTTTGTCCTCCTCTGCTGAACTCTGAATTTCTCCCAGTCCTCAGGTGAGCCACTTTCTCTGGCTAATTTGTATGCTACTTCTTTGGAATTGATACTATCCCTAATTTCTCTTGTCAGCCATGAAGTGTTGTCACAGGAAAACTACATCCATCATCAGGTACCTCCACTACTCAGGTCACACTCTCTTCTCGCTGCTGCCATCAGGAAAAAGGTACAGGAGCATCAAGACTCATACCATCAAATTCCGAAACAGTCATTACCCTTCAACCATCAGCCTCTTGAACCAAAGGGGATAACTTCACTTGCTCATCATTGAAATGTTCCCACAGCCTATTGACTCACTTTCAAGGATTTTTCACCTCATGTTCTCAATACTTATTGATTTATTATTTCTTTTTGTATGTATTTGCAGTTTGTACTCTCTTGCACACTGCTTAAACACCTAAGTTGGTGCAGTCTTTCATGGATTCTATAATGGTTATTGTTCTATTATGGAGTTATTGAGTATGCCTGCAAGAAAAGGAATCTCAAGGTTGTATGTATATGGTGACATATATGTACTTTGATAATAATTTAACTTGCAGCATTTCTGTCTGCCTGAAAGGAGATTAGGCCTTCCATCTGGATGGTTGAGTCTGGTATGGTATCTTGAAGCCATGCTTCTGTTAGGATGAGTGTGCAACAGTCCCTCATTTCCCACTGGTTCAGACGCAGACGCAATTAATCCAGTTTATTTTCCAGTGATTAAAAGCAAGTAAGTTTGACTGGAGCAAGGGCCTGTAGGGATCCACTTTAAGTCCCACTTCAATACTGGTGTGCTTACTGTGCTTCTGCATTTGAGTGCACCACTTCCCTGAGTAGTTGTAGTAGACCATGGCATGGAGCAGGAACCGGCTCTCTGCGTTAGTCTGTAACTCCACAGTACCTTCGTTATTTCACTCGCAGGGAGGTAGACCTTAAGATTTTAGTTTTCTTAATGTTCAGCAGTGTTTATCAGTCATAGAATAGATGATCAGGACAAGAAATTTCACCACTGTTTTGAGATGAAGTGGCCATTGCATGTATGTGCTCTACTATCTTGTGACAAAGGGACCTTTTCTGTGCTCTATGACTCTGTGACAAAATTCTCTATACTACCCCAAATGCTCTTTCACTGCCTTAAGTGGCCATGAGCCAGAGATTCGCACGAGTCAGTGAGGAGCTTGCATTATTTCATACAGGCTTTGAACAAATCTTGACTCTTCAAGCATCTATGCACAAAAAAATCCTACACAAATTCTGTATTATTCCCCCATATCTTCCCCTGGATTCTGCCACTAAAATTAGAGACTAGGAATGATGTATAATGGGCAATTCACATAATGTGAGAGGAAATCTAAGCAGCCAGGAAAACCTCAAACACCAGCAGCTGTACAAGTTGAATAGTTCTCCATTAGACCATAAGACACAGAATCAGACCATTCTCCCCTTCAAGTCTGCTCTGCCATTTGACCACAGCTCATTTATTTTCCCTTTCAGCTCCATTTTTCTGCCTTCTCTCCAAAAACTTTGACACCCTTAATAATCGAGAAACTGTCAACTTACACTTTAAATATAGCTTTTGGGAGTTAGTTCTAAAAAGTAATTTCACTCCCAAGAGACGTTTGTTGCAGATGAGATGCAACAATGCAGAAAAACTGCTGGTACATTAATACAGCCTTTGAAAATGTCCCATTGAGATTAGTTCTGTGTCACTCATGATCTGAGTGCCATTAAAGAGAAAATATAAGACCGGGATGAATTCTGCAGCCAGTGAGGAAGGTGATCTACGGCCATTCTTTCTTGGTGATGTGACGCCAAACAAAGCTAGTGGACGATTGATGCTAATGAGAGATAAGAGAGACAATGGAGAAACATTCAAAGTGCTGACAAGAGAGAAGAGAGGGATTAACGGAAAAGAAAAATAATTCAGAATATTGACAGACCGGTTACTTTGAACCTGAACTGTTTGAAGTTTGATGGACAGGTGATACCCCAGCAGGGGGATAAAAAGAGCAGGTTCGCTAAGGCACAGGACATACCACGACACCACGAGACAACGAGACCCAGGAAAGAGTGGTGTGCCCCCACAAGTGGTGGGAGTTTGGAGGTCCGGTTCGCGGGAACCGACCAGAGGTGTAAAGGTACGATCGGTGGGAACCTGGGGTGTGTGCCCGCCCTTGCCTGGGTGCCGGGTTCACCGCGGAAGAACGATTGTATCCGGAACTGAGGGGTCACAGTGGGTGACCACAGTGGGATAGAAGACATAAAAGGGTCGGCCCGAAACCAACTGTGAAGACATCAAAGGTCTGCCTGATCCAAATTGCATCCCTTTCTCTCTCGCTCTCTCTCCAATGGTACCACAACAGCGATTACTGCGAACTGCACTAAACTGAACTGAACTCTGCATCACTTAAGACTGATCATTTTACCCCTAAACTGCGATAGAGCTTGGTTGATTCCTATTACCCTAGTTCTGTGTATATGTGTGTATTATCATTGCTAACCTGTCACATTTATATCCTTACGATTAGAGTACTGTATTACTTAGTTCTTTAATAAAACTTTATTAGTTCCTAGTTATCCAGACTCCAACGAGTGTTCCATTTCTGCTGGTTTGGCAACCCAGTTATGGGGTACGTAACATAAGTGGGGATCTCATCCTGGATTTTGAACGCCAAATTTGGGACTGGGTAAATTGGTTGGGTTAAAATTCCCGAAAGAAAGAAAGGGCAAACAGCAGAAATGGAGATTGAGGAATTTCTAAAGGCGCCAACCTTGGAGGCATTAGAGGATGCCAGGAAATCAGAATTGGCAACTGTTGCCAAACAGTTGAATCTTTTTAAGGGGAAGCCGACAATGAGGAGAGCGGAGATGCACAGAGCTATCATTGAGCATTATGTATCTAAAGGTGTGTTTCCCCAAGGGGAGCTGGAGGTGGTATCTATGAGCAAACCTGGTGGAGAAGCAGTGCAGCTGCAGATGGAAAAATTGAGACTTGAGCATGAGTTCCGGGTAAAGCAGCTGGAACGAAAAGAGAGAGACAGGCAGTTAGAACGGGAAAAGAGAGAGAGGCAGTTAGAACGGGAAGAGAGAGAGAAGCAGAAGGAAAGGGAATTTGAGCTGGAGAAGTTAAGGATGACGCTAGAGCAGGGTCACATGCCGAACCAAGGTGGAGGGTTCAGGGAGACCTAGGAGGTTAGGCTGGTTCCCCCATTTGAGGAGGCCGATGTTGATTGGTACTTTCTACATTTTGAAAAAGTCGCTGCAAGTCAGGACTGGTCGAGGGATAAGTGGGCTGTTTTGCTTCAGAGCGTACTTAAGGGGAAGGCTCAGCAAGCTTACTTGGCATTGTCTGCCGAAGATGCCCAGAGGTATGATGTGGTGAAAGAGGATTTATGAGTTGGTCCCGGAGGCATACCAGCAGAGGTTCCGGAATGTGAGGAAGCAGTGGGACCACACGTATTTAGAGTTTGCCCGTGAGATGCAGATGTATTGTGAGCATTGGTGTGCCTCGAAAGGGGTCAATGGGGATTATGACAGACTGCTACAGCTGATACTGATTGAGCAATTTAAAGGTTGTGTCCCTGAAGGTATGAGGCCCTATCTAGATGAGAAAGAGGCAGAAACCTTAGCCGCAACTGCTACGTTAGCAGGTGAGTACGCATTAACACACAAAGCAAAGTGTACCCCGAGTAAAAGCTACCAGAAGGGTAGTCAAGAGGACGGAGAGAGTCCACCGGAAAAGCCAGAAAGTAAGCCGGGGACTAGTGATAAGGATAAGGAAGACAGGAAGCAGTTTGGTAGGAAGTCTCCTGGGGTCGTATGCTATAATTGTGGGAAAGCCGGTCACTTTGCGTCTAGGTGCTTTGCCCCAAAGAAGGAGACGGGGAAAGGAAAAACGACGACTCCGACTGTATTGAGCCGGCAAACAAACCGCTAGGGGAGAAGAGGTCTGATAGAGTTCAGGAAGGGCGCGAGAAGTTTACTTCGGCCGGATTGGTGTCGGTGAAGGAGGGGTCAAACCCAGTTCCAGTACGGATCTGGAGAGACACTGGGGCTTGTCAGTCATTGATCTTAAGGAGTGTGTTAGACTTTAGTTCAGAGACCGAGACTTGGGAGGTCAGTGTGATAAAAGGCATTGGGAAAGCGACTGAAGCAGTACCTTTGCACCAGATACACCTAAAAAGCGACTTGGTCTCCAGACCGGTCACGATAGGGGTGAGACCCGAATTACTGATGGAAGACGTGGAGGTCTTACTCGGTAATGACCTTGCAGGCGGAGATGTGTACCCAGCAGTAAAGCTGACAAGCAAGCCCGCCAAGATTGAAGACCCGCCCATGGACTCACAGGTTTATCCCGTTTGCGCAGTGACTCAGCGCATGTCCAGAAAGGCTGCCGAAGCGAATGTAGATTTAGCTGAGACGTTTTTACCAGCCTTGTACCAGGAGGGGTTAGAAAGTGAGAAGAAGGAGCATAGTGGAGTGGAAGGAAGTGAGGGAGTTGAGGTAGACTTATCATTAGCAAGCAAGGAATTTATACAGGCACAGGAACGAGACGAGGAGCTGATGGTTTTGACGGAGACAGCTCTCTCCGAAGCAGAAATAAAGAAGGAACCAGTGGGCTATTATGTGAAGGAGGGAGTACTAAAGAGGAAATGGAGACCAAGTAGCATGCCTGCAGATGAGGGGTGGGGGGGGTGGTGCACCAGGTGGTAGTGCCGAAAATTTATAGGGACGAGATTTTTAACCTGGCCCACAAGATACCCTTCGGTGGACATTTTGGGGTGAGGAAGACAGTCGATAGAATTATGAAAGAGTTTTACTGGCTAAACATGAGGAAGGATATTGTTGAATATTGTAGGCGATGTCATTTATGTCAGGTGGTAGGAAAGCTGAATCAGGTCCTGCCTAAAGCGCCCCTTCGACCGATACCTGCTTTCGGGGAACCTTTTTCCCGAATAATTGTGGATTTTGTCGGTCCCCCGCCCAGAACTGCGAGTGGGCGAGAGTATGTGATGACTATGATGTGCGTCGCCACCAGGTTTCCGGAGGCCGTGCCCCTGGCAAGCGTCAAGGCTCCCGCAGTGGTAAAGGCGCTCGTGAAATTTTTCACTACGGTGGGGTTGCCCAGGGAAATCCAGTCAGATCAGGGGAGTGTCTTCGCATCTCACACATTCCGACGGATGTTGGATGAGATGGCAGCAAAGCAGATTTTGGCCTCCGCGTACCACCCAGAGTCCCAAGGGGCGTTGGAAAGATCCCACGCAACATTAAAGACCATGATTAAAATTTATTGTCAAGAGAACACTAGGGGCTAGGATGATGCCTTGCCTCTTCTGCTATTTGCCGTAAGGGACACGGTTCAGGAGTCATTGGGGTTCAGCCCATTCGAGCTCGTCTTTGGTCATCGGCCCAGAGGACCCCTGACCTTACTGAAAGAGCAATGGTCCAGTCCGGCAGTACAAGTCAATGTGATTGACTATGTTTTAAAATTTCGTGAGAGGCTTAAAAGGATCTGTGACCTTGCCAAAGAAAATCTACGACACTCCCAAACTAAAATGAAACAGTGGCATGATAGACGTGCCCGCGAACAAGTGTTTCAAGTGGGCGATTAGGTCTTAGTTCTGTTTCCAGTGGTAACCAACCCCTCCAGGCGAGATTCCACGGTCCGTACAAAGTGATTAAAAAGATAGACTCTGAATTATGTTATCGAAACGCCGGACAGGCGTAAGCCAACACAATTGGTACACATTAACATGTTAAAAGCTTACCACGATCAGAAAGCAGATCTAGTTGGTGTTATCACAAAAGGTAATGAGGCTGGGGTGTCAAATGCTAAGGGGAAAACCCACCTTGAAAAGATAAATATAGTGCCGACCAGATTGGAGAACTCTATTGTTTTGGCCAACTTTGCTGATAAGGTCTCTCACTTAACCCCTGAACAGAGTGAGCCGCTGATAAAGCTAATTAGCTGCATGCAGACGTACGTCCGGATGTCCCAAGGCAATGCAAAGGGACGGTGTATGATGTTGTTGTCACCTCAGACCGGCCAATTAAACAACACCCCTATAGGATGAACTTGGAGAAGGGCAAGCTAGTGGAGAAAGAAATTGAACACATGCTAGCCACAGATATTATTAGGCCATCCAAATCGGAATGGGCATCCCCCTGTGTGGTTGTCCCGAAAGACGATGGGACCATACGATTCTGCACAGATTACAGAAAAGTGAACGCCATCACAAGAACTGATGCGTACCCCATCCCAAGGGTAGACAATTGCATCCATAAAGTGGGGAGAGCTAAGTACATCACAAAGATCGATTTGCTGAAAGGGTACTGGTGCGCTCCTTTAACCGACCGGGCTAGAGAAATCTCAGCAGTTGTCACTCCATCCGGGTTATACGAGTATATCTTTTACCTTTTGGCATGAAAAACGCCCCAGGGACCTTCCAGAGGATGATTAATTCAGTGATAAAAAGGTTAAAGAACGCAGAAGCGTATATTGACGATTTAGTGGTCTGGAGTGACACGTGGGAGGAGTACATTGTGGCAGTAGAGGAACTGTTTAAACAGCTGTCTGAAGCCAACCTGACAGTGAACCTCACAAAAAGTGAATTTGGCCACGCGAAGGTCACTTATCTAGGATTTGTGGTAGGACAGGGGCAGCTGGCACTGATGCAGGCTAAGGTGCAGGTTATCTCTTAAGTTCCCATCCCGACAGACAAGAGAGCCCTGAGAAGGTTCTTGGGGATGGTGGGGTACTATCAGAACTTTTGCAAAAACTTTGCGGATAATACCCTCCCTCTTACTAAACTCTTGCCGAAGAATGCGAAGTTTGTGTGGGACGACCTTTGTGAACAAGCCTTCGAGAGTTTGAAGGCGATTCTGTGTCACCAGCCTGTGCTGAATGCGCCTGACTTTTCAAAACCCTTCTCCCTAGCAACAGATGCTAGCGACGAAGCAGCCAGGGCGGTGCTGTTCCAGACAGACAAAGAGGAGATTGACCACCCAGTGGCTTATTTTTCTAAGAAGTTTAATGTCCATCTACGAAACTGTTCGACTGTGGAGAAGGAATTACTGGCAAATCATACTAGCATTACAATATTTTGAGGTTTATATTTGTCCGGCACGGAAACCACTGATAATTTACACTGATCACAACCCATTAGTGTTTTTGGCCACTACGAAGGATAAAAACAAAAGGTTACTAAGTTGGCGCCTGGTCTTACAGGAATTTGATATTAAAATAAAACATACAAAAGGAACGGACAATGTGATCGCTGACTGCCTGTCAAGGTGTTGAAACTTAAAGTTCTCTGTATTAGCCGAATAGCTGATGACTACCTGTATATTAGTGTGTATCTAATAATGTGCATTCATGCCCATGATTTTTACCTCGGTAAAAATCCTTTTAAAGGTAGGGGTGTGACGCCAAACAAAGCTATCGGACGATTGATGCTAATGAGAGAGATAAGAGAGACAATGGAGAAACATTCAAAATGCTAGTAAGAGAGAAGAGAGGGATTAATGGAAAAGAAACACAATTCAGAATATTGACATACCGGTTACTTTGAAGCTGAACTGTTTGAAGTTTGATGGACAGGTGATACCCCAGCAGGGGGATAAAAAGAGCAGGTTCGCTAAGGCACGGGACACACCACGACACAATGAGACCCTGGAAAGAGTGGTGTGCCCCCACAAGTGGTGGGAGTTTGGAGGTCCGGTTCGCGGGAACCGACCAGAGGCTCACAGGGTGTAAAGGTATGATCGGTGCGAACCTGGGGTGTGTGTCCACCCTTGCCTGGGTGCCGGGTTCACAACGGAAGAACGATCGTATCCGGAATGGAGGGGTCACAGTCGGTGACCACAGCGGGATAGAAGACATAAAAGGGTCGGCCCGAAACCAACTGCGAAGACATCAAAGGTCTGCCTGATCCAAATTGCATCCCTCTCTCTCGCTCTCTCCCCCCCAGTGGTACCACAACAGCGATTACTGCAAACTGCACCAAACTGAACTGAATTCTGCGTCATTAAAGACTGATCATTTTACCCCTAGACTGCGATAGAGCTTGGTTGATTCCTATTACCCTAGTTCTGTGTATATGTGTGTATTATCATTGCTAACCTGTCACATTTATATCCTTACGATTAGAGTACTGTATTACTTAGTTCTTTAATAAAACTTTATTAGTTCCTAGTTATCCAGACTCCAACGAGAGTTCCATTTCTGCTGGTTTGGCAACCCAGTTACGGGGTACGTAACAGTGAATTCAAAAGTTTCAGTGTGTTTGAATTCAAAAGTTTCAGTGATCATGTTCAGTAATTGGTATTGCTCCCTGCATTTCTCTTAGACTTGTTTTAAAGGAAGTGATATCCACCTTGTCTCTGATTAGGTAGATTCACATTGCCATTTGGGAAGCAGCTGGTCAGCCATTGGAAGGAGGCAGTTGAGAGGATTCTCATGATGACTTTCTATGTGGTAGAAAGCAGTAAAACTTGCCAGTTCTTAAATAGACTAGTTCCTTGTTCAAGAAAATAACAGTGATTACGGCAGTTGCTTGACTATACTGGCTTCTTCCAAACGTGGATAATGAGGTTCTGGATCTGTAACTGAAACTGAAGCTGTAACTGCTGAGCTTTAAAACTTCAGCATGGATACCATCTGCTCCAAAGCTTTATTTTCTGATTGGGATTGTAGTATGGTTTTTTTTTTTGACTTATTATCAATCAGGACTGGTGGCAAGACTAAAAGAATATGGCTGTTGCAGATGGAGTCAACGGTGCTCATGTCCAGGATGGTTATGACGGAAGTGCTCCAATTGGTAGTGCTGACTATGTCCCCCCTCTCTTTCTCCCACTCTCAAGTTCTCACAGGAGGTGAGAGAGGAGATTGATGGGACTTTCAGTCATAGGCGAAGTTTTAGAAAACTGGAGAATAGCTATCATTGTCCTTTGTTTAAGAAATATATAGGGACAAATCACAATTATAGACTGATGAGTTTTCACTAGTAGGAGGGAAATTACTGAAGAAGGTTCTTAGGTATAGGAATTACTTGCATTTGGAAAAACAAAGTCATTAGGGATAGTAAGCATGGCTTTATGAATTTGTTAAGATTTTGAGAGATGATGGAAACGATTGATGAGGTAAGCCAGTAGATGTTGTTCACATAGAATTTAGTAAAGCATTTGACAAGTTCTCTCATGGTAGGCAGGTCCAGAGGATTAAATCATATGCGGTCTACAGCAAGTTAAACACAAAATAGTTTCTTCATATAATAGAGAGTAGTGGTGGAAGCATGATCTTCTGATTGGATATCAGTACTAGGACCTCAATAAATAATGTAGATGAAAATGTATGTGATTAGGTTACTAAATTTGCAGAAAATATGAACAATGGTGGAATTGTGATAATGAGGAAGTTTGTCAAAGGACATAGCAGGGTAGAGATCAAAATGGCATACTAGTTTAATCAGGACACATCTGGAGTGATGCATTTTCAAGGTAAAATACAAGAGGAAAGTATAGAGTAAATGGCAGGATCCTGAGGAGCACTGTTGTATAGTGCAAGCTTGTGATGCAAGTCCATTGTGGCAACACAAATGGTTACAGTAATTAAGAAGGCTTGCCCTCATTGAATGGGGCATTGAGTTGAAAAGTTGGGAGTCATTTTGCAGGTGTATAAAATTATAGTTTGGCCATATTTTGTATTGTGTGTCCATCTCTTCATTCGATGAGGTGTGGGAAGCTCTGGATAGATAAGGTACAGAAGAGTATCATCAGGATTTTGTCTGGATTGGAGGGTACTAGAGGTTGGACAAACTTTGATTGTTTTCTCTGGAGTGTCAGGAGGCTGAGGGGAGATCTGATAGAAGTTTATGAGAAGCATGGTCAGGTTTGAAATATCAAATAGTAGAGAGCATAGATTTAAGGTTAGATGAAGTTTAATGGAAATATATAAGACATGTTTTTTTCTTAAGCATAGAGTGGTCAGGTCCTGGAATGTGCTGCCATGGGAGGTGGTAGAAGCATACAACAGCAATGCTTAAAAGGTATCAAGACAGATACATGACAAGCAGGGAATAGGGTAAATACAGCCAGATGGGATTCGGTAGATTGTCATTATGGTCAGCTCAGACTTGGCAGGCCAATGGGACTGTTCCTGTATTGTAATCTTGTTCCCAGTTGAATGGAAGATTCAATGTTTCAAGTGCAGATGGCTTTGACTTTGGTTAAGGACCTGCAGCTATCATAGCTGTCAGGTAGCTTGCCGAGATCCTTTCACTTTTTGTCACCCATCATCTTAATGTAGCTCATAGGATTTCTGCCAGATCTCTACGTTCAGATTTCTACAGAGCTGTTCTGTAGCCTTGAGGAATGGTGGTGTTTCCAATAAGGAATACTATACATTCACTTCTAGTTAACACCTCAATCTTAATTAATCTCATCAGACCAGTACTTGTTCTTGTTGGTACAAAGGCCAAGAGACTTTACATGGGTGCTGATCACGGTAAACCTCAGGGAAGCCCATGTATTGTAGATACACTGCATATTCAGCTTGCTTTGAGCTGCTGTCTGACCTTATCTAGGTTTGTGTGATCCTTGAGTAATTTTTGCAGTAATGTTTCTGTTTAGTTAGTAGTTAGTCCAGCACTCACAGTAGCTATCATGACGTGGATGATACAAACATTCTTGCAGTCTCTCACTCAAACAGTGATATAGTATAACAGGTGCCAGCCCTTGCACTGGAGTGTGGCCTGAAATTTAGTCCTTGACTCTCTGATGAGAAAGGAGGTTGGTTACAACATGACCCTGCTCCAAGCATTTCATCAGGGCAAGGACCCCACTGACATTGGCTTTTCCAATTCCCTCCTTGCTGATCACACCTTGCACGTTTTCCCAACCTCCTGCTGAAATCACCCAGCAGCGTCAACTTGCACTCTTCCGGAATATGGACTAAGGTTTTTCCAGGATCCGAGTGAAGATCCTGTTTGGTTTCATTTGTAGCTTCCAGGGTTGTGGCCATGTGCAAATGACCTGAGTGTGTTGGTTCTGTGTTAAAGTGAGCTAAAGGGTTGTGAAGTAATCACTAATGACATGGGGGAACAAGCAATCTTCTGTAGGAACTCAGTAGGTTGAGGACAATCTGAGGTAGCACCTGAGGACAAAGGAAATGTTGCTATTTTTTGTTGGGACCCTGCATCAGGGCAACAAGGGGAGATTCTGATAGGTAGGTGTTGGTCATTCATCATGGCAAAGTTCACTCCATGAAGATGTTACTCCTCTGGTTGGCCCTTCAGTAGAAAGTGCCTTGTTCTTTAAATTGGACATATCCTGCAAATTGCCTATTACTTCAGATAGCAATGTCAATGTCAAAATGATGCCTTAATTCCTGAGCAGTGTTCAGATCTATTACTGTTCAGACTCTCCATGGTGGTTCTGATGTAACGGAATTCAAACTTCATACATAGGAGTAGAAATTGGCTGTTTATGCTTTCCTATAGAGTAGGGGGGCCATGCACACAAACTACTACATGGACTTGGTAGAGTGAAGTTTTGATCCCAGTAGTAAAGGAAACCAATTCATTCTTGGTGAAAGTGACTTGGAACATCTTAAACTTAAATTCATTTATGATCTTGTTCTAATGTTTCAGTTTAGCTGCCTTTGCTTCAACAGAATTACTTCCAGCAATAATAGTAGTTGTCCTTTTCTGGAATCATGCTGGTAAATTTATGGCTTCTGATGCTGGAATGGTGTCACAGCAACAACCTTGCACTCAATGTCAGTAAGATGAAAGAGCTGATTATGGACTTCAATAAGGCTAAGATGAAGGAACACATTCCAATTCTCAAAGAGGGATCAAAAGTGGAGAGAGAGAAAACAGTTTCAAGTTCCTGGGTGTCAAGATTTCTGAGGACCTAATCTGGTTCCAACCTATCGAACAGTTATAAAGAAGGCAAGACAAGCATCTATACTTCATTAGGAGTTTGAAGAGATTTGGAAATGTCAACAAATACACTCAAAAACTTCTAAAGATGTACCGTGGGGAGCATTCTGACAGGCTGCATCACAGTCAGGTATGGGGGGTGGGGGGAGAGCTACTACACAGGACCCAAAGAAGCTGCAGAGGGTTGTAAATTTAGTCGGCTCTATCTTGGGTACTAGCCTACAAAGTACCCAGGATATCTTCAAGGAGCGGTGTCTCAGAAAGGCAGTGTCCAATATTAAGGACCTCCAGCACCCAAGGAATACCCTTTTCTCACTGTTACCATCAGGTAGGAGGTACAGAAGCCTGAAGGCACACACTCAGCAATTTAGGAACAGCTTCTTCCCCTCTGCCATCTGATTCCTAAATGGACATTGAACCCTTGAACACTACCCCACTTTTTAAATATATATTATTTGTTTTTTTGCACGATTTTTAATCTATTCAATATACATATACTGTAATAGATTTACTTTATTATTATTATTATTACTACTTCTTCTTCTATATTATGTACTGCATTGAACTGCTGCTGCTAAGTTAACAAATTTCACGACAGATGCTGGTGACAATAAACCCGATTCTGAGCCTCTTCATGATGGTTCTCCCAGAATGACCCAGTTAAGGTTTTCTATAAACTTACTGTTTCTTTGGACCACGACAAACAGTGAGGACCTTACACCCTGTAAAATTCTTAGCATTTCAGTTTTAAGTCTACCTCCTTTCCAGATTTAACCTGATATGCCCCAGTGCTCCTCTACTGGCCTTCTAAGATCAGTTAGAATCTAGTACTTCTAGACAAATTAAAGTTCAATTTTAATTGCCTTTCAACCACACGAATACCCATGAATATAGCCAAATGAAGCAGCAATCCTCTGGCGCCGAGGTACAAAACAAAGTACCAACAGTCATACACAGCACAAGGCACATACAGCATTTATAATTGAATTGAATTGACTTTATTTCTTACATCCTCCACATAAAGAGGAGTAAAAATTCCCATGTTACGTCTCCATCTAAATGTGCAATGTGCAATCATAGTAATTTATAAAAAAATAGAACAGTTAACGTAACATAGGAATACACTCAGATCAGCTTGAGTTAATCAGTTTGATGGCCTGGTGGAAGAAGCTGTTCTATAGCCTGTTGGTCTTGGCTTTTATGCTGTGGTACGGTTTCCCGGATGGTAGCAGCTGGAACAGATTGTGGTTGGGGTGATTCAGGTCCCCAGTGATCCTTCGGGTCCTTTTCTCACACCTGTCTTTGTAAATGTCCTGAATCATGGGAAGTTCACAACCTCAGATGTGCTGGGCAGTCAGCACCACTCTCTGCAGAACCCTGCGATTAAGGGAGGTACAGCTCCCATACCAGACATTGATGCAGCCAGTCAGGATGCTCTCAATTGTGCCCTTGTAGAAAGTTCTTAGGATTCGGGGGCTCATACCAAACTTCCTCAACTATCTGAGGTGAAAGAGGTGTTTTGTGCCTTTTTCACCACACAGCTGGTGTGTACAGACCATATGAGGTCCTCAGTGTTGTGGATGCCGAGGAACTTGAAGCTGTTTACCCTCTCAACCCCAGATCCATTGATGTCAATAAGGGTTGGCCCATCTTCATTCCTCCAGTAATCCACAACCAGCTCCTTTATTTTTGCAACTTTGAGAGAGAGGTTGTTTTCTTGACACCACTGTGTCAGGGAGATGACCTTTTCCCTGTAGGCCACCTCATTATTGTTTGAGATTAGGCCAATCGATGTAGTGTCGTTGGCAAATTTAATTAGCAGATTAGAGCTGTGGGAGGCGACACAGTCGTGGGTATACAGAGAGTAAAGGAAGGAACTTAGTACACAGCCCTGAGAGACTCCTGTGTTGAGAGTCAGAGGGGTGGAGGTGAGGGAGCCCACTTTTACCACTTGCCAGTGCTCTGACAGGAAGTCCAGGATACAGCTGCACAAAGCAGGGTTAAGGCCGAGGTCTCTGAGTTTCCTGTCGAGCCTGGATGGAACTACAGTGTTGAATCCTGAACTGTAGTCCAAGAACAGCATTCTCACACAAGCATCCTTCTTCTCCAGATGTGTAAGGATGGTATGTATAGCAGTGGCTCTGTCGGTTGGTTGTGTTGGTAGGCGAATTGTAGGGGGTCCAACTATGATAGCAGTAAACATAGAGTCACAAAAAAATATAGCCCAAGTCCCTGAGTGTTATGTCCTGTGGATTGATGGTGCATGGGATGTTGTCAGTAAGCGAAAGCCCGATCATCACAGCAGCCCCCAACCCAGCATGTTGACCACACATCACCTCCGGTGTCTTCTCTCCTGGACAGCTGCAACAGGTGACCCCACAGCATGACAGCCTAGTCCGTGCTACAGCTGAGGCCACACAACTCCCCCCACTGTAGGTCTCAGCAATGAACCAATACCAGACTGGAAGTATTCTACATTACTAATGTCCAATAAGGTCTTGCAATCACAAGAAAAAATGTCCAAGACAATCACTCGCTCCGTTTGTTAGACTGCGCACTGTCTCTGCTCAATGAATCCCACACCTTCCTGCAGCAGGCAGCAACATAGTCCGCCCAACTCCTCTGCCATTGAGCAATTCGCTGATGGCGCAGACCAGCAGTACTTGATGTTCTTAATATGCTGCAGCGTCTTACGGTCGTAAAAATGATGTAAAGGATGTACAATTACACCTTTGTTCATCCTGTCTCCTTGCAGGCACGACAACACAATTCCATTGGCTTTATTACATTAATCAAGAATTCTTATTCTTGCTGTTGTTCATCGACTGATGGCATTATTTTGACTTACTATCCTAAGTCCTAACAACTATAGTGGTCTCAGGACTCATAAAGGCACAAAAGGAACGAAGGGATGATGCATTTATGTAAAACCATAGAGGGTCATTCTGGAAGTACCGTGTAGTGTTAAGAGTGCTTCATAATGAAAAGGAGAATGAAGAGTAACGATTTACTTTGTAGATTTACTTGAAAACCAGCTCAAATGCAATTTATGAACTCAAGTAAATTACTCAAGCCAAGGATTAAAAGCTCCCAAGATTAATGTGAAACTGCTGGAAGCTACTCAGCAATTTTTGAGAACTTCATTTTCTGAATTTTTATTCTGATGAAAAGTCATTGATATAAAACATCAGCTTTGTTTCCTTCTCCACAATGTTGCCTGAACTGCTGCATGTCCACAATAATTAGTCTTTTTCCTCTTGTCTCGCCACCACACCAATTGAACTTCCTGCTCCTTTGGTTTGAGATCACTCTTCATTTTTTATCACTGCCTCTCTCCACTCATTGCTGTCATCTAAACTCCTCTCCCACCTGAAATAGTCTCCCATAGCATAGTACTGTGGTCAGATTTCCCATCCCCTTTGCTTGGATTCATAGACACAGAAAGGATAGACGCTGGACAAAACTTGCAACACCACATGTTGGGTCCTGACTTACTTATACTAAACTGATGCTGGACACTGTCCACACTCAGATTTCTACCTCATGTCATTCTTTACATCAAAGATACTTCTATTTCTCCTCTATCTTGCCTGTCCTTATCTAAATAAGCAAAAATGAGCTTGCTTAAAACCCACACAAATTAGTTCTACACAGTTTTGCCATAATACTGTGGCTTCAAATTAAAGGTATGAGACAGCATAACCATATCCTTATCTCCTTATTGTGCCCCCGTCCAGATGACTTTGTAACCTTTGTCAGACACCCGTTTGACATTCCTTTTCCCTTCTTCTATTGGGCAGAAGATACAAAGGCCTGGAAGTGTATAATACCAGGCTCATGGACACTTCTCTCCTATTATACGACTGTTAAATAGTTCCTGAGTACGATAATTTGACTTCTGACCTCCCACCGTACTATCGCTATTATTTTGCATCTTATTGTTTAACTGCACAGCACTTTCTCTGTAGCTGTTGCACTTCATACTGCACTGTTATTGTTTTATTTCAATGCACTGTGTAATGATCTGACCTGTATGAACAATATGCAAGACAAGCTTTTTACAATATCTCAGTCCCTATGACAATAATAAAGCATATTCTCCAGTTCCTTCCCTTTAGAGATGCCTGTGAAATTCAGAGTTCTCCATAATCAAGTAGACATTAAAATTCCTAAGGCCCATTTCAGAAGTGTTACCATGCCCTATTCTGAAGAGCTCCATTGTCTCAAAGGCTTGCAGACAGTAATGTCTGTAGAAGCAGAGACGATGACAGGACTAGGATCAGTGGTGAGAATTTTAAAACAGGAATTGATGTAATTCAGAGCAGTGTTGGACAACAAGCACAAAGGGATGGATGAATGAAATACAGTTGCAGCAGAGTTTAGAAAAGCTCCATTTTATGCAGAGTGCAGATTGGAGGTTGCTCAAAAAATTTGGGAACTACTTGGAAGAAAGGAAGCAGGTGGTGGAGGGAATGCAATCCCATGTTTAGGGTGATGTAATGCCAGATGTCATTGTCAAGGAGCCATTGTATTATGTATCCAATTTTAATTCCTTTGGAAGTCTTTAAGATTGTCTACTGTGAAAACTATTATCTGGTTCTGAATCTGTAATGCCAGAATTGACAAAAGAGAATGATGTGAAGACTGTTACAATTGAGGCTTTGGATGTAGAGAAATCTCCTCCATGGATTGTCTGATGGTAAAATTTGGGTTACAAAGACTGAAGGGACCAGTAAAACAGTATAAACTGAACGTAGCGGAACACTGGAGTTAAATTGTCAAATGTTCTTGTGTCCAGCCGCTTCTATAGTATCTCAGACTACCTGCTGCATAAACTTTCACCCTCTATCACTGATTGATGATTGGGTTAATGCTCTTGCTTCACTGCTCCATGGTTTCCCATCCTCATATCCTCTACAGATTTTAACAGTAACTGCCTGAAGGGTAGCCCAGGCAAATTTACCCATTGTTCTTTATATAGATCTAGCTTCTAAATTCATTTTTAAAATGGCTACATTGACTTCATCAACTTTACCTCCAACCTGCCCTCAAATTTACCTGGTCCATTTCTGACACCTCCCTCCCCTTTCTCGATCTCTGTCTCCATCTCTAGAGACAGCTTATCTACTGCTATCTTTGACAAACTCACTGATTCTCACAGCTACCTGGATGGACTATAACTCTTCCCATCCTGTCACCTGTAAAAACGCCATCCCCTTTTTTCATTTCCTCCATCTTCACCACATCTGCTCTCAGGATGAGGTTTTACATTTTCAAAACTCATGAGATATCCTCCTTCTTCAAAAAAAAAGGGCTTTCCTTCCTCCACTATCAACGATGCCCTGACCTGCATCTCTCCCATTTCACACATGTCTGGCCTCACCCAATTCTCCTGCCACCCAACCAGGAATAGGATTCCCCTTGTCCTCACCTACCATCCCAGTAGCCTCTGCTATCAGCATATATGTAAATATTTGTAACTTCTACCATCTCCAATGGGATCCCACCACTCATCACGTCTTTCCCTCTGCTCTCCCACCTCCCTCCCCCCCTTTCTGCTTTCCACAGGGATTGCTCCCTACATGACTCCCTTATCCATTCATCCCTCCCCACTAATCTCCCTCCCAGTACTTAACCTTGCAAGTGAAACAAGTGCCATACCTGCCCCTACACTACCTCCCTCACTACCCTCCAGGGCCCCAAACAGTCCTTCCTGATGAGGCAACACTTCACCTGAGAGCCTGTTGGGGTCATTACTGTATCCAGTGCTTCTGGTGTGGTCTTGGGTACATCAGTGAGACCAAACGTAGAAGGGTCGCCGAGCACCCAAGCTCTGTCCGCCATAAAAAGTGGGATCTCCCAGTGGCCACACACCTCAATTCTACTTCCCATTCAGTCATGTGAGTCCATGACCTCCTCCACTAACATAATGAGGCCACACTCGTGTTGGAAGAGCAACACGTTATATTCCGTCTGGGTAGCCTCCATCCTGATGGCATAAACATCGATTTCTTGAATGCAGTAATTCCAACCCTCCACTCCCCTTCACCATTTCCGTTTCCCTCTCTCATCTCATCTCTGTATCTGCCATCACTTCCCTCTGGTGCTCCTTCCCCTTCCCTTTCTTCCATGGTATTCTACCCTCTCCCAGCAGATTCCTCCTTCTCCGGCCCTTTATCTCTTTCACCAGTCAGATTCCCAGTCCTTTACTTCACCCCCTCCCCGTCTCCCAGTTTCACCCATCACCTTGTACTTCTTCCTCCCCTGTCCCCACCTTCTTGCTCTGGCTTCTCATCCTTTTTTCCAGTCCTGATGAAGGATCTCAGCCTGAAACTTTGACTGTTTATTTTTTTCTTTAGATGCTGCCTGGGCTGCTGAGTTCCTCTAGCTTTCTAAGTGTGTTGCTTAAAATGACTACCTTTGTCTTCAACCCCCTTTGCGGTTCAGCTCCTCAACTATGCAATATTATGCCGCTACTGACCCTCTCTCTACACCTACCAATTCTCTAGTCTCTTGGCAATGCTTGAACTGAATTGCTTCTCTCCAGTAGCTGGGTCCTCAGCCGCCAAGCCCTGAGCTCTAGGGGCGTGCCTGTTAACCATGCTGCTCCCGCCTCTTCAGCCCTTTTACGATGCTTCATAACCCTAGCGCTTTGACTTAAGGTTTTAACCCTTAAATCTTCTCAAATAAGTTGATATTCAATGCTTGTTCAGTCACACCTCTGTAAAGTACATTATTGTATTTTTCTATGCTAAAGGTATCATAGGATAGGAAGCTGTTGAAATTAGTGAAAAGGGCAAACAGATGGCAAAGAAAATTCCACTTCGGTAGTGATAAATTTTGGTCAGAAGAATGAAACCAGAAAATATCAGATGATTCTAATTTAAATAAGGTGTGGAAGTAGAGGGTCCCAGATACATATTTGGAAATAGTTCAAAGAACTGAGGAAAGTGATCACATTGCTAAAAGATCGGGCAGGAGCTTAGGAGGATTAATGGTGCCTAACGGCGACTCCTTTGCTTGCATCTTCTGAAACAGCTCTATTTCCATCTTTAATATCTCTATCTTTCCCTTTCAGGGTTCTTTTGAAGACCCTGACCTGGAGTTACACGGTTCTTTGTGGGAATGGGACCCACCCTCGGCACGCCAAGGGCTCGGCTAAGAGCTTCACTCACCTTTGGAGGACCGAGATTTCGTGGTTCTGGAGATGGGGGGATGGGGTGGGGGAAATTGGAGGTCGGTGCCTCTGCAGGATATCAGTGTGTTGTTGGAGGCTGAAGTTCTCTGGCTGTATGCCCAAAGACCCAAGATCTTTGGGTACAGAGCTCGGAAAAAGTGACGCAACAGACTTTTAACATTGTAAACCAGCAAGTTGTTTGTTATGTGTCCCCTCTCATTGTGAAGTGGAGACCATAAGACCATAAGACCATAAGACAAAGGAGCAGAAGTAGGCCATTCGGCCCATTGAGTCTGCTCCGCCATTTTATCATGAGCTGATACATTTTATCCTATTTAGTCCCACTGCCCCGCCTTCTCACCATAACCTTTGATGCCCTGGCTACTCAGATACCTATCAATCTCTGCTTTAAATACACCCAATGACTTGGCCTCCACTGCTGCCCGTGGCAACAAATTCCATAGATTCATAACCCTCTGACTAAAAAAATTTCTTCGCATTTCTGTTCTGAAAGGGCGCCCTTCAATCCTGAAGTCATGCCCTCTCGTACTAGACTCCCCCATCATGGGAAACAACTTTGCCACATCCACTCTGTCCACGCCTTTTAACATTCAAAATGTTTCTATGAGGTCTCCCCTCAGTCTTCTAAACTCCAAGGAATACAGTCCAACAGCGGACAAATGTTCCTCATATGTTAACCCTCTCATTCCCGGAATCATTCTCGTGAATCTTCTCTGTACCCTCTCCAACGTCAGCACATCCTTTCTTAAATAAGGAGACCAAAACTGCCCACAGTACTCCAAGTGAGGTCTCACCAGCGCCTTATAGAGCCTCAACATCACATCCCTGCTCCTATACTCTATTCCTCTAGAAATGAATGCCAACATTGCATTCGCCTTCTTCACTACTGACTCAACCTGGAGGTTAACTTTAAGGGAATCCTGTACGAGGACTCCCAAGTCCCGTTGCATCTCAGAACTTTGAATTCTTTCTCCATTTAAATAATAGTCTGCCCATTTATTTTTTCTGCCAAAGTGCATTACCATACACTTTCCAACATTGTACTTCATTTGCCACTTCTCTGCCCATTCTTCCAATCTATCCAAGTCTCTCTGCAGGCTCTCCGTTTCCTCAGCACTACCAGCCCCTTCACCTATCTTCGTGTCGTCAGCAAACTTAGCCACAAAGCCATCTATTCCATAATCCAGATCGTTCATGTACAATGTAAAAAGAAGCAGCCCCAACACTGACCCCTGTGGAACACCACTGGTAACCGGCAGCCAACCAGAATAGGATCCCTTTATTCCCACTCTCTGTTTCCTGCCAATCAGCCAACGCTCTATCCACGTATGTAACTTTCCCGTAATTCCACGGGATCTTATCTTGTTAAGTAGCCTCATGTGTGGCACCTTGTCAAACGCCTTCTGAAAATCCAAATATACAACATCCACTGCATCTCCCTTGTCTAGCCTACTGGTAATTTCCTCAAAAAATTGTAATAGGTTTGTCAGGTAGGATTTTCCTTTAAGGAATCCATGCTGAGTTCTGCCTATCTTGTCATATGCCTCCACGTACTCTGTAACCTCATCCTTGACAATCAACTCCAACAACTTCCCAACCACCGACGTCAAGCTAACAGGTCTATAATTTCCTTTTTGCTTCCTTGCCCCCTTCTTAAATAGCGGAGTGACATTTGCAATCTTCCAGTCTTCCGGAACCATGCCAGAATCTAGCGACTTTTGAAAGATCATCGCTAATGCCTCCGCAATCTCCACAGCTACTTCCTTCAGAACACGAGGGTGCATTCCATCTGGTCCAGGAGATTTATCGACCTTTAGCCTATTCAGCTTCCTGAGTACTTTCTCTGTTGTAATTGTGACTGTGCACACTTCTCTTCCCTGCCATCCTTGAGTGTCTGGTATCCTGCTGTCTTCCTCAGTGAAGAGTGATGCAAAATACTTGTTCAGTTCCTCTGCCATCTCCTCATCTCCCATTACAATTTCTCCCGTATCATTTTCTATCGGTCCTATATCTACTCTCACCTGTCTTTTACTCTTTATATACTTGAAAAAGCTTTTAGTATCCTCTTTGATATTATTTGCTAGTTTCCTTTCATAGTTAATCTTTTCTTTCTTAATGACCTTCTTGGTTTCCTTTTGTAAGGTTTTAAAAACTTCCCAATCCTCTGTCTTTCCACTAATTTTTGCTTCCTTGTATGCCCTCTCCTTTGCTTTAACTTTGGCTTTGACTTCTCTTGTCAACCACGGTTGCATCCTTTTTCCACTCGAAAATTTCTTCTTTTTTGGAATATACCTGTCTTGCACCTTCCTCATTTTTCGCATAAACTCCAGCCACTGCTGCTCTGCCATCTTTCCCACCAGTGTCTCTTTCCAGTCAACTTTGGCCAGTTCCTCTCTCATGCCACTGTAATTTCCTTTACTCTACTGAAACACCGACACATCAGATTTCAGCTTCTCTTTTTCTAATTTCACAGTGAACTCAATCATGTTATGATCACTGCCTCCTAAGGGTTCCTTCACTTCAATCTCTCCAATCACCTCTGGTTCATTACACAATACCCAATCCAGTACAGCCGATCCCCTAGTGGGCTCAACAACAAGCTATTCTAAAAATCCATCTCGCAGACATTCTACAAATTCTCTCTCTTGAGATCCAGTGCCGACCTGATTTTCCCAATCTACTCGCATGTTAAAATCCCCCACAATTATCATAACACTGCCCTTCTGACAAGCCTTTTCTATTTCCAGTTGTCATTTGTAGTCCACATCCCTGCAGCTGTTTGGAGGCCTATAAATAACTGCCATCAGGGTCTTTTTACCCCTGCTATTCCTTAGCTCAACCCATAAAGATTCTGCACCTTCCGATCCTATATCACCTCTTTCTAACGATTTAATATCATTTCTTACCAATAAAGCCACGCCTCCCCCTCTGCCTACCTTCCTATCCTTCCGATACACCGTGTATCCTTGGATGTTCAGCTCCCAGAGACGTGCATCCTTTAGCCAGGTCTCAGTGATGGCCACAATATCATACCTGCCAATCTGTAGCTGTACAACAAGATCATCCACCTTATTTGATACTTTTTGCTTTCATTTCACTGCAACTTTATTGCACTTCAACTCATCCCAATGGCTACACATTTGCCCCATCACCTGCCTGTCTTTCCTGACATCTTTACTGCTCACTATCTTAGATTTAGTTCTGTTATCCCCTTCCTCTGCTCTATCATTCCGGTTCCCATCCCCCTGCCAAATTAGTTTAAACCCTCCCTAACAGCTCTATTAAACTTTCCCGCCAGGATATTGGTCCCCTTTGGGTTCAGGTGTAACCTGTCCTTTTTGAACAGGTCATACTTTCCCCAGAAGAGATCCCAATTATCCAAGAATCTGAAGCCCTGCCCCCTACACCAGTCTCTCAGCCAGGCATTCATCTGCCTGATCCGACGACTCTTGCCCTCGCTAGCACGTGGCACAGGTAGCAATCCCGAGATTACTACCCTGAAGGTCCTGCTTCTCAGCTTCCTTCCTAACTCCTGGAAATTTCTCTTCAGGACCTCCTCCTTTGTCCTATCTATGTCATTGGTACCAACATGTACCAAGACAACTGGCTGCTCACCCTCCCCCTTTAGAATATTCAGGACCCGATCTGAGACATCCCGTACCCTGGCACCTGGGAGGCAACACACCATGCGGGTATTTCTGTCAGGCTCACAGAATCTCCTGTCTGTTCCCCTGACTATGGAATCCCCCATGACTACCGCATTTCTCTTCTCCCTCCTTCTCTCCTGCACAATAGCACCAGGCTCAGTGCCAGAGACCCGGTCACCGTGGGCGTCCCCCGTCAGGTCATCCCCCTCAACAGCATCCAGAACAAGATATTTGTTGCTGAGGGGGACAGCCACAGGGGTGCTCTCCACTATCCGGGCAATTCTCTTCCCTCTCTTGACAGTGACCCAGTGTTCTGACTCCTGTAGCCTAGGGATGACTACCTCCCTGTAGCTCCTGTCTATCACCTCTTCACTTTTCCTGATAAGCAGTAGGTCATCAAGCTGCAGCTCCAGATCCCTAACACGGTCTCTGAGGAGCTGCAACTCTTTCTCCCTTATTAGGGGCAGAGAGAGAGAGAGAGAGCCTGTGGTAGGTCGAATACCGGGTGAACAAGTAGTCTTTGGGGTAACTGCAAGACTGTGTCTTTGATGTTGCTTTGCTCATGCTTGAGTGCTCAGTGGTGAGGGCCGATGCTTTGTTTTGCCGGTGGGGGGAGAGAGGGATTGTTGCTTGTTGCTGCTTATGCGCGAGAGGGAGGGGAGCTGGGGGACTTGGGGTTCTAACATTTAACTGTCATTCATTCTTTGGGGGCACTCCTCTGTTTTTTTGTGGATGGTTGCAAAGAAAAAGCCTTTCAGGATGTATATTGTATACATTTCTCTGACATAAAATATACCTTTGAATTCACTCAGGATCTGTTGCTTCAGAGACAAAGCACAGAGATGAAATATAAAGCTGATTATGAGGAAACTTTCAAGGATTAATCAAAAATAAAATGAATTGCCACTTTGAAAATCAGGTTAATCATAACAAACATTTGAATCAGTGAAAGATAACTATAATTGTTCAATATTAACAGAAGGAATCTAAACTGCTGCACTTTCCCACAGTCCGTTCCTTCATAATATCTTGTTCCAGCTCAAAGAATAAAATAAATGTTAGGCTCCTGTCTTTGGTAACTGTTTCTGCGGCTTTTGAAAAGAAAGAAACTGATAACCCTTATCATCAATGATGAAAACTCAGTGAGCAGCATCAATTTTCCAAAACCATTCGGTTCAGAGACACAATGGAAGAAAGCAGAGAGGAAGCATGGAGCATAACACAAGAAGAGTTGCATTCCAAACCACAGGGATGAACTTTAGACCGTATGAACTTGAAAAGAGAATATTAATTGATATAGTTGCTGATGTGGGGTGAGGTGTAGAGCTGGGACCTAAAGCATCACAGATCACCCTAGCATCAGCTGACGTCTCTGAACAGACATGTTGTCCTCTTGCCATAATTGCTCACACTATCAGTGCTGCTGCAGATAAACAGACCATTTTCTTCCTGTTTCTTACTTTCTCACCTTTTCTCCTTAAGGTGCTGACTCCAGTTTCAGAACAGGTCCAAGGGTACTGGGCACCCTCCAGTACCTCGGTCATTTGGTCATTCTTCATGTGTGAGCCTAGGCAGTGAGCACAGACAGTCAATGTTGCAAACTATTTGAATGGGGGAGGCATCATGGCCGACTACGATCCTCTCCTTATTTAAGTCCATACACATGCAACTTCCACCAAATCATTGGACGCTGATGAATAGAAAGACATATTTCCAATAGGCCTCAAGTCCAGAGGAATTCTGCAATGATGAGAGCAGAGTCTAAAATGTTCTGGGTTTATAGTTCCAGTGTCCAGGCTTGAGATGGCCGAAACAGGTTCTCTCTAACATGGATTGTAATTCTGCAGGTCAGAATGATACAATACAGGAGCAGGTCATTCAGCTCAAAGTGTATATCCTGCCTTAGAATAAAGTCATGAAATGGGTTTTGCACCTCTCACCCGATCCTCACTTACCCCTCTTGACTCCCAAGTTTTCTCTCCAGCTCTATACCATAATCACCCCTCATAGCCCACACATCCTTCAAGGGTTTTCTATTCAGATATTTATCCAATTCATAAATTAAATATATTTGCTTCTACCGTTCTATCCTATCTTAGAAAATGATGACGCTTCATGTTCAGAGAGAAGGTGATTGTCCTGAGGGAACATAATATCTGCCATATAAATACAAGTCTATGTTTCCCTCCTTTGGACAGCGCTTTACAGATTTCTGGAAACAAAACCCCATCAGAGCTTCAGAACCTTCCTCTTATTCCTTCAAGTGTGCAGCCCCTGATCTTGAGAGCTATTAAGGACTTGGAATAGCAAAACAATGAGTTTAATATGGCACAGTCGCTTCGCAGGAGGGTTACCAGACCTGACACTGAGCAAGGTGGATAGGTATTTGTGCAGATGACGAAAAGCTTTGCCAAAAGGCCTAAGGAGAAAAAGCAAAGCAGCAAGCAGGAAGGTTTGAGGATGTGTTTCAGGAGGTTTGAAGCTTGACCAAATAAAAGGCACAGCCAGCAATTAAGGAGTGATTACATTCAACGTTCAGAATCACAGGAGTGCAGATATCCTGGCAGGAGCTAATGCTAATCTGAAGTACAGAGATAAAGAAGAAGCCCATTTGGAGGGATGTCCATTTTAAGCATGAGACGTTGCTTCACTGGAAATCAATGTATACCACCAAGAATGGGTGGTGTAGAGGATGATGGGATTTGTCAACGAACCAAAAGTTGAGCTAGAATGCAGCAGAAATGATTTGAGGACAACTTGTAAAACATATGCAATTTAGTCATTGATTTCCAAAATTACAGCAGCCTGCTCGACCAGATCCTAAACAATGGATGTGGTTAAAGTCCTCACCAATTAATAACATTTTCATGATTACTTCCTTCGTGTTCACCTTGGAATTACAGGGTTAGAGTAATACAGAACAGGCACAGGCCCTTCCATTGTGAGATGGAGTCTACCCAGAGCTACCCCTTAAAGCCAACTTTACTGAAGAAATTAAAACAATCTGCTGGAAAACTTAGCAGGTCAGTTAATAGCTGTGTAAAGAGAAACAATCAATGCTTCAGGTTGCAACTCTTCATCAGAACTGGAAAACAGAGATGTTTTTGTAGTAGAGAAGACAGTGGAGGATTGGAAAGAACATGCAGAATGTCTGCAAATTGGATGAGTCAACATGTCTTAATGGCACAAGTTATCAGAATTCTGGTCAAGATGGTTGTGAGCTGTGGTCTCTGTTAAGGTTGTGACACTGCTGTTTTTTTATAGATCTGTAGGGGTGGTTTTGGGAACAGAAAGAAGAGTTAGGGGTCAGATCAGGATTTAGGGTCAGGGATATGGGGAGATAGAGGTCAGGCTGGAATCTAGGCCTCTGCCCTACACTTGAAGATCAGCAATCACATGAACAAAGACATAGTGATGGATATTGAGCCAGCCTAGCAAGTGTAGTAGACAAAAAGCAGCAGGGATGAGGGGTAGTGACTACAACTCCCCCACCCCACCACCACTTTTCAGGTCAGTTATACCCCCACAAGATCAGCGGGATTGGAGTTCTGTGCAGGTAGGAGGTATGCAGGCTGGTAACTCCCTAAATACACAAGTCAGCAAGTCTGAAGTTCGAAGCCTGGAGTTCAGGGTGCTGCCATCAGCAAGTCCAGAGTTTGAGGTTTGAGTTCTGAGTTCGGGATCCCATGATCAGTGAGTCCTGAGGTCGATACCAAAGGTCGAAGCCTAAAAGGTGACTGAAAGTCTAGAAGTCAAGGCCGATAGCCAAGGCCTTGGTACTGCGTGTCCACTGGGAAGGTCTGAAGCCGATGTCTGCATGTCTGGAGGCTGCAGGCCAGAGACCCTGCCTGTTCTGGGTTTGGAGAACTGCCTGTGTATGTGAGTGAGTGGGTGGGTGAATGGGAGGGAGGAAAGGGGATTTTTTTGCTGTTGTTCTGCTGAACAATGTGGGCATGTTATGCTTGCATTGGAATATATGGTAAACCTGAGGGCTGCCATAAGCACATTCTTATGTGTATTGGTTGTTAGTGTAAATGACACATTTCACAAAACTATGTTTTGATGTACATGTGATAAATAAATCTGAATCTGATTCTGAACATCAAGCATTGTGGTAAGTGTAATGTGTTGTTAATGATAAGGTGATGGGATCTGACCAGCAGGCAAGTCTGGCCTGCCAAGAAGCTTTATGGTGAACATGTTCTTATAAAGGAAAATCAAGCATGAACAAACGTGTGCATTGAATAAAAGAAAATCAGTGATTTCTGGAGGACATCACATAAGATTGTTGCAGAAAATAAAATGCATGGAACATGGGAAGCTTTGTACAGGAGAGGTCATGCTTTCCAAATTTAATAGAGTTTTTGAGGAAATGGATGTGTTTGTTCAAAGCTTTTGACAAAGCCGATCCAGAACATTAAGGCTTCATGGAGATTCCGTAGCTATTCTGGTATCTGTCCCCCACTTTTCCTTCACTACATCGACGACTGCATTGGCGCTGCTTCCTGCACCAATGCTGAGCTCGTTGACTTTATTAACTTTGCCTCCAACTTTCACCCTGCCCTCAAGTTTACCTGGTCCATTTCTGACATCTCCCCTCCCCTTTCTAGATCTTTCTGTCTCTATCTCTGGAGACAGCTTATCCACTGATGTCTACTATAAGCCTACTGACTCTCACAGCTATCTGGACTATTCCTCTTCTCACCCTGTCTCTTGCAAAAATGCCATCCCCTTCTCGCAATTCCTCTGTCTCCGCCGCATCTGCTCTCAGGATGAGGCTTTTCATTCCAGGATGAGGGAGATGTCCTCCTTCTTGAAAGAAAGGGGCTTCCCCTCCTCCACCATCAACTCTGCTCTCAAACGCATCTCCCCCATTTCACGCACATCTGCTCTCACTCCATCCTCACCACCCCGCTAGGAATAGGGTTCCCCTGGTCCTCACCTACCACCCCACCAGCCTCCGGGTCCAACATATTATTCTCCGTAACTTCCGCCACCTCCAGTGGGATCCCACCACTAAGCACATCTTTCCCTCCCCCCCCCCGGCTTTCCGCAGGGATCGCTCCCTACACGACTCCCTTGTCCATTTGTCCCCCCCGTTCCTCCCCACTGATCTCCCTCCTGGCACTTACCCTTGTAAGCGGAACAAGTGCTACACATGCCCTTACACTTCCTCCCTTACCACCATTCAGGGCCCCAGACAGTCCTTCCAGGTGAGGCAACACTTCACCTGTGAGTCGGCTGGGGTGATATACTGCGTCCAGTGCTCCCAAAACGGCCTTCTATATATTGGCAAGACCCGACGCAGACTGGGAGACCGCTTTGCTGAACACCTACGCTCTGTCTGCCAGAAAAAACAGGATCTCCCAGCGGCCACACATTTCAATTCCACATCCCATTCCCATTCTGACATGTCTATCCACGGCCTCCTCTATTGTAAAGATGAAGCCACACCCAGGTTGGACGAACAACACCTTGTATTCCGTCTGGGTAGCCTCCAAGCTGATGGCATGAACATCGACTTCTCTAACTTCCGCTAATGCCCCACCTCCCCCTCGTACCCCATCCATTATTTATTTTTATACATACATTCTTTTTCTCTCTCTCCTTTTTCTCCCTCTGCCCCTCTGACTGTACCCCTTGCCCATCCTCTGGGTTTCCCCCCTCCCTTGTCTTTCTCCCCGGACCTCCTGTCCCATGATCCTCTCATATCCCCTTTGCCAATCACCTGTCCAGCTCTTGGCTCCATCCCTCCCCCTCCTGTCTTCTATCATTTTGGATCTCCCCCTCCACCTCCCACTTTCAAATCTCTTACTAACTCTTCCTTCAGTTAGTCCTGACGAAGGGTCTCGGCCTGAAACGTCGACTGTACCTCTTCCTAGAGATGCCGCCTGGCCTGCTGCGTTCACCAGCAACTTTGATGTGTGTTACCTGGAGATTTGGTGGTTTGGATTCAAAACTAGCTTGGACATGTGCTATTCTAATTGGGGAACTGTGATCAGTGATGTTCTGCAAGAATCAATTCTTGGACCTTTATTGCTTGTGGTAAATAAACAATTTGGATGAAAATGTAGATGCCCCAGTCAGTAAGTTCTAGATACCACAAAAACTGGTGGAGTGTGAAGAAAGTTGTTAAAGAATACAGCAGGATAAAGACCATTTGGAGATATGGGTGGTGAAATGCCAGATGGTATTGCACTTTAGGAGGAGAAATTTAAGACAAAAGGTATACAAATATGGCAGGACCATTAGAAGCATTGTTGTACAGAGGGGACTTGGCGTCCAAGTCCATAGCTCCCAGAAAATGGTAAGACAAGTATACACAGTAGTAAAGAAGGCATATAGAATATATGGCTTTATCAGTTGGAGTGCTGTGTAGAGAAGTCAATAAGTCATATAAAGCTTTGGCCAGGCCACATCTGGAGTATTGTGCATACACATGGTGGCCACATTACAAAAGAGATGTGGATGCTTTTGAGAGGGTGCAGAATAGACTCACAAGCATGTTGGTTGCATAAGAGAATATTGGCTGTAAAGGGACGTTGGATAAACTTGGATTGCTTTCTCTGGGAGCATCAGAGGTTGATACAGGTTCATAAAATTAATAGACAGGCTAGGTAGAACAAGTCTTGTTTCCAGGGTCGAAATATCAAATACTGGATGGAGGATGTAGCTTTAGGTTGAGAGCTGAAAAATTTAAAGGAAGTTTAAGAGGCAAGAGGCAGGGGAGGTGGTGGAAGCAGATACAATAGCAAAGTTTAAAAGGCAATTAGACAAAGACATGACCTGGCAGGGAACTGAGGGAGATAGATGGCGTGCAGGCAAACATGCAGTTAAATTGACATCACGGTCTGTGCAGCTGCCATTAAGGTGCAGTAGTTGGTGGGGCAAGAAGAGCAGAGTGGGGAGCTGCAAAGGAACAGTACCTTCCAAATGCTGAAAGTGGTGGGAAACAAGATGTGTCTGATGGACTTCTGTTGGAGATGGCGAAAATTGCAGAGAATAATCCTTTGAATGAAGTGAGGTGGAAGGTGAGGACCAAGGGAACTCCTCTTGCTCTGTTCAGAAGGAGAGAGTGAGACCAGAGCTATGAGAAACAGAAGCATTATAGTCAAGTCTGTGTCAACTAAGGTTCTGTCAAAGAGTCTTCAAATATTAACTCCCTTTCTCTCTCCACAGATGCTGCCTACCTCGTTTCTGACAAAATACAGTTCCTATAAAAAGTATTCCCCCCACCCTGAAAATTTTCACGTTTTATTGCTTTACAACATTGCAGTGGATTTAATTTGGCGTTTTTGACACTGATCAACAGAAAAATACTCTTTTGTGTCAAAGTGAAAACAAATTTCTACAAATTGATCTAATTCTATTACAATTATTAAACAGAAGATAATCGATTGCATAATTACTCACCCCCTTCAAATTCAAGTCAGTATTTAGTAGATGCGCCTTTGGCAGCAATTACAGCCTCGAGTCTATGTGAATAGGTCTTTATCATCTTTGCACATCTGGTCACTGCATCAGGTTTCCCTCCAGGACTTCCCTGTATTTTGCTGCATTTATTTTACCCTCTGACCTTCACAAGCCTTCAGGGCCTGCTGCGGTGAAACATCCCTACAGCATGATGCAGCCACCACAATGCTTTACAGTAGGGCTGGTGTGTTTTTGATGATGTGTGGTGTTACGCTTACACCAAACAGAACATTTATCTGATGGCCAAAAAGGTCAATTCTGGTTTCATCAGACCACAGAACCTTCTTCCAGCTGACTTTGGAGTCTCCCATATGCCTTCTGGCAACTTCCAGCCAAGATTTCATGTGAGCTTTTTTTCAACAGTGGCTTTCTCTTTGCGATTCTCTCATAAAGCAGTGACTAGTGAAGCACCTGGGCAATGGTTGTTGTATCTACAGTCTCTCCCATCTCATCCACTGAAGCTTGTAACTCCTCCACAGTTGTCACAGGTCAAGGCCTCCCTCACTAGTACCCTTCTTGCATGATCATTCAGTCCTTGAGGTCGGCCTGCTCTAGGCAGATTTACAGCTGTCTTATATTCTTTCCATTTCTTGATGATTGACTTAACTGTACTCCAAGGGATATTCAGTGACTTGGAAATTTTCTTGTTATCTATTTCCTGACTTGTGCTTTTCAATAACCTTTTCGAAGAGTTGCTTGAGTTGTTCTTTCGTTTCATGGTGTAGTTTTTGCCAGGATACTGACTCACCAGCAGTTGGGCCTTCTGGATACAGGTGTATTTTTACTACAATTAATTGAAACACCTTGTCTACACACAGGTGATCTCCACTTAACTAATTATGTGACTTCAAAACCTAACGGCTGCATCAGTGATGATTTGGTGTGTAATATTAAAGGGGGTAAATATTTATGCAATCAATTATTTTGTGTTTTATATTTGTAATTAATTTAGATCATGTGGTAGAAATCTGTTTTCACTTTGACACAAATGAGTCTTTTTCTGTAATTCAAAGTTGTAAAACAATAAAACATGAAAACTTCCAAAGTGGGTGAATACTTTCATAGGCACTGTATATTGACAGGTTCGGTGAATAAGCAAAAATCTGACAAAGAGAGCTCAAGAGGAAGCAAAGTTCCCCCTGGCTGGCTTATTAAGTAAGTCAGGAGGCACGGGATCCAGGAAAACTTGGCTGTATGGATTCAGAATTAGCTTGCTCACTGAAGGCAGAGGAAGGTAGTAGATGGAGCATATTCTGCCTGGGATCCTGCTCTTTGTGATTCTTATAATGACTTGGATGAGAAAGTGGAAGGGTGAATTAGTAAATTTGCAAATGAGATGAAGTTTGGCGGTGTTGTGAATAGTGTAGAAAGTTGTCAGGGGTTACAACAGGATGTTTCATTGGATGCAGAGCTGAACTGAGTAGTGGCAGATGGAAGTGGATAGGAGGCATACAGAGAGTGGACAGCCAGGGACCTTTTCTCAAGGTGGAAATGGCTAAAACAAAGAGGTATAATCTTAAGGTGGCTGGAGGAATGGATAAGGAGGAATGTGTAAGGGGAAATGTCAGAGGTCTTTTTTTTTTACAGAGAGTGGTGGGTGTGTGAAATGTGTTGCCAGAGGTAATAGCTGAGGCAGATACATTAGGAGCATTTAAGATTCTCTTAGATCGGTGCATGGATGAAAGAAAAATGGAGTACTATGTGGGAGGGAAGGGTTAGGTTAATCTTAGAGTAAGTTAGAAGGGTAAGTAGGCTAGAGTAGGTTTCTTGATTAGTCAGGGCATCAAAGATTATGAGAAGAAGGCAGGAGTATGGGGTTGAGAAGGATAATAAACCAGCTATAATGAAATGGCAGAGCAGCTTCGATGGGTTGAATGGCCTAATTCTCCTCCTACGTCTTATGGCCTAAATGGCCGGCTGAAGGGTCTTTACTGTGCTCTACTGTTCTAAGTTGTTAGAGTCTAGGAGTTGAGATGCCATGTTAGACAGGATTTGCAGTACTATGTACCATTCTAAGGTCTACACCAGACCTTAGGAAGATAATGGTAAAATTAGAAACAGTGCAGAAGAGCTTCACCAGGATGTTGTCTGCAATGGACGATGCAGTGAAAGGAGAGCTTGGATAAGGTGGGGTTATTGTCATTGTAACATCAGAGGCCAAGGGTGACCTTATAGAGGTTTATAAAATTATGAGGGAGTCAGTGTATTTTTCTCAGATCAGGAATGTCTACAACAAGAGGACACAAGTTTATGTGAGGGGGTAGAAATTTACAGGTGATCCAAGGTGTAAACTTTTCACACAGAGGGCGATGAATATCTGGAATGAGTTGCAAGTGGAGGAGATACAATTACAATGCTGAAAAGACATTTTGTCAGGAACGGGTGGAAAAGCATAAAAGGACACAGGCCTAATGCAGGCTAATGGGATTAGCTTATGTAGACACCATGGTCGGCATGGACGAGATGGGCTGAACTGGCCTATTCCTGAGCTGTGCTTTTCAATTATTCTATTTGAAATTATCCACATTGACAGAAATGGTGAAAAAAAGTGTTGTCTAAATAGTGAGGGCTGCAGAGCTCTGAGATGCAAGGGGATATGGGTGTCCCATTGGATGATTTACAGAAGGCTAGCAGGCAGTGACAGCAAGTAATGAAGAGAGTTAGCAGAATATTATCTGTTATTGTGAGGGGAGCACAAGTATAAGGTTATATTTTAATGATACAAGGCATTGGTGATATTGGTCTCATGGAAACAGGCCATTCAGCCCAACTCATCCATATTGACCCTTCTGTATTATTTCCACCACTTGGTCCATAGCCTTTTAGCCCAAATGGTTCGCTTTTTGAGTGCTGTTAACAATTAAATTTCAACCACTCTCAGGTACTTACAACTCTCTGGGTGAAGAAGATCTGCCACATATTTCCCATTATCCTGAACCTATATCCTTTGTTTTATCTTCCTCAGACAGGCTTGTATCTATTGAAGTTGAGAAATGTGAAAGGGGACAATTGAAATGTACAAGATAATGAGGCCTTTAGGGAGTGGAAGTATCTTCTTTTGTGAAAATCTGAAACTAGAGGGGTCTCTGTATAAAAGGAACAACAGGTTACCTGTTTAAGACAGAGACGATGCAAGTCTTTGAATATTTTCAATGCAGTAGTAGAGAAATATATATTAAGCAAGAGGAGAAAGATTCCATGGATACAGAGGAATTCAGGGCTGAAGTTACATTTAAGATTAGGCATGATTTTATGAAACAAGCTTTAGCCACCTACTTCTGCTTGTAATTCCTGGTTATTCACTAGTAATGCCTGACTTGCTGAGCATTTTCAGCAGTTTTTGTTTTACTGCATATTTCCCGTAACTGCTAGGCAATGCATCTCATAGTTTCAGGATGAGTTTTCCCAGGCTTCAGAGAAGTGAGGTAAGTAATTCCACAGTTTGACTATCACTGCTAAGGATGAGGAATTTGGTACAGCTGGCCACAGACCTAGGCTGACAGATGCCTGGGGTAGTGGCAGGTTTGCTTAAAAGCCAGTGCATAGCATGTTGGAGCATGGAGGGAGTCCAAACTCTAGTTTTCTGGGTGGGATTTTAATCTAATTTTGGATGTTACAAAGGTAATATTAGCATTGGCTGAGTCAAGTAAGCTTGAAGACCTCTAATAGCAGACTTAATTTCTATCATGTGATAAGGAAATCCAGATGGGAATTTTGTGATATTATTGAACATTCAACAACATAACTGTCCAAATGTATTTGTTTGTTACAGCACTAGAAGAGACACTGGTTTCATTTCCAGAGTTAAGATATCTATTATCATGTGGCAATAATGTTAACTGAGCTTACACTGGCAACAACTCCCTTCCTTCAATGCAAGAACAGTACTATTCACCCTTAAGTTCCTCTTTACATGACATACCTTTCTCAGCTGGCCACATACTACCATCCCTTCATCACTCCTGGACTTCCTTATCCAACACCACTATGAGAATGCCATCACAACAAGGACTGTAATGATTCATGAACGAGATCAATCAGGAAATGGTACAAAGTGTGCTCACAGTCTCAGAACAAGTAAGAAGACTTTGCCATATCTAATCCATTCTGCAACTCTGATAACATGAGACAAAGCACACCACTGTGATTTTCCATTATTTTGGTGATAAATCCCACAAAACCATCAGCAATGAATGGTTGGGCACACTATCAAACCATATGGTGTAAGCAGTCATCACTGAGAATATTGGCAATGTTACTTTAAGTTCTTTATCGAGTAAGGTGAAGCAACAACAGAAAAATAAACGTGTGGCAACATCGTTGAACTGTTTGAAGCTTTAAGTTTCTTTCCCCAAGCAGTTAATCAGATCAACCATTCTAGTTAGCCCTCTCCCCATCCTCTCTGTTGCCTCAGTCACTACACTGCACTGTAAACACTTTAAACCACTTTTTATAATGTTGTTTACATTGTAAATACATGCTGGTATTTATGTATTTATGATCACTTTATTCCATATCTGTACTTCCAACTTTATTTTTATATAATACTTTGTTTATAATTGTTGAATGTGTTGTTCTTGTTGCATGTAGCACCAACGCACTACAGCAAATTCCTAATACACATAAATGGATATGGTGAATAAATTTGATGGTTGATACTAAGTGGGAGATGTTACAGCACTCCTGATCATGTCACCAAATCCAGCTTGTGGTATATCAGCCAGAAATTCCTTCAACAACTCAAAGTGTATTTTTTAGTAAACGATGTCTACGTTGCATGAATGCTGCTCTTAGACAAAATGCTGCAGATAGCTCTTCTTTTCTTTAGTAAGATGTAGCATGGAGTCTCATTAGAAAGGAATGTAGTGCCTATATGCCCTTATTTCTCCCTGAACCTGTAGTTCAATCTAGCAAAACTGGTTGTGTAGCATCACTAAATTACTCCTTTACCAATTTCCAAATTTCAAATCATGCATTTGAGAAGGCAATATTCCTTATGAAATAAAGTAATTTTATGGTTGAATGCACAGTCTAAAGGACGCCATCATAACAACCAAAGAAAACAAAATAATATCCAAGTTCAGCTCCACACACTCTGTGCACTGTGTTTCTGTGCCAGCTCAGTCTGCAGAGTTCATCTGATAATATACTTATTTTGCATCACATTTTTAAACACACCTTTTTACCTCCCATTTTCTGTCATTAAAATAAGTAATATTCCATCATGGCCAAAAGGCTGAACTGGATTGTAAGAAGCAATTGTTCATCTGTATGGGCTGCGGCTATGGTTCCTGTGCCAGCTGAAATTATTGATTAAACCCTGCGTAAAGTGACTTTTTCTTTATGCTGCTTCAGAGATAAGATCTGACTTGGTATTCACTTTGCTACCCTTGGAATGTTACATAGAGCAGTTAAGAGAATGTTGAACTTGAATATAATTCTGCTCTGTACATAAATCACATTAAAACTTCCCTTCTGTGTTACTTAACCAATAATTCATACAGTGACCTTACTTAACATTATGTGCAAGCTCTTAAAAAATATCATAAGTCACAGTTTGACTGTTCATACCCTTTGATGATGAGATGGGAAATGGTGATGCAAGGGTGCACATAAATGAACACTCACCAGTCTGGCTGAGCTGTGACGTACTCCTGCTCCTCCTCGACAAGCCGACAATGGCCACCATTTTTGCACCCAAACTCGATCTTCGTTTCTTGCCCCCTGTTCCTACTGTTCCCACAGCAGTATCCGACTGACTGCCGTCGTTATTGTCCAGACTATACATCTCCTCACTTACACTTGTGCTCTTCAAAATATTTCTCCCTGATGTCCCCATTTGCCTGCTTTGCATTTTAGAGGTAAATGCACTTTTTTTCCACAACCAATTTCACCATGGGAGAACATGAAAAGGGAAGAAAACAGAGTGAAAAGTAAATTTGCACAGTCTTAGATCATTATTTTAATGATAATGAAGAAAAAGCTTTCACATTTCAATTGTTCTATCCAACTGCAGTATCTCCTATTAGAATGATTTAGTAAGATTTAACAGAAATGCTTTGTTTTCAAGCCAAACTGGTAATAAAATTGGAATGTACATTAAACAGTGGTTTTTAAAAGGAGCAGGAACTTCCCTGTATGGTTCGAAGTCACAAAGACGGCAAGTTCTAGCCCAAATCAAAATGAATTAGTTGGTCAGTAGCATTGTCAGGATATTGAAAGTGCAAAATGAGTCATAATTTCTGTTCCGTTCCACGATAAATTAAGTCCAATGGAGAATGAGTTGATGGGTGAGATTGGGGGTTGTGATATTCCTTTTGTTGAACAAAATCCCAAGAGCTAGCCAAGACCTGAAATTATCAACAGTATGTTGGAACTGAACAGGATCTTGGTCATGAAGAAATATGGCAATTGGAGGTTCCCAGTGATAATTAGCTTTGATTAGTTTGTATTAATGTCTCTATGTGATTTTTTTGCTTATTTGGAGACCAATAAGAGAGATTATTCCATGTACATTGAACCCCGTATTCAAGCATTAAGGAAAAATGGAACAGAAAAGTTATTTGACAGAGCACTGAGTTTAACACATCTGACAGAATGAAAACTGACAAAATGCCAACTGTGCTTCATTACTTATACAGTATAATTCAGACATTGCAAAAATTTAAGAAATTAACTTATTTCAACTAGGACAAAGGTGCTCAATTGGAGGTGGGTTAAGTGATCTACTTTTATAAATTGACAAAATAAGAAAATCATATGACATGTATTCATAAAAGCCAGCACAGTACAAACAAATGGGAAACACAGTTGATGTAACTGCTATTCCTTCTTAGACGTTTAACATACTCTTTGGTCATCATTACTAACTGGAAGTTTATTCCCTGATCTAAATGCAAACAAGTGTCCTTCTGCACCTTTCAGATAATGAGAGCCGATGATAGATTTACAAAGGATAAAATTGTCCTTCTAATTGTCCTTGTACATCTGTGAAAGAGCTATCCTACTAGTTGCTATCTGAGCTCTCTCCTCTACAGAAGCTTTTTTGAAAGAATTATTCCTCATGCTGTATTATTCTTTTTGTGTGTTTTTCATGAATAAGCCTTTTAGTTACCAAATCTTCTAACACTGTTGATTTTTCCCAACATCTGCATCGTTGTCATTTAACTTTCGCCACTCTGAGAACAATGCCAGTTTTTCCAGCCTCCCCACAAATTATGTAGAGTTAAATTGTTCAACCTGTAACCAGTTTTGTAAATAGGTTATTAAATCATAGCAACTGCTAAACTTTAAGTTAATTCACTAGATCAGCAAACTTAGCTGATCCAAACACGTGACAACAATTTGACCAATACCAAGAACTCCAGCAGTGCAAACGAATATAATTGTCTGAAAATTAGATTGTGCAGCATCTACGTTTTTTGTTATATAATCATATTTTAAAGAAAAATATCACTTGAATATGAAAATTGTGGAGCTATTGCAAGTTCAATGAAGTCTTTGAATTTCCTTTGTGGCTACACACCCAATGTAATAACGCACAGAGGAGATTGGACATGCAGGTATGTGAAACAGATATCTGGGACTTCCACTGGTTTACAAGATAACAGGGTATTCATTCATAGAAACATAGAAAACATACAGCACAATACAGGCCCCTTGGCCCACAAAGCTGTGTCGAAAATGTCCCTACCTTAGAACTACCTCGGCTTTACCCACAGCCCTCTATTTTTCTAAGCTCCATGTAGCCATCCAGGAGTCTCTTTAAAGACCATATCATTTCCGCCTCCACTACCGCCGTAGGCAGCCCGTTCCACGCACTCACCACTCTCTGCGTAAAAAACTTACCCCTGACATCTTCACAACATTCAGAGGGATCCTTCACAACATTTACCAGAACTGCTTCACTTACCCAGAATGGACTTATCTGAGTGAGACCAATGCACATTGGTCAGGGTCCCATTAGTCCTCCAAGCTCACCATTCCACTCCCCAACTCTTCTGTGCCTGATCTCCACTTTGACCACCAATCTACAGTCTGGCAATACAACCTGACCACATTTACTGTCTTACTACTGCCTCACAACATCCAGTTGCCAAGCTCCCAAACACCCCACATCCCCACCATCTTAGCAGCTGACATTGATTAAGACTCGCCTGATTCCCAGAAAACCCTGCACAGTGCGCACACTGATCCTGGCCTGATCCTCGCTCCCCTCTATCTTCAAAGCTCTCTCCACCAAGTATAAGCCCACCCATTACCTGTATCATATCTTCTCAATCGTGTTGTAATGACATGGTCCCCAGAGAAAGACCTTTCACCCACCATGTAATACTGATTCATAGAAGTTTCAGGCTACGCATCATGTCTGTTGCTAACAAGTATTCTGGAGAGAAATGTGGATGTAGGTGGAGTTTGCCACCTCTGTCCACACTTTCCACAAGACTCAGGGTCAGCAAGGGGAGGTGGTGGGTGTGTTAGGAGAATTAGACATGAAGGCAAGATTATTGACTTTGCTATCACTGAAACATTTCCTTCAAAATAATTGCTTCAAAACCACTCTCATGTTTAAACATCATCAAATTTATGCTTTGCCTGCTCTGATGTACAGAGAACAATATCTCTGGTCCTTCCTCATAACACTGAGGAACTAATGAAGGAAGGGGTATTTTTTATCTCAAGCAAACCAACCAAGCCGAACTATGATAGGTAATACAGACTGCTTGAAGATTGTGTTCAAACACAATATGGTCTTGACATCTAACTGATGATTGCTGGAGCCCTGTGCATCACTTATTCCCTGGTCCAATGGGAAGTTTATGAACTGGCCAATCCCTGCTGCCAAGGAGAAATAGAGGAAGCAACACTCCTCTCTGTGTAAAGAGCATTAGCGATGTCCCTAATAGAGCAGTGTTTTGCAAAATGAAATAAAGTGCAGCTGTTGATGAAAAATACAAAACTCCAGCTCTTGGAAGTCTGAAATAAAAACAAAAAAAATATTCTTATGAAAGAAGTTTGACCAGTTTCTCTTTCTCTCGGCGAAGAAGGCTCTAGGCATTCTGGCCTTCCTTGGTCGAGGCATATGGTATAGGAATTCCTACATTATGTTGCATTGGTGAGGCCACACCTGGAATATTGTGTACCATTTTGGTTACCCTGTTATAGGAAAGACAACATTAAGCTGGAAAGCATGCAAAGAAGATTCATGAGAGTGTTGCCAGTACTGAGGTCTGAGTTATAGGGAGAGGCTGGGCATGCTAGGATGTTTTCTTTAGGGTGTAGGATGAATTGGGATGAAGGGCCTGCTTCCACACTGTATAACTGTATGACTCTAAACACACCCTGATTTGCTAAATGTTTACAGCATTTTCTCTTTCCTCTCAAATTTCAGATATCACTGTTTGGAATGATCTTCAGGTTAAGAAAAGCATAATGGTGGCCTTGGTGTCTTCATACTAAGCGATCAAGTTGTGCGTTGTACTATATGGGAAATACATGTCACCACCACCTAAGTAAACATCCTTTTGACATTGTTCCTTGAGGAGTTTGTGGTAAGAAATAAAGCTTCAGCTCCCTGTCCTTCTCCACCCCATGCATTCCCAAGATGCCCATCTAGGCTAGTCCGATTTATCTAAGTTTTCCCATCTCCCTCTAAACCATTCCTATTCATGCTACTGTCCAACTTCATTGAAATGTTATAACTGTATCTGTCTCCATCACCTCCACTGGCAAGTGTCCAGACGTCCCTCCCTTCCCCCTGGATAAGACTCGCTTTTTTGTGTGTTGTCCTCACTGGAATGGAAGTTATTTCTATTTAGACCATAAGACAAAGGAGCAGAAGTAGGCCATTCGGCCCATCGAGTCTGCTTCGCCATTTTATCATGAGCTGATCCATTTTCTCCTATTTAGTCCCACTCCCCTGCCTTCTCACCATAACCTTTGATGCCCTGGCTACTCAGATACCTATCAATCTCTGCCTTAAATACACCCAATGACTTAGTCTCCACTGCTGCCCGTGGCAACAAATTCCATAGATTCATAACCCTCTGACTAAAAAAATTTCTTCGCATTTCTGTTCTGAAAGGGCGCCCTTCAATCCTTAAGTCATGCCCTCTCGTACTAGACTCCCCCATCATGGGAAACAACTTTGCCACATCCACTCTGTCCATGCCTTTTAACATTCAAAATGTTTCTATGAGGTCTCCCTTCATTCTTCTAAACTCCAAGGAATACAGTCCAAGAGTGGACAAACGTTCCTCATATGTTAACCCTCTCATTCCCGGAATCATTCTAGTGAATCTAGATGAAAGTCATAGAATTATACAATACAGCATCTTGTCCTTTCAGTCTAACTTGTCCATGCTGACCAGGACGCCTAAGTATGCTAATCCCATTTACCTGCATTAGGCCTGTGACCCTCTCCAAACCCCTATCCAGATGCCTTTAAATGTCTACTGGCAGCTCATTTCAAATAACAGACTTTCCTCGCGAAAACCTATCCCTCAAGATCTTCTTGAAATTTTACTTCCACCTTGATCTTGAGTTCTAGAATCCTCTGCCCTGATAAAAAGGACTCCAACTATCTATCCACCTGAATTTTATAAACCTTTAAAAAGGCTCCCTACTAATGTTCCCAGTCTATTCAATCTCTCCTTACAATTGCAGACCTCTATTCCAGGCAACATGCTGGCAAATCTCTTCTGCACTCTCCCTATTGCTACTACATCCTTCCTGTAGTTCGATGAACAGAACTGAACACAACTTTCCAAATATAATCTAACCAATGGTTTGTGTAGCTATGAAGTGATGTCTCAACTCTTACACTCAATGCCTTGGCCTATGAAGGAAAGTATACCAAATACCTTCTTCATTACCCTATCCATCTGTGCTGCTATTTTTCATAAGATATGGATTATATCAATGGTCCTGAGGCCCCTGCCATTTGCTCCATGTATACTGAATTCGATGATGATTTGGTTTTTACAAGGAAGCCTCTATCACAATGTACTTTCTCAGGGTGTTAACTCTGTATGAGATGATGCTGGATTTGTGCTGCAATCTGAGCATCTAATTTTTAATCAGCTTGGACTCATGTTGGCCTTTATCCAGTTGCAGGACAACATAGTTCTGACATGCAACAGTTAGAAGACATCTCCAAATGACCTGCACAGTGTTACAGCATGCTCAGTATTCTAAATATAAAGTGTGTGAATACTTGATGAGACAAACTTGATATGAGTTATTAAGCCACTTTATTTCCCATCGGATAAACATTCATATCAGTTATGAACATATTCACACATTTCAATCTAAAGAATTAAAGTGGTAACACCAAGATGTTAATTGTGCTGTGCTGAACTACCTCTGCAGAACATCTTGCTTAACTTTAATGCTATCTTATTATCTTTTTTTCCTATATCCTAATCCTCACAGATCTTTTCTCTGCTGTTTAGCACTCTAGGATCTTCTCGATATCTTGAGTTGGAATTGGAAATAGTCTATTATTGTCACATGTACCAAGATACAGTGAAAAGTTTGATAGCATACTGTTCCTACAGATCAAGTCATTTACGCACAACATTGAGGAATTTTCCATGTTTTTAGTCAGCCTTTCGGTCTGTGCTGGCTAACAGAACAATCCAATTCCCTCACCAATTTTCCCTATAATCTATACTCCACAGATTCATATCAAGCTCCCCCCACCCAGATTCTACTAACATTCACACACCAAGGCAATTTGAAGTAGACAGTTAACCTATCAACCTACAAGTCTTTGGGATGTGAAAGGAAACCCAAGCACCCGCAGGACACCCATATATTGAGAGGGAGAACGTGTAGACTCCACACACATTTGAGGTCAGTATCAAATTTACAGTGGGTGGCTGTAATTGTGAAGCAGCAGCTCTCCAGCTGTGCCACTGATTAAAGGGTTTCCCAATAAGTCTGAAGCACCTTTTCTAAACATCTGCCCAAGGACATAATTGACAAATAGTTGTAACTTAAGCGTAAAATGCCAAACTTCAATTTTGCTTGAAATAAAATATACTAATTAATGTAAATTATATTTTCTTTCTTTTCATAGAAAAAAATATTGAATGTAGGGGTTTACTTAGTTTAGATTGGGTGTTATTTGACCAGCCTTTACTACAAGGCACATCAACCTTATAGATGCCATTCGGGCTGTGAAACAAAAATGATATTTGGCATGGCAGATTCTTGCTGGCTGAAAATAACTTTTTGAAACAAGTTACTTGGCAAAGCACTGATTAAGAGATTGATTAAGAGAAGAAATTGTGGAGCCCCTTACAGAAATATTTACTTCATAATTAGACAAAGGTCCCCAAAGAATGGAAAGTGGCTAATGTTGTTCCATTGTTTAGCCAGGACAAACCAGGGAGCTGCAGGCTATTCAGCTGATATCAGTGGTGGGGAAGTTCCTGAAGGGAATTCTGAGAAACAGGATCTACCAGTATTTGGACAGGTAGAGCTTAATTAGGACTCAGCATGCCTTTGCACGTGGAAAGTTGTGCTTGATGAACATTAGTGTTTTGAAGAGGTAACCCTAAAGGTAGATGAGGATAGGACAGTGGATGTTGGCAATTTGGACTTTAGTAAAGCCTTTGACAAGATTCAACTTGAAAGGCTGGTCTCGAAGAGTCTCCAAATCATGGAAGCCAGGTGGAGCTAGTTAGGTGGATTCATAATTGGTTTGGAGGTAGGAAACAGAGGGTGATAAATGTAGGTTGTTTGTCAGATTGATGACTTGTGACTAGTGGTGTGGCACAGGGATCAGAGTTAGATTCTTGTCATTTATTATTAACATAACAAATTTGGATGGAAATCCACAAAAAGCTTGATCAGTAAATTTGAGGATGACATGAAATTAGGAGGTGTTGTTAATAGCGAAGAAGAATGTCGTAGATCACAGGGGGATTTTAATCAAATAGGGAAGTGTGCCGAGGAATGGGAATTGGGTTTCAATACAAACAAGTGCGAGGTGATGCATTTTAGAAAGTGAAACTAGCAAGGGTCTTATACTGTGAATGGCAGGATACGAAGGAGTGTAATGGTACAGAAGGACCTAGAAGTACAAGACTGTTGAAAGCTACATCACAGGTAAACAGGGTGGTGAAGAAGGTGTTTAGCATGCTGGTCTTCATCAATCAGCGCATTGAGTATAGGAGTTGGGACATAGGTTGTATTCGTACAAGTTGTTGGCTGAGGCCACACTTGTCAAGTACCATGTACAGTTTTGGTCGCCATGGACATGGTTAAACAGGAAGGAGTACCGAAAAGATTTACAAGAATCTTGCCAGGATTTGAGGGCCTGGGTGAAAGGGGAGAGGTTGGCCAGGCCAAGTCTTTATTCCTTGAAATGCAGGAGAATGAGGGGTGACCTTATAGAAGTGTTTAAAATTATGAAAGGCATAGAAAAGGTGGATGGTAATAGTCCCTTTCCCTGAGTAGGGGAGTGCAGTACTAGGAGGCATAGGTTTAGGAAGAGAGGGTGAAGATTTAAAAGGGGCCTAAGGTGCCAGAGGATGGTGAGTATATGGAAAGAGCTGCTAGAGGAAGTGGTTGAGCCAGGTACAATAGTGTCATTTAAGAAGCACTTGGATAGGTACATGGAAGGGTGGAGCTTATGGGGATACGGAATGAGTACAGGAAACTGGGACTAGCTGAGCGGGCACTGTAGTTGGTATAGACGTGTTGGGCTAAGGACCTGCATCTATGCTGTATCACTCTACGACTCTATAACATGTACATTTAAAGGTTTGGATACAATCACTTTAGGTACAGCTTGAAAGCTGCACAATTACTGGTATGGGACAGGAAAATATCAGCTAGGGATTTAAGGAGTGGTGATTTAGGTGTGGAGAGACAGCAGAAATCTGCTCTGCATCTAATTTGCTAAACTTGGTTGTACGTTTCTTCGTTTTATCATCTGTAAAGTCATATGAAATCCCTAAACAATATATCCTTTTAAAGTTGCACTAACTTGGCACACAACAGAACTTCAGGCTTAAAAAGCATTTTTTCTATAACGTTCAATTTTTAACTTGAAAATATAGATATATTGGAATTAGAAAATGTTTAAAAACTTTTAAGTCTTTTTATGTTGTCTTCTGATTAATTTTTTTTTATCCTTCTTTACTGAAAGTGCATCACTGCATGTACTTGTGATGCTGACAGTTTCTATGCTTCCGACTCTGTCTGACAGTGTACCAGGAACCAATTCTTCTAAGTCAAAGATGGAGAAGTCATTGGCCTTCTTCTCAATGGACTGAGGCAGTGGTCTTGGTTCTGCAACAATGGTCTGTTGCTTAGGCAGTGTTTTGGATTTCACAGGCTTAGCTTTAGGCCTCTGTTCCTCCTCATTCTCCCCATTCATACAGCTGACACACAGAAGCTCTCGAATGCATGATGAACTATAACACAAACAAGGAGAAGGGGCAGAAATAAAAGAAAATCAAAATGATACTGAAGAAAAAAAATAAATGCAACTAAACATAACAAGATTAATGAAGGGGAAGAAATATATTATACAAATGGTTAATAAAATAAATGAAAAACATGCTACTCTACATATAAGATAATTACAACAAAATCAAAACCTGGATCACTGACGACTGAACATCATTTTGTAAGGCCCAAAAGCCTTTATTTGATATGTCACCCAAAGTAATCAGATACCATGAACAAAATGATGTTTATATTAGCATATTACACAACTTCCAAAAGGAATGGATGGGGTTAATACAAAAATGTTTTATTTTTCAGTGTAGCATGCACGGGATGTTAGCAGTCATGCTGATGTGTGCAATAAGCTGCATCTGAATTGCAAGTACTTAACATTTTATCAGCTGAGACAGGAGACCATTCTCACCTCATGCCATGTGGGAGACCTGTGATCTACAACTTAAGGGTTGTTAATGCTCATGTCAATTGTTTCATTTCTCATCATAAACACATAATTATGTGGGCTATCAGGGACATCAGGACCCCATACTTTCTATTATACACACTCCATATATGTTTAAATCCCATTAACAGACATGCCCCTATCTCATTATATATAGTGGATTCTGGTTAATTGGAACAGATTGGGACCAGAACTTTTTGGCCCAATTAAGCAACTCCTCCAATTATCTGATGTTTCATGAAAATAGTTAAAAAGGTATTAAAAAAGCCAAACTGCCATTTAAATGAGTAACATGTATGCACTTAAATGAAATATAGAACAAATTAGAACACTACCAATATTACTACAGTACTATAAAACTATATTAGTTTGTAATAACTATTCATGGAGGAATTCAACAAAGTGTACCCTGGCATAATACTTGATTGGTAAACTATCCATTCTTAGCCCCTTAAAGCATTGAGATTTAACACTTCTTAACATCAACAATTGCTTTTCACCAGTCCTTGACACATTTGAACAACACAACAAATTGCTTTTTTTCGATCTGGTGGTGTTGCATGTTTGCAGCAAAAGGAAGCATCCGGTGTGGCATAAGCAAGGCCTGTTTACTCAACATTGTATATATCAACTGCACAAAATTTTTGAAGCGAGTTGGAGAGTTTAGCAGATTTCCATGTTTCTGCACTTAACAGCATCAGCACTAACTTTCTTGCCATGTGTTTTCTTGAATTTAATGAGGTGCCTGTATTTCCTTCGAGACAACCAACCATCTGTTGCTTTAAAGTATTTATGACACAGCTTCTTAGCTAGCTCCTCTTACTTTTTTTTTAAACATTGGTCCACTGACACACAACCTCGTCCAGTTATAATGGAAAACCTTTGACTGAGAGCCACTTCAACATCTGGATCCTTACATTCATGCTTTGGGATATTCCCTGTTATCCCTCATGTAATGCCCATTCTTTTTGCAGTTTATCTTGCAACTTATAAGCATGAAAATGTAGATTTTGGCATTCCAGTTATCTCTGCAGCTGGCGATGAGTTTGGTCCAGTAGGGTGATTTTTTGGGCTAGTGTCCAATCTTTTTGTGGCAAAGGTCTCAAAAAAATTTTTAGAGTCAAAATAAATAAATAAAATGATCAAAAATCACTGCATTTTGAATTGATGTCCATCTGCCCAAATGGATAAAATAACAGAAGCACACTGAATTGATGCAAGTGTTTGCTCTAAACGCAGTATCGTGGCTAACAGCCACACAAGTGCACATTGCTGACAGTCTCCTGTCCTGATTAAGCAGCATAGTGTCCCAAATAAACAAAGGGAATCCTGGCTATTTTCTCAGTTTGTTTTTTTTCCTTGAAGAGGTGTCCCAAATAAGCAGCTGCCCCATTAACTGGAATCCACTGTTTATGCTTAATTCTCATTAATAGACATTCCTCGATCTCACTGCATATACATGCTTAATACATTAATAGATATTCCTCTACTTCATAAATCTTATGCTCAATCCTTATTTCATTACATATCAACACAATTTTTCTTTATTTTTCTTAAAATCCATTATTTCCTGATTGGTAGGAAATCACCATGACCCTACTATAAGGCACCTTTGTGGCACAGTAATCAGCTGATCCCCACTAATTGCTCAAGCTTGACATGTAGCTGTCTTGACACACAATCTCTTCTTAATTGTCTCAGGCTTCCTCTTCTACTAGCTCCCTTGATCAATATACTCTTGTCCTTTCATTTTCTATTTTTAAAGTAGTTACCAGATAACACATTTCTGGCTTTAATATAAGGGCTTCTATTCAATTGTGGGGATGGGTGGGTCCTGGGTTGGATGTCCCGCACGCTTAAGGAAGGTGTCTCCTTTCCAGGTATAGTGATCACTGCAGGACCACTGTTTGGCTAGCCATGCAGGAGGTCACTTACATATGGTGTCCCTGTTCTTACTGGGTTTGTTACGTCATGGCCTGACCGAGCGTCCAGTGGTATAACTGGGCGGGCAGGCTGGGCTCATCAGCCTTGGTTGGCAGCCAACTGAGGAGGACAACTCTGATTCCAAATCTGGGTAGATGGGACTCATTAGCCTTGCCAGACAGTCTGTCTAGGAGAAGATAAACTCTGAAACTCATCCTATAGCCCTGCGGTCACCGCAGTCATCACAGCTCGGCCTAAAGAGTGGAATCAGTCTGCGTACACCGATCCTCACTATAAACCTATGCAGCGCAGGCAGGAAGGAAAGTCCTACAGCAACAGTGTTCCCTCCTGATCTTTGCAAGCAAAGAACCAGCCATCATCCAATTGTGCCCTAATAACCACAATAAATTTTAGTGTGCATATATAATCAAGTGATGCTACTATACCATTCTCTTGTTGAAAAGTTTGCATGATTGATTGTTGATTTAATTTATTTGAAATGATGATCAACATAGAACTGCACTCCACTTAATAAGTGTGAACTTTTGCATTGACGAAGCAGAAGTGACACTGTAAACATAGTGAGAGATGACTCAAAGTAAGTTTAGCAAGGTCTTATCAGTGGCAAAAGGTGGTGACAAAACACCATGTCATTTGCCAGGTGTATGCTGATGATACTTAATTAACCACTGTCTCTCCTGCGCCACACTTCTATTACTGAGCAGAAAATCATTACAATTGGAAGGACTGAAGCCATGATCCTTGAACCCACCACACTTTTTTGCTTGACTGTAGAGACATCCCCTCAACAGAATATTGGGAATAGTTCTGGCAGCTTTGCCCATTAGCCCACTGAGGCTGGTCCAATGCCCAATGGGATCACAGCTGATCTTCTACCTCATCTATTCTTCAGATCGGTCCTAACATTTGATTCCTCCGGTGTGCAGTCATTTATCAGTCTCATCCTTAAATATCTTCTATAACTAATTATCCACATCCCTCTGTGGCAGAGAGATCCAAATGCTTACACTCTCATGTATTCAGGTTTTTATTATTTCTGTTCTAAATGGCTGAACTGTTCCTGAGAAAATTACCATAGACTTGGACCTTCCCACTGGATGAAATAGCCTCTCAGATTCTCCAACATTTAAATAAAATTACCTCCTATTCTGTTTCAATGAGGCGATATCTCATTCTTTTGAGCTTTTAAGATTATTCAATTCATCCATGCCTTAAGAGTGCCTGATATAAATCAGGAATTAATTGAGTCAGACCACACAATACCACTTCCAGGGTCTAATTCGCACATAATGAGACAAAAACTCAGCTGAACTAAATCTCACCAAAGTGTGTATAACGATAGCAGAACTGTTGTACGCGAACACTTGGCTATAATGAGTAATGCACTATTTACTTTTTTGAAGGAAGGTCACCGAGACTCTGAGAACCAGGGAGAGATAGTGAATTGGATTCATAATTGGCTCACTGGTAGGAAGCTGACGGTGATGGTGGAGGGTTGTTTGTCAGACCGTAGGCCTGTGTCTACTGATGAGCCACAGGGATTAGTACTGGGATCTTTGTTGTTTGTGACATATAAACAACTTGGATGTGTATGTACAATGTGCAGTTAGTAAGTCTGCAGATGATACTGAAATAAGTGGTGTTGTAGACAGTGTAAAAAGTTATGAAATGTATTATTAGGGAACTTTGATTAGCTAGGTGTGTGGGTCGAGGATTGGCAAATGACTTTCAGTTCAGATAAATGTGAGGTGTTTTATTTTGGGAGATCAAACCAGTGTAGGAACTATACAGTGTATGGTAGGGCTCTAGAGAATGTTATGGAACAGAGAGATGAGGGAGTGCAAGTGCATAATTCAGTGAAAGTGGTATCATAGGTAACTAGAGTGGTGAAGAAGGCATTTGACATGCTGGCCTTCATCAGTCAGGGCACTGAGATTTAGAGTTGGGAAGTTACATTACAAATATATAAGATGTTGAAATATTGTGTAGCGTTTTGGTCACCTGGGAAGAAGTTACTAAATTAGAAAGGGTGCAGAAAAGATTTACCAGGATGTTGCCTGAACTTGAGGGCCTAAATTACAAGGAGAGGTTGCACAGATTAGGACTTCATTCCCTGCAATGTAGGAGATTGAGGGGTGATCTGATAGAGGCACACAAAATTAGGAGGCAAAGAAAGTGTGAAAGCACATAAACACAAGAAAGCTTACAGATGCTGCAAATCCAAAGCAGCACACACAAAATACTGGAGGAACTCAGCAGGTCAGGCAGCATTTTTGGAAATGAATAAACAGTCTACGTTCAGGACTGAGAAGGAAGGGGTAAGATGTCAGAATAAAAAGGTGAGGGCAGGGGAAGGAGGCTAGCTGGAAGGTGATAGGTGAAGCCAGGAGGGTGGGAAAGATCAAGAGCTGGAGAGGAAGGAATCTGATAGGAGGAAAATGGATTATAGGAGAAAGAGAAGGAGGAGACGATCCAGAGGGAAGTAAGTGAGAAGAGGTAAAAGGTCAGAGTGGTGAATGCCGGGGGAGGGGGGGGGGTGATTATTTTACCGGAAGAAGAAATTGATATTCATGGCATCAGGTTGGAGGCTGCCCAAACAGAATATAAGGTGTTGCTCCTCCACCCTGAGGGTGGCCTCCTCTACATTGGTGAGACCCATCATAAACTGGGGGACAACTTCTTCAAGCACCCCTGCTCCATCTGCCACAAGTGGAATTTCCTGTTGGCCAAACGTTTTAACTCCCATTCCCATTCCTGTACCGACATGTTGATCTATGGCCTTCTCTTGTGCCAGATGGAACAGAGGTGCTCGAAGAAGTGGTCCCCAATTTACAAAAGGTCTCACCAATGTAGAGGAGCTGCATCATGAGCACTGGACACAACAGATGACCCTAGCAGATTCACATGTGAAGTCTTGTTTCACCTGGAAGGACTGTTTGGGGTCCTGAATGGAGGTGAGGTAGGAGGAGTATGGGCAGGTGTAGCATAGGTTTATGTTCAGTGATGAGAGATTAATGGGGACATCAGGAACAGCTTCTTCATGCAAAGGCACTATGTATTTGGAATAAGCTGCTACAAATAGTGGTTGAGACGGGCACATTAACAAAATTTAAAAGCCATCTACATAAGTACATGGATAGGAGGGGTTGAGAGGGCTATGGACTAAACATGGGTAGATGGGACTAGATCAATGGGCAACGCAATGGAGGAACTCAACAGGCCAGGCAGCATCTATGGAAAACAGTACAGTCGATGTTTCGGGCTGAGGCCCTCAGCAGGACTCAGATGGCACGGACAAGTTCGGCTGAAGAGCCTTTTCCAAGTTGTATGACTCCAGGATTTTATACACTGAATTTGCTTCTCTCTTCAGTCACTGGCTGACCTATCCAATGCACCATGGCAACTATGACTAAGACTGCCAGAAATTAGAGTTGTGGACACAGCTCAGCTGTTCAACATCCAGAGGAAATGATGAAGCTTCCACTTGACGCAGATACTCCCTCTCAGGCCCTTGTTGGCATGCTGCTAACATAGGTTAACACCTTTGAACATGACCTTTGTGCACTAGCAGAATAAATAGACTGCTTAATATCCCAACCACAGGGCAGGACCTGACAGCACACCCAAAAAAGGGCCAGCATATTTTCCCCCTTCTGTGTGAAAGGGCACCTTTCCAGCATAGTGAGACTATGCAGGACTCTAGAAAGTATGGCAAGGTTTTCCTAACTGATCAAGGCAACAGTATCCTCCGTTGAACATCTTGATAGTACTCTGAATAATGCTCTCTATTAATGCTCGTGATTACACTCTGCAGTCTGAACTGAGTCAAAGAGTCTCCCTTAATCCTCTGCAAAGTAAAGATCAAGGTATTACTTCACAATGAAACATTCATGGGCTTTTCCTGGATGTAGCGTGTTGACTACAAGGATAGACTGGATGTGGTTAATGCCATGTTTGTTCAGACCATAATGTAATATTTTAATAGATGAAGAAGATATCACGTAGAGTCTAGGGCATCACATAAGAGCAGTCTATTACTCCCCAAATGTTTGGACAGCATGTGAACCTGCAAACACTCTCCATTCCAGTGCAAAGGAGATGAATCTCCTCACCTTTATTAAAGAGGATGCAGGAGTCAGCTACAAACTGCCACACATGGCAGATATAGTGAGCCAAAGGGCCTGTTCCTGTGCAGCGCTGTTCTATTACCCATTGCTGTCTGTGTTGATCTGGAGGTTAAGATCTCCACTGAGATAATAGCCCTAATCATCACAAGCACAGGCCCATTTGCTGAAACGCAGTCAAAAGAAGATTATATATGCAGTGGTCTTCAGACAGTTGGAGGTAGGACTTAATCCTGATAGATGTTTATGAATTGGTCCCTGCTATCTCCAGATTCAGAGACTCCTCACTCCCAGCCCTTCACTGTGCACTCTCTATCCTAAGATCCACAAGCAGAACTGTCTGGGTGGAGCCATTTCATCAGACTGATCTTGGCCCACTGAACTTATTCTTTCTTGACTAGATTCCATTCTTTTGTTCCTGTTCTAGGATTCCTTCCACTTACATTCATGATATTCTTTATTACTTTAACAGCTTCCAAGTTCTAATCCCAATCAGCTCATTTAAACACTTGCAGCCAATCCCTCTGTATCTCCATCTCATCCCGAAATGTCTCAAATTGCCTAAGTCCTAGAGCTTTTTGCTTCATACTTGAACACAGGCTCAATCAATCCCCTCCACCTTCTGGTTTAACTTGTGCAACTTTGCTCACTTCTTTCAAATCAAAGAGGTGCCTAGGGTTACTCACATGGAATCAGACCATACCTATCAGGTTGCGGGAAATGTGAAACAGTTCTTGTTAAAGGCTCCTCGGATCAATTTTTTTCTGCCTGATGACTGCATTGATGTTGCTTCCTGCACTCACACACAACTCGTTTGTCAAAAAAATCATACCCTTTTCTGCCATTTTCAACCTTAATCCAAATAAGATCGTAAGACATACGAGCAGAATTAGGCCATGGCCCGCCAATCAAGTCTGTTTTGCCGTTTCGTCATGGCCGATTTATTATCCCTCTCAACTTCATTCTCCTGCCTTCTCCCTGTAACCTTTGATGCCCTGACTAACAAAGAACCTTTCAACCTCTGCTTTTAGTATACTCAATAACTTCGTCTCCATAGCTGTGCATGGCAATGAATTTCACAAATTCACCACCACCTGGTTGAAGAAATTCTTTCTCCTCTCTGTTCTAAATGGACATCCCAGTATTCTGAGGCTGTGCCCTTTGGTCCTAGATTCACCCATTATAGGAAACATCCTCTTCATATCTGTTCTATCTATTCAATAGGTTTCAAAGAGATTCCCCCCTCATTCTTCTAAAGTCCAGTGAGTACAGGCCCAGAGCTATCAAACACACCCCATGCATTAACCTTTTCATTCCTGGAACCATTCTCATGAACTTCCTCTGGATCTCTCCAATGCCAGCATAGTTTTTCTTAGTTAAGAGGCCCAAAACTGCTCATAATACTCCAAGTTTGGGCTGACCAATGCCTTATAAAGCCTCAGCATCACATCCTTGCTCTTATGAGGGGTGATTGATAAGTTCGTGGCCTAAGGTAGAAGGAGTCTATTTTAGAAAACCTAGCACATTTATTTTTCAGCATAGTCCCCTCCTACATTTACACACTTAGTCCAGAGGACATGGAGCATACGGATCTTGGACCTCCAGAAAGTGTCCACAGCATGGGTGATTGATAGGTTCGTGGCCTAAAGTGGAAGGAGATGAGTTATACAGCTCTCGTTACATGTACACACAGGTCAACTCTTTGAGTGATTATGCAGAAAGTTTGAAGTTAATAACTCATCTCCTTCTACCTTAGGCCACGAACTTATCAATCACCCCTGGTGTGGACACTTTCTGGAAGTCCAAGATCCGAATGCTCCACAACCACTGGACTAAGTGTGTAAATGTAGGAGGGGATCATGTTGAAAAATAAATGTGCTAGGTTTTCTAAAATTGACTCCTTCTACCCTAGGCCATGAACTTATCAATCACCCCTGTATATTCTAGTCCTCTCAAAATGAATGATCCCATGACATTTGCCTTCTTTACCAGTGATTCAACTTGCAAGTTAATCTTTAGGGAATCCTGCAAAAGGATTCCTAATTCCTTTTGTACCTCGGAGTTTTCAATTTTCTCCCCGTTTTGAAAATAGTCTACGCCTTTATTCCTTCTACCAAAGTACATAAACATACACTTGCCCTACACTATAATTTTCTGCCACTTCTTTGCTCATTCTCCCAACTTGTTCAAGTCCTTCTGCAGACTCCCTGCTTCCTCAACACTACCTGCCCCTCCACCTTTGCATCATCTGCAAACTTGGCTACAAAGCTATTAATTCTGTTATCCAAATCATTGACATATAATGTGAAAAGAAGTGGTCACAATACCGACTCCCATGGAACGCTGCTTGTCAACCAGAAAAGGCCCCCTTTATTCCAACTCTTTGCCTCCTGCCAATCAGCCAATCTTCTATCTGTGCTAATATCTTTCCTCTAATACCATGGCCTATTGTCTTGTTAAGCAGTCTTATGTGCAGCACCTTGTCAAAGGCCTTCTGAAAATCCAAGTAAACAACATCCACTGACTCTCCTTCGTTTATCCTGTTATTTCCTTAAAGAATTCCAATAGATTTATCAGGGAGGAATTCCCCTTAAGGAAACCATGCTGGTTTTATCATGTGCCTCCAAGTACCCCGAAACCTCATCCTTAATAATGGACTCCAACATCTCCCCAACCACTGAAGTCAGGCTAACTGGCCTATCATTTCCTTTCTTCAGCCTACCTCTCTTGTTAAAGAGTGGAATGACACTTGCCATTTTGTAATCATCTGGAACCATTCCAGAATCTAGTGATTCTTGACAGATCATTACTAATGCCCTCACAATCTCTTCAGCTACTTTGTTCAGAACCCTGGGCTGTAGTCCATCTGGAGAGGTGAAGTATCTATCTTCAGACCTTTCAGCTTCCCGAGCTCCTTCTCCTTAGTAATAGCAACTACACTCACTTCTGTCCCCTGACACTCTCAAATGTGTGGCATACTGCTAGCATCTTCCACAGTGAACGCTGACACAAAATACATATTTAGTCTGCCATTTCATTGTCCCCCCATTACTACCTCTCCAGAGTCATTTTCCAGTGGTCCAATATCCACTCTCATCTCTCTTTTACTCTTTATATATCTCAAAAAAATTTAGGCATCCTCTTTTGGTATTTTTGGCTTGCTGACCTTCATATTTCATCTTTTCTCCTTATGGGTTTGTTTTAGTTGCCTCCTGTTGTTTTTTTTTGAAGCTTCCTAATTCCCTAACTTCCTAATTATTTTGGCTATATTATAATGTCCTCTCTTTTGCTTTCATACTGTATTTGACTTCCCTTGTCACACATGGTTGCCTTATCCTCCCTTTAGAATACTTCTTTAATCTTTGGGATGTATCTATCCTGTGCCTTTCAAATTTCCCTGACAATCTCCAGCCATTGCTGTTCTGCTGTCATCCCTGCTAGTTCTCTCTTCCAATCAACATTGGCCAGCTCCTCTCTCATGCTTCTATAATTCCCTTTAATCCACTGTAATACTGTAATATCTCATTCTTCTTTTCTTGACTACTTCCATCTCAAGGAATGCGACCAATATCACTACAAACCCTCAGAATATCTAAGCTATCTTCACTACATCCCACCTCTTTATGACCACGTCCACCTTGCTTCCTGGTTTTCGAGCTCTTTGTTCTGATGATGAGACCTTCATACCAATTCTTCTGACTTCTCTTTCCTTAACTGCGGGTGCCCTTCTAGACAAAGCTCCTAGCCTCACCTCACCTCACTTATTTCCTGCACCCTTATAGAAACAAGCATAGTTTGTTTTTATTCTTCACTTTTCTCCCCTTCTGGTGTTCTGAAATGATTATTCACTTCGTGACTCTCTGGTCTGTGTTCTTCTAGCGCCAGTTTTCTGGTGTCCCAACTAACCCATATGCACCATGGATGTTCAATCCCTCCACACTTCCACCTCATATCAGGATAGCCCTTGAGTTTTTGTTTCTTTCCTGGACATAGGCCCAACCAGTACCCCTGATCCACCTGCCTAAACCCATTCTTACATTGAATAACACTCAAATGCCACTATAGCACTTTCCTTGGAATCACAGTCGATGCAACACCTGCCCCTTCAACTCTTCCCTTTCTACCATCCTGTGGCTCAATTAGTTTTCATATGAAATGCTTTCACCTTTTCTAAGTTCCATGCTTAAGATGTGATGTCCTCTGCATTCAAAAAAGCAATACAGGTTTGGTGACTGCTTTGGAGAATATTTATACTTAACTTTTAAGATGGCCCCTGAACTAGAAATTGCAGATTTGTTTAATTCTCCATCTATTCCCACTCTGACTCTGCCTTTGGCTATATTCAACATGAGTTCAAGAAACAACATCTCATCTTCCCTGGGTTGGTACTCTCTTTTGGTAAGTTGACAGCCTGAAATTTTGACTTCCTTTCTCTGTCCATGGAAAGTGCTTGGCCTGTTGACTGTTCCTAGCACTCTCTGTCTTGATTTTGATTTTCAGTATCTGCAGCTTTTCGATTTTCAATCATGGACTAGCTCTGATTTAATTCCATGTTTCATTCTCCATACATAAATCCTGACCTCCTGGGCTGCACCAGCATTCCCCTTTATTATCGATTCTCAGCAACAGCTATATTTTGTATTTCACTGTCCAGCACTGAGCAATGATTTATTTCTCTCTCCTCCCTCCTCTTGCACTAACATCAGACAGATTAGCTACTTTTAATAACCCCTCTTCATCTTCTCTCAGCCAACATTAATTGTACCATTCTGTTTAACTTGGGCCACCTGATCACAGCCATTCCTTTTGTTTTCTCCACTCTTCTTTTTCTCTTTGCAAGTTAAACATGTCTGACTACTAAATTCTCCCAGTTTCGCAGAAGGATATTTGAGGTGAAACTGTTTTCTGTTTCTTTCTGCAGAGATGCTGAGCATTTCCAGTGTTCATTGTTTTCATTTTAACCAGTCAGGACCTAATTCTGACTGAGATATGGGGCCATACATGGAAGGTCTGTCCTGCTAGAAACACAAAGCCTGTGATTTTCTGAATGATGTAATTTGCAGAGGAAACTTCCTCCATGAAAACCAGTTAGAGTGATGCTATTACAGCTTAGGGCATCAGAGTTCAGCGTTCAATTCTGATGCGGTCTGTCAGTAGTTTGCGTGGTTCTTCCCCGTGAATGTGTGGGTTTCCTTTGGTGCACTGGTTTCTTCCCACAGTCCAAAGATGTACTTCTTAGTTAGTAGGTTAATTGGTCTTTGTAAATTGTCCTGTGATTAGGCTAAGGTTAAATAGGTGTGTTGCTGGGCAGTGCAGCTCGTTGAACTGGAAGGGCCTGTTTTGTGCTGTATCTCCAAATAAGATAAAATTAGAATTGGAACAGAGATAACACAAGTCAGTTTTAATTTGCACAGTAGGTAGATGGTGGATGTGGGATGGATACCCAGCAGATTAAGCAGTTTTTGTGGAAAAAGAAAAACACTGGAAATACAGCATATGTGGAAAGAGAAACAGAATTAATATTTCAGGTCTAAGACTATTCATCAGATTTGAAAAAAAAGAGAAAACAAGTTGGTTTTAAGTTGCAGAGAGAGTGGGAGAAGGTACGGCCATTTCAACATTTTCATTTTAGTGACAGTTCTCTACAACAGCTCTAACCTGCATTTCACAGCTTTTGCATATCCCTTTGTTTTCTCTTCCTCATTAAGCAATTAACCACTTTGCTTCATAACAATATATAATCACGACAATCCTCATACTACCCTATCAGAGATATTTCTTTTGTCCAATCCATTTAACTCACCCTCTCTGCCATTTCTTCTTCTTAAGCCTGTCACCCCAACTGGAGCAACGGCTGCCAACAGAGTCCTCTATATATTTTCCAACATAACATTCTCCCAATTTCTCTGAAGACTCACTGCAATTGCAGGTTGATTGGCCTTGTGGCTTCTGCTTTCACCACACAACTTCATATATCTTCTAGATGAAGATCCTTCCTTTCCCAGGAATAAGACCTTTGGAGCTTCTGTTGGCATTTCTGTAGCTCTGGGTTTTTATGGGATGGTGTTGCTAGCTCCATACCCAACCCTCCTCATTTCGCAGCCGGGCTTGGGACCGTCCAATTCAGAGTTCTTTGCCACTTGAAATTAACTCATTTCTCTTTCACCTTCCCTGAGAAAGTGTCTATGACATGAGCCATTCTCTTTCTATGGACATGTTGAACAATTCCAGACTTCCCTGCTTTTTTCAGATTTCCAGCAACTGTTGATGTTCAATTTTTAATAATACATGAACCAGAAGGTCCTTTCCTGTATATCATACTTAATCTTTTATATATTTTCCAACATAATATTCTCCCAATTTCTCTGAAGACTCACTGCAATTGCATGATGTGAACATGTAAGACTAAAATCTGAATCAGAGGATCCTACACAGGGAATGATGCAAAACTTGGCAAATGGATTGCTGGTACTCAGGCAATAAGAATCATTGACTGAAACTGCTCAGGGTTTAACTCAATGAATCGATGCTATTACATCAAGAGGTTTCCAGTGAGGGATGGTAAAAATATGTGTGAAGTAGGAGTACTTCAGCTTCAGAGATCAACACATTCATTTACTGGATAAGGAGGGAATCTAGACTTGTCTCACAATTACAGGTTTGAAAAGAAGTAAATGCTCTTAGATTTTGTTGAATTAGTGTGTAATTATTCAGAACTTTCCCCGAGGAATAATGCAATTCATCCCACAAAGGACTAAATTATCTAAATGAACAAGGAACACCATCAAGTTCAAAACAAATGAACGCACATGTCAAAAACCAGATAAATCTTGGCCTTCTAATTACTTTTGCTTATGCATATTAACCTAGAGTTTCCTGAGGATGTGCACCATCTTAAAATCATCAAAGAACACAGAAGGTTATTTGATCCTTGTGCCAATGCATGCGCTACTGCAGAGCTCCCTATTAAGAACACTTCGTGCTCTTGTTACCTGGATCTTTTTCACTTTAAGTATTTGTTCAATTTCCTTTTGAAAATGAACATTAATCAATTTCAATACCCCCAGTCAGTATATTCCATGTCAAAGTAACTCATGTGGAAAATGGTTTTCCATATTGCTCATACTTTCTTTTGCCAATTATCTCAAATTTGCATCCTCTGCTGACTGACTCTTCTGTAAGCAGTTTTCATTCATGCACACTAAGAAAATTATGTGTGATTCTAAATATTATCAAATTCTTTTTAAAACTTCTCCACTCTACAGGAGCCTCAGATGGGGTGGAAAGAAGTTAAGATTACTGTACAGATAAAGTGAATTTTTCCACTAATTATGGTAATCTTTAGATCACATCAATCTGGAGAAATAATGGCAAATTCACAATATACTCTATTATTAATCAATAAACTGGATAGTATGTTCACTCAAAGAACAGATACATAGTGAGTTCTGAATCACTATAATTTTCTGATCAATTTACACCATTATGCTCTTTGCATTTGATGTACATTAACAACTTGCTAGATTTATATGTTAAATAATGCAAAAAAGGCCATAGTTTATCATTATAATCAATAATTTTGATCCAAGAAATGAACAATAGATCTGTTGAATCACATTTACTCATTTCTCCATAGAAATTTAAAAATTCTTATTTTCTTTTTTCCCCTCTCTCTTAAACCAATCTTTTCACTTATTCTTGATATCTGATTTGATTCCATTATCCACTTTTCTGAGGCTCTTCAACTTCTAGTCTGATTGTTAAATTTATTTGTTAAGAGGATGCACCACTGTTCCCCTGAATCACTGAAGTTCCACCAACCCTGTTACTCTCTGGCATTTTTGTTGAAAGATAAAAAAAAAACACTTAATCATCTATTTGGGAAATGCCATTGAGAACTTGACTGAAAGCAGAAAGGAAAGCTATTTCTCCTGTGCACCCATGCTAATCCTTTAAAAGGGCCAACAATTACTGAAGAACCCTGCAAGTTAGGAAATTTCTAAAACTATGGGAGTTCTACATTGAGGGACCCATATTGTACAATATATTTTACCTTTTCTTCTAGATTCTTTGTCAAATATTTCAATGTTTGACTTGGTTGCCAAAGTACCTTTTAGATAGTGCAGTTTCTCCTATATCAATCTCCTCCAGAATTATGAACACATCGATTAAATCATCCTTTAAATTGCTCCTACCTTACAGTAGATGCTCCTCCCTGTATTGCCCAGATTATATCTCCATTTGTACTTTTCCAGGACCATAACACTTAAAGTATGATGCTCAAACTAACCCAATACTCCCAACAAATCTCCTGTCTCGATTCAGTCTGACCAGTTAAAAAGAATTCTTCATAAGATATTTGTGGATTGCAACCTGTGACATGCCAGTAAAATTACCTGCTCCGGCTCAAAAGGAATCCTATACAAACCAGTTGCTGTCTGCCTGACCAACAACTTTAGCTATCGAGCCAGGCTGATCTTGTTGCTCTCCAGGCAACATCACTTGCTGATAACTTTATTAGTTCAATGAAGCTGATTCAATCCTCATTTAAGATCTTGTAGGGATGCTCTGTGAGCTTACACTGTGCACATCAACTGTGCAGTGACCTCTTCCTCACCTCAGATTCTCCTGTCTTTTGTAATCTTCCCTGCTGCTTCCCCTCAATCCTTCCAAACAAGAAATACCAAGAAGTGGCCATGAAGCTCCAACTGACATCCAATCAATATATTATAAAGTCTGATTAGCAAAATCGTGGAATTGTAAAATCAGTTAAATTGTGGATTTGGGAAGGGGTCATGGAGAAGATAGTGGGAAGACGGCAATGGAAACAGGTCTGAGAATGGCACCAGTTGGGTGATTTGGAACAAAAATGAATAAGGTGACACTTTGGTGTGGAGGCACTACCTTTTGAGAAATAATGAAGTGAGCTTCATAAAGTCTGTGCAGACCTGTTTTCCACATGAGATTCTAGTGCTACCTGTAAGCTATGAATACAGACAGCAATATTTCTGAAATTTTATCCAGGCAAGTAATGCATATCACCATACATGTTCTGATACCACTGTGCAATGGGTTGAAGAAAAATCACTGCTTTTGCAAATCTAACTGAAGTTAACAATTTTTCCTTGTAATTAATTATTTGATAACAATTTTACTTTATGATTCATTATTTGTTCTGCACAAAACACGAAGTGCTACACAATGCAATTTCTCCATGAACATCTTTGGTCCTGACCGCCCATTAATATTATCTATACCTTAACTAATTTTGTATTTTGCCGGTCCTTTTATTTACAGGGGCTTCAATCAATCCTCACATGGTGATGTCTTTACATGATGTCAGTCACACTAACTTTCTCAATCCTCCTCATAACTGCATCAAAGAACTCAATTAGCTTAGGCAAGCATGATTTTATTTTAATAAACGTATGTTGACTTTAGCTTCTGATTTTAAAGACTTTTATATTTAAATGTAGATCCAACTCATAGTGTCCTGTGCCAATTTTGACCTCTCCGTGTAACACTTTATCTATTTTAAATAAAATATTAATTATTTATGCGATTATAGCCACTGAAATATTCTTGATTTGCATTAATGCACAATGACTGCATGTTCATGACTCTCTAAAGTTAGCATAAGTTACAGGGATCAAATTCATGGAATTCAAACATCAGATTTGTCAATTTTCCCCAATGGAAGAGAATACTCAAAATTATTGCTCTAATGCTTTATTATTCATATCTGTTGCATTACAGTACATCCATTCTCTTCACTAGTTCACCCTACCCAAAAATGACATAGAATTATTGATTTAAAAAAACTGCTCACAATGCACTTTCTACACAGTGCAAAGGTAAACTGCTCTCTAACTCTGTACATTGTCAAGGTACAGCAGTAACTTATAGCTGAATAAGACTGATGAATATTGGATGATCCACTTCCTACGGTTATTACTGTAAGAAGGATAAAGAGAATTCAGGAAGAGGGAGAATGACTAAATGAAGACCAGTGCTGTGATGGAACTATGGGAGTCATCACTTGAGGGAAGAGGCAACAGGGTAAGGCAACTAAGCTTTACCTCAAGTCACCAGAAGCCGAATGCCGTCTCTTTTTCAGATCTTCTTTTCCTGGCTTCTTTTCAGAGTGCCCCGTCTCTTTTTCTCCCTGGTCTACTAACACCCACGATATCCTCCTCTCCTTTTTATTTGTCACATCCCTGTTGTTTTCTAAGGATTTCGATCTTTTCCACAATCACAGCATGCAAAATAAAATCAAAACAACTTAAATGGAACTAACTAGTTGAGCAGGATGTGACAAGCTTCGCATACTGATGATAAAAGAGCCATCCTCCTGCTTACCGATTCAAAATTATAAATGAACAAAGCTAATTATAACAAAAAGAATAAATGCAAGTTTTAGATATGGCTAAATATGGATAAACAGAACAGAAAATAGTGTTACTTCTGTAAGGTGGCTCTTTATCCTAGATCAGAGAGATATTTTTTATCATCCTAAAATGACAAACAAAACTCAACAAATGGACCCATAAGGGAATACTGAATGATCACTGAATAGGCTGCCATGTTCAAACAATTCTTAGCAAATATAATAAAGTTGCCTCATTTATTTGAATTTTCCTTCTGAATTTTAACCGATGTAACATTTCCAAGAATTTCTTCTTAATTTTCCAACTGCTAACTATTATGTGTCTAATCTAAATGTGGAATTGGATACTGCGACAATTTTAAAGCTGTATTTACTACACTGAATGCTGTTCAAACTGGAAGTCTAGAGTTGGAACTCACCTAATCTTACGACTACCCCTTGGGCGTTCGGACTGTACTGACATGTAGCTTGTGCTGCTGAGGCGAGAGGCACTACTGGTTCGAGAGATGGCTGACACATCACTGGCATCACTGTCTGATGATTTGACTGAAACATTATCAATGCTTCTGCTTTGTTCATTGTACGAAAGATGCTGGAAATGAAGAAAATAATATACCATTAATACAAAACAAATTATTCACAGCTGCTGTACTGACAGTCATTAAAATTGCTAACATTATATGACAAATTAATTTTCAATTATATTAATTAAACTCTAGACAAAATTCTCATTGATGATTTATGTTCTGTTCACTAATTTCATAATTAAACTACTCCAAATTATGCATTTAAATACACCATGAAATACTTTAAGTAATTTTACCTGAAAGTATTTTTAAAATTAAAACACTACCTCCTGGCATTGTTTAGATTCAATAATTTTGTAAATAAATTTGTGGAGAATCTGGAAAAACACATTTTCCCAAATACAAACAATTTTATGCACAATTTCCAGAGAGATTGCTCCTTGCATCTACAGCAGGTATTCTATTCATAATTTTATGAATACATAAATTTATTTCTTCTCCAAATAAAATCTAATGATCAGTTTCCACGAATAATATGATGATATAAGAAAATATCAGAGTTTATTAATATCACATCTACTGAACTAAATTCCATTTTCTATTAGTATTTCTCATACAAAGTCAACTCAGGATTTCCTGGACCCCAATCAGCAAATCATGTACTGAACATGTGAATCAAAGGCTAAACAAATCAAAGAATTTCTTAATCTATACTGGAATGTTATTCTGCTACCAATTAGGTAATACAGGTTGAGTACCACATATCTGAAATTCCAAAATCTGAAAACCTCAGAAATCCGAATTTTTTTGAGTGCTAACATGACGTCACAAATGGAAAATTTCACAGGGCACTGGGAAGGTTCCCAAGCGATGCTCAGGTCTCTGACACTACAGACAGTTCTGAGAAGGGACCTCATAATATGTAATGACATGGATTAATGGAAAACAGAAAAACATTGCATGATGCAAAAATTGAAGATCTAAATCATGTATTTAAAGAGTGGTTTTGTTAGTGTCAGAGTGAACATATGCTGCTTAATGGTATGCTGATCATGAAACAAGCAAAGATCTACCACAAAGAACTGAAAATTGAAGGCAATTGCTTCTTGCACAAAATTATTAAAATATTATATCAAACTACCCCATCCCATCATAGCTGCAATGCAACAGGCGACTGTTTGAAATCAATAGTGGAAATGAAGCCAATCATAGTACTGGAACCAGGTAACAGATGCAGTCGGGGGCGGTCATTCAACTTCAACAGTCTGTGGAGGACCCAGCACCATCACGTCAGACTGCTTGAAATAGAACTGTTCACTCTATGAGCTTCATACCAGCTGCACATAAGCTGTATATGTAATGTAAATGGATTTCATGTTTGTACTTGTGTCCCATCCTCAAGGCATCTCATTATATGCAGTAACAGCAAATATTCCAAAATCCAAAAAAATCCAAAATCCAAAACACTTCTGGCCCCAAACATTTCAGATAAGGTATGCTCAACCTGTACTAATCTATCTTTAAAGAACTCATTTATTTACAACTATAAAACATCTAAATATTGCTCCACAATGAAAATCAGTAGAACTAAGGACAAATTATTGACAGAGAATTCAGCTAATTCATCCCCTGAGCAGTCCTGTCCCACTTTCATCAGACCAGACAGTGTCCTTCTCCCTTTGTTCACCTCCCACTATCACTCGCCCACCATTTCCAAGACTCATCACCCTGACCCAACTGGTTCATCTGCATACGTGTGTGAGGTAAGATGTAATAGCACAGGAGAGGTGGCACAGGACATTGCCTGGCATGTGTGAGGTGAGATGTAATAGCACAGGAGAGGCAGCACAGGACATTGCCTGGCATGTGTGAGGTGAGATGTAATAGCACACAAGAGGCAGCACAGGACATTGCCTGGCATGTGTGAGGTGAGATGTGTACGGGGTCTTTCTTTTTTTGTATGTTAAATTTAAAATGGCTTCTTTGTTATGTTATACTTGGGAATACTTTGTCATGTTAAATGCTGGGAAAGTCCTTCCCGCTAGCAGTTTGTTGAATCGCGTTACTGATAAGAGGATGTTATGAACCAATTGGGATAGTTGTTATGGTTTTGGTGTATTTGAAGATACTGTATGCGCGGGGTTTGGGGGCAGAAGGTGGGAGAGCGAGACAGAGGATGGACCAGGTGCTGTGATCTCCGCTAACGGAGTCGGACTCCGAGAAAGGCGTTTGGGAAGGAGACGGAGACTGACTTGTGTGAAGCGTCTGGTCGACCACCGTTGTTGGTCCCAGGCGGTCAGTCGAGGTGGTCTGAGGGGTCGCAGGGTGAAGAAGAAGGTTCTTGAGCTCCAACTGTTTTGTGCACGAAGAGATTGAACTTTGATAAGTGTGGCGCCTTTTATTTTCCTTTTATATTTTATTCTCTATTAATTATATAGTTCCAGTAATATCTATAAACTGTAAATCATTTAATCGTATCTGGTGTATTGTCTGTTATTTGGGCAGGGTGGGGTACATCACACAGCATCCACACAAACTATTACCCAGTTTGGCGGGACCGAGGCTGTTTCCCTAGACAACAGCAAGCCAAGCGACCCTGAGGGTGGCCGGGGGGGGGGGGGGCTACAGATGTAATAGCACAGGAGAGGTGGCACAGGACATTGCCTGGCATGCAGCGTTTCAGTTGTGAAGAGAGACTGGTGAGGCAAAGTCTGTTTCTCTGGAGTGAGGGAGGTTAAGAGGGGATGTGCCTGGGGTATAAAAAGTTATGAGGGGTACTAACAAGATAGACTGAAGGAAACTTTTCCCTTTATCAGAGGCAATTAGACATAGAATATAGATTTTGTGTAAAATGCAAGAAGGATATGAAGGGAAAAAGGATGTGAGGCAAATATATTACAATACTAGGTCATGTGTTGGAAAGCAGGGACTTTACAGTGTATGCCCACAGTTAGGTAGGATAGATAAAAAAGCTTCCCTTTATTAGCCAAGTATAAGAGAATAAGAGGTGGGAAGTTGTGCTAGATTGTATTCAACATCAGTCAAGCTTTAGCTTGCTGTTCTGGCCACATTAGTGTAAAAATGCTATTGCACTGCAGAAGGTGCTTTCAGCCATTCAAATGTAACACCTTCAGACCTGTGTTTTCCCCTTTTCGACTTTATCTGCCTTTTACATTGCAACTGTCCTGTTGACTGCAATTTTGTCCTATCAGCAGCCACTACATATTGCCTGTGTTTGTAAACCAGGTACTTCATCTTCAGCACTATCACCTGCCTTTCCTACGATACTTCTTGCATTGATCAATTCAGCTTCAGTGAGGAGTTCAGCAGGTATGCTGAGATCAGTACCTGTGCACCGAAAATGAGGATCTGTTCTATTGATGCCACAATGTACTGTGGTAAAAATGAGATAATGTAAATGTGTAGTTGATGGTTGGTGAAGACTTGATGAGCCAAAGGGCCTGTATCCATGCTGTATCTCTCCAAAGAGAGAAGACATCCAATGGACAGTGCTAAGCAATGCCACTAACTCCAAATCCTGCTACAAAAACTGAGTCACAGACTAATGCACTCATGGAGTTGTATAGCACAAAAGTGGTCCCTGTGGTCCAGATGCCCATACAAAACTTTGGTCATTTACAGTAAGTCATGATTAGTGAAGGACAATAGGAGAAGGAGACTCTATGAAGAGCCTCCTGCCTTGAGTGACCAGGTCAGGCAGGGGAATGTCAAAGACAAGGAAGAAGCATTCACAGCCCAAAGTGCCAGTGGAATTCACTTAATTTCCTTCGAGAATTCCCACCATATCAGCAGCCAGTAATCAGTCAATTCAATTTATTCTATGTTACATTACAAAAGGACTGAAAACACTGGATACAGTAAAGTCTATGGGACCAAACATCCTAACCACAGTACTTGAAGAGCTGCACTGCAGAACTAGCTGCACCTCCACCACATTTTATTTTGCTGTTTTGCATGCTGTGCTGCAGCACTGCTGGAGGAACTGAATTCCAGAGGTTGCATGAGAGTGGCTGTCCCTGTCATCAAGGTATTCTAACAAACCTGAAGTTAATGAGTACCAAGGTAAAAAAAATCCTGTGGTTGAAGTCACACCTCACACAAAGATTGTGGTTGAATCAATCATTTCCTAGCCCCTAGATATCCTGTGCAAGAGCTCAGCATAAGACACAGACTCAGAAGCTTCATTAGCGACCTTCTTTCCATTCTAAGCTTAGATCCAGCAATGTTCACTGATGATATGCACAATATTCATTCCCACTCACCATTCCTCAGCAAGTGAAGCAGTCCATCAGTGCAAACAGCAAGACCAGCATGATATGCAGACGTGAGCTGGTAAGATTTTGTCACAGAAATACCAGGCAATCAACATATTCAACAAGACAGAATCTAATAACTTTATCATTTACAGTCAATGACATTCAAGTCTGTCAACATCCTAGGAGGGTGTTTGTTGATCAGGAACTCAGACAGACCAGCTTCATTAATCTGCAGCCATTTGAGCAAATCAGATGCAGTATACTTTGTGGCAAATGACTGACCTCCTGACATTCCAAAGTCTTTTCAATCTGCATGAGCACCACTCAGGAAGGTGATAGAATATTCTTCACTTGCTTGGTTAACTGAAGCTCCCAACAACTGCCCAGAAGCTCAATTTAATCCAGGGCAAAGCAGCCCACTTGTTTGGCAGTCGATCCATCATATTAAATATTCAATCCCCCTCCTAACACTGGCTTACAGTGATGACAATTTGTATCACCTATAGTTATATACTGCAGCTCCTCTGAAAGCACCTTCCAAACCTATGACGTTTACCATCAAGGAGGTGCATTCTAATCCCACCTTGACTTAGGGATATCGCCATTCCCTTATGGCCATTAGATTGTAATACTGAAATTCCCTACATGATAGGAGTATCTTCACCAGAAGGACTGCTATTTTTCAAGAGAGTGTTTTTTCATCATCATTTCAAAGAATGTTTGAGATGGCAATAAATTCTGGCTTTGCCAGTGACACCCAGGTCCCAAACTACTAATAAAAAGGTACCACAATTTAATATCACCCTTAATTTCATATTCAAGTTCTGGACTGTAACTCGAATGCAAAAGGCTTCAACAGTGCCAGCTGATGAGCCAAGCTGACACCAATTAGTAGCTGAGTTCAGAGCAGTTGTTTTGTGTTATTATAAATATCAAACCGTAACTTCTCATCAAATTATTTAAAAGCGCAAAGGTTATGAACTCGCAACTCATGGCAGAGACTGAAAGTACTCAGCAGGATTTCTGCTGATTATGTTTTTGATGAAGACGGTTTTTAAAATAGGTATCTATTGTCATTAATGAAATAATATTTTTATGGTTAATGGTCACTGCCTGAAATTCAACTGCTCATCAGTTTTTTTTTTAAACCTGTGAATATAAAATGAGTTCAGGTAGAGATGATGCTGTCTGTGTGAAAATTCCTTTTCTCACCAAAACTGGTCTTTGTCCTGGTACAGCAACCTCCAAAGATGAAGAGGCTGGGTATGAGAGGAGCTGACAGCCAGCTTATTAGACAAGTACACATCAATTAGTTACCAGAAGTGCTTGGCCAGATACAGGGTGGGGAATTGGAAGAGACATAAGCATGGAAGATGAAGGAAGGAATGAGCAGTAAATGGGGTTGATTAGGAAAGAGAGGGAAGGAGGGGGAGGGAGTTGAAGCAGAGTGATGGCAGGGGTACAAAATGGTGGGGAAGGAAGTTTGTAATTTGAAGCCCAATGGTTGAAGCCTGGAGGCTAAAGATTGGAAGATTGTCCAAGAGTTGGAGAACTGGAGAACTGCCCATATGAGTGTATAGGAGGGAGAGAGGAAAGAGACTTGTTTTGCTGTTTTGTTGCCTGATGTGTTCTGTTTTGTACAGCCAAACATTGTGGGCATGTTATGTTGGTAATGACACATTTAGGCTGCTTCCAGCACATCTTTAGGTTGTGCATATTGTTGATGCAACAATGCATTTCCCTCTGTGTAATGATCTTGTCAAAGGCCTCACTAACATCCATGTAGACAACATCTGCAATGCCTGGCCCTCATCAACTTTCTTGGTACCTTCCTCAAAAAAACTCTATAGGATTGCTTAGACATGATCTACTACGCATAAAGCCATGTCTGTCCAAATAGTCATATATGTGGTCCCTTAGAATATTTTCTTATAATTTCCCATTACAGATGTCAGGGTTACCACCCTACAATTTCTTGGTTTATTCTTAGAGACTTTTTTAAACAGCGAAACAACGTTAGCTATCCTCCAATCCTCTGGTACCACACCTGTCGCTAAAGATCTCTGCTTGGGCCTCCCTTGCAATTTCTGCACTTGCCTCCCAAAGGGTCTGAAGGAACACCTTGTGAGGCCCTGCGGATTTGTCTATACTGATTTGCCTCAAGACAGCAAACACCTCTTCCTCCATAGTCTGTATAGGGTCCATGACCTCACTGTTGCTTTGCTCACTTCAATAGATTCTGTCTCCATCTCCCAATCTAATACAGATGCAAAAAAATCCATTTAAGTTCTCCCCCTTCTCTTTTGGCTCCATACATAGATTTTCATCTTATCTCCCAGAGGACCAGTTTTGTCCTTTGTAAACCTTTGCTCTGAGAAGCCCTTGGGATTCTCTTCACCTCGTCTGCTACAGCAACGTCACGTCTTATTTTAGCCCTCCTGGTTTCTTTCTTTAGTGTTCTCCTGTATTTCTTATACTTCTTAAGTACCTCATTTGTTCCTTCCTACCTATACTTGCTACGCACTTACTATTTTTTCTTAACCAAGGCCTCAGTATCTCCAGAGAACTAAGGTTCCCTTCACCTGCTATTTTTACCTTTTATTCTGACAGACATATATTAGTTTTGTACTCTCAAAATTTCACTTTTGAAGGCCTCCCACTTACCAAGTACACCTTTGCCAGTCCCAATGTACACTTGGCAGATCCTTTCTGATACCAGCAAAATTGGCTTTTCTCCAATTTTGAATCTCAACCTGAGGACCAGACCTGTCCTTTTCCATAATTCCCTTGAAGCAAATGGCATTATGATCATTAGCTGCAAAGTGTTCCCTACACAAAAATCGGTCACATATAATAAATAAATCTGAATCTGAAGAGAAGAGAGAGTAAAGGAAGGGGAAGACCATATTTAGACTATAATGACTAGATAACAAATGGAAATACGAGAATGTGCAAAACAGAAGGATAGACAAGAATAGAGATGTTATACATATCAAGAAAGATGGAACCCATTAAGACTTTTTCTTCTGTAAAAAACGTGAAAACCAGTTAAGTAAGTGCTCTTAAATTATGAAAATGCTTTAAAAGGACAAAATGAGAGAAGCTATTTATACTTCTGGGGGAAGATCTAAACTGGAATCTATATGAGTCACTAAAAATCCAGCAAGGAGTTCAGGAGCGTCTTCTCAACCCTTAGAGATGTGAAAATGTGGAAGTCATTGACAGGAGTTGAGTTAGAGAAGTCAAATTAGATGTGAAGGGAAGGAGGAGTTTTTCGTTGGGCTTAAACAATGAATGTAGAAACAAGGTTCACATGAAGGATACAGCTTTGATTATGGTCTATTTCTGTATTGTACATTCTTTGTTATTCTTACCTTTGTGTATAGTTCTCGCTCTTGTTCCAAACTGGCCACTGATCCCATAGGTTGCTTGCTGGGATACATTTTTGTCTTCATCGGTTTTGTCCGCTCTTCCACAATTCGGCTTCCTGCAGAAATATGGGTTGGTTTTAAATTTTCAAAGGAAATATTGAACAAGTTTAAGCTATTACACAGAAGTTTTGCAGTTGTTTAAACATAAAAACCTATAACCTAGAAAGATATAATTGGGCCCAAAATCTCTGTGCTGTCTATTAACACAGTTACCGCATCTCTTTCCCCTAACTCTTTATATTCCTCATGCTCAGAAATCTGTCCAATATCCTTTTTGAAATTAAAAGAAATTATAATCAAGGACAAAATGAACATTCACTTGGACAACTGTGGATTGATCAGAGACAGCCATCATGGACTTGTTAAAGGCAGATCATATCTAAATAACAAGTACTTTTCTGATGAAGAATCAATAAGAGAAATGAAGTTGATATGTTATATATGGACTTCAAAAGCACATTTATAAGATGCCAGATAATAGATTCGTCATCAAGCTTGAAGGCCCTGTAACAAGTTGGGTTGTGAATACATGCACAAAGGAGATCCCCAGAGGACTCTACTTGGACAACTGCATTTGTTAACATATATTATGATTTGACTTGGGTGTGCAGAGTACACTTTTCAAATCTACACATAATAAAGATCTTGAAGATCTCAGATCTGTGAGGAGCATACTATAGTAATAAACCTTAGGGAAATGGTAAAATGGGCAGAAAGGTATCAGATGAAATTTAACATATCCTAGGAACTTTAACCTTCTGGACCATAATAACACAAAGAACCTTGTCAAAATCCTTACTAAGCTCCATATAGACAATGTCTACAACACTGCTTTCATTAATCTTCTTCAATACCTCCACAAAATATTCAATCAAATTCTTGTGGGATGTTTTCTCCTGCACAAAGCCATGTTGACTATTTCTGCTCAGCATCTCCCTTTCCAAATGTACACAAATTCAATCTCTTAGGATCTTCTCCAATAATTTCCCTGATATTTACTGTAGTTACATGGCTTATCCCAGATGCCCCTCTGAAAAGGAGCAATATTAGTATTCCTTCAGTCTACTAGCAGCTCACAAGTGGTTAATGAAAATGCAAAAATCAAGTCAGGGCCCTGGCTATCTCCTCCCTTGATATTCAGCTCAACCAGTCTTGGGGAGTTAGCAATCACTGGTATCCCATTATATTCAACATCTCCTCCTTCTTAAGACTGCCTACTTCAGATTATCCACATAACCTTCCCTGAACTCTCTAATATATACTCTATGTTTTCACTTTTGAAAATACATGAGAAGTTTTCATTAGGATCTGACTCAGATTGCCAGGCTCCACACAAATATTACCACTTGGGTCCATAAGATCCAGAAGATATTGGAGCAGATTAGGCCATTGGGCCCACTGAGTCTGCTCTGCCATTTCATCATGGCTTATCTATTTTTCCTCTTAGCCCTTTTCCTGCCTTTCCCCCGTATCCCTTCATGCACTGACCAATCTATCAACCTCTGCCTTAAATATACATAAAGACTCGGCCTCCACAGCTGCCCGAGGCAATGAATTCTAGAGAAGCACCACTCTTTAGCTAAATAAATTCCTCCATATCTCTATTGTAAAAAGACACCTCTCTATTCTGAGACAGTGTCCTCTAGTCTTAGTCTCCCACCAAAGGAAACATCCTCTCTATCAAGCCATTTCATCATAAGTTTCAATGAGGTCACCCCTCATTCTTCTGAATTCCAATAAATACAGCCCCAGAGCCATCAAACACTCTTCATATGACAAGCTGTTCAATCCTGGAATAATTTTCGTAATCCTCCTTTGAACCATCTCCAGTTTCAGCACGTCCTTTCTAGAATAAGGGGTCCAAAACCGCTCACAATACTCCAAGGGAGACCTCACCAGTGCTTCATAAACGCTCAACATTATATTTTAGTCCTCTTGAAATGAATGCTAACATTGCATTTGCCTTCCTCACCATAGAATGAACCTGCAAAATAACCTTTAGGGAATCCTGCACAAGGACTCCCAAGTCCCTTTGCGCCTCTGTTTTTTTTGTGTTTTCTCTCCACTCAGAAAATAGTTTATCCTTTCATTTCTTCTACCAAAGTGCATGACCATAAACTTCCCGACTCTGTATTCCATCAAGCACCCACTTCTTTGCCAGTTCTCCTAATCTGTGTAAGTCCTTCTGTAGCCTCTCAACATTCTCAAAACTACCTGTCCCTCCACCTATCTTTGCATAGTCTGCAAACTTTGCAACAAAGTCATCAATTCTGTCATCCCAATCATTGACATATAACATAAAAAAAGGGTCCAAACAGAGACCCCTGTGGAACACTACTAGCCACCAGCAGTCAACTAGAAAAGGCCCCCTTGATTCCCACTCTTTTCCTCCTGCCAATCAGCCACTGCTTTCTCCATTCTAGAGAGTCCCAAAGGAGATTAGTTTTTCAATACAAGAGAAAATCTGCAGATGCTGATAATCCAAAGCAATACACACAAAATGCCGGAGGAACTCAGCAAGTCAGGCAGCATCTACGAAGATGAGTAAACAGTTGAAGTTTTGGGCCGAAACCCTTATCAGGACTGATGAAGGGTTTCATCCTGAAATATCGATTGTTTACTCTTTTCTATAGATGCTGCCTGACCTACTGTGTTCCTCCAGCATTTTGTATGTATTGCTTAATTTTTTTTTCTGTGTTTATCCTCTTGCTCTCAACATAGAATGTCTTGGACTTCTCCTTAATCTTACTTGCCAACGATATTTCATAGCCCCTTTATTTACTCCTAATTTCTTTCCTAAATTCTCACTTCATTCCTCAAGTGATTCTCTTGATCCCGATTGCCTATACCTGCTATATGCTTTATCTTGTTTCCTGAAAAAACCCTTAATATCTTTTGTCATCAAGTTTTTGTAATCTTGCCATCTTTGCTTCTGCCTTTAACTCTTTCTGAAACATGCTGTCCCTGAGCTCCTAGTAATTCTCATAAAGACAGACGTCATGTGTTATTTTACCTGTATGCACCTGCTCCCATCCAGTTTTGTCTTGAGCAGAAAACAAACGGCTGGAAATGTACCAGATTACAGCATCTGCAGTTGCATATCTCTATGCTTGTTCATGCTATTTCTGTCAATTCAACACTAACTTAAGGAAATCTTGTCCATTGTGAGTCTTTCCCTCTTTCAAAGCCTCTCATCATTTAAATAATCTGCATGGATCATTTTAGGAACTTCTAGGTTCCAAGGAAAAATAATGCCAACTTTTTCATCCTCCATTTATCATTGAAGTTCTGTGTCCTTGGAAACAAGCATAGGAATCCAGCTCCATATTTTTGCTCTAGGCTTTTCCATCTGCTTGAAATGCAGTTGTTAGAATGTCCTTTGTACCTAGATAAGGTCAGGTCTAACCAGTGATCAGTACATAATCCATCTGCTTCTCCATTCAGTGCCTTTAACTGACTTAAACCACATACTGTTTTAACTATCTCAAACAGACTATTCTTAAAATCTTCCAAAATTAACCATTGTTTTTCCATATTTATGCTCCTAAAGTAGCAACTCAATATCCTTCTGAAATCGAGAACAATCCTCACTGCCACCTATTACATTAACAAGTTTTGTAAGACTGGAAAGCTTTAAGAAATTGCTTCCTACATCCAAGTGCAGTTGTTAACACTAATTGTTAAGAACAATGGACTCAAAATACATTGCAGCAAAAGGCATTATAAACTTCCAGCTTGACAAATATATATACAACACTGTTTTATGTTTTCCTGTTTCTGAACTAACTCCACCCCTACAACATCACTACTCCCATAATTCCAAGGGTTTGTTGAATGCCTTCCAAAGTCCATTCACTCAAAATCTGCTGTATTATCTTGATCTTCTTTCTATGTTACCTCATCAAAATAAAATTCTCTACATTTGTGTTTATGCTAGCACTCTTCAAAGTTTATAGTGGATTTTGCCATCATGTCTTTAAATCCATTATTCTTTTCATTTCTTATCAATTAAATCTCCTTATAAGAAGCAATGTTTTAAAGCTTCTCAATAATGCAAAAACTTGATCCCCTATAGATAATTTCTAAAACAGTGCATTTTAATTCATTTGTTCCAGGAAAAAAATATAGGTTCATGCCATCCTTTTCAATCTTTAGCAATGTCTATGTCATTGCTTGCTTGTTTCCAAGGGATACAATCTTTGATGGATCAAATGTAAAATGAAATATATGATTAAATTCTGT